>NW_027422008.1:0-300000 GCF_037893015.1 Macrotis lagotis
AAGGAAGGCAAGGGAAAGAAAGGCAAGGCAAGTGTAACAAAAGGCACGCAACGGCAAGGGGAAACAAGGCTAAGGAAATCCAACGCAAGGCTAGGCAATGCACGGCAAGGCAATCAAATGGTAACGCAAGGAAAGGCACGGTGAGGCTAGGCAAGGCTAATGCACGAAAACGCAAGGCTAGGCAATGCACGACAATGCAAGGAAAGATTAAAGCAAAGGAAGGCACGGTCAGGCGAGATAAGGCTAAGGCACGACAACGCAAGGCTAGGCAATGCACGGAAGGCAAGCAAAGAGTAACGGAAGGTAAGGAAGGCAAGGGAAAGCAAGGAAAGGCAAGGGTAACGGAAGGAACGGCACGGCAAGGGGGAACAAGTCTAAGGCACGACACCGAACGCTAGGCAATGCACGGCAAGGCAAGGAAAGGGTAACGCATGGGAAAGCAAGGTCAGGCGAGGCAAGGCTAAGGCATGACAACGCAAGGCTAGGCAATGCACGGAAAGCAAGCAAAGAGTAACGGAAGGTAAGGAAGGCAAGGGAAAGCAAAGAAAGGCAAGTGTAACGGAAGGAACGGCACGGGAAGGGGAAACAAGGCTAAGGCACGACAACGCACGGCTAGGCAATGCCCGGCAAGGCAAGCAAAGGGTAACGCAAGGAAAGGCACGGTGAGGCTAGGCAAGGCTAATGCACGAAAACGCAAGGCTAGGCGATGCACGACAATGCAACGAAAGGTTAAAGCAAAGGAAGGCAAGGTCAGGCGAGATAAGGCAAAGGCACGACAACGCAAGGCTAGGCAATGCACGGAAAGCAAGCAAAGAGTAACGGAACGCAAGGAAGGCAAGGGAAAGCAAGGGAAGGCAAGGGTAATGGAAGGAACGGCACGGCAAGGGGGAAACAAGGCTAAGGCACGGCAACGTAGGCTAGGCAATGAACGGCAAGGCAAGGAAAGGGTAACGCATGGGAAAGCACGGGCAGGCGAGGCAAGGCTAAGGCACGACAACGCAAGGCTAGGCAATGCACGGAAGGCAAGCAAAGAGTAACGGAAGGTAAGGAAGGGAAGGGAAAGCAAGGAAAGGCAAGTGTAACGGAAGGAACGGCACGGCAAGGGGAAACAAGGCTAAGGCACGACAACGCACGCTAGGCAATGCACGGCAAGGCAAGGAAAGGGTAACGCATGGGAAAGCACGGTCAGGCGAGGCAAGGCTAAGGCATGACAACGCAAGGCTAGGCAATGCACGGAAAGCAAGCAAAGAGTAACGGAACGCAAGGAAGGCAAGGGAAAGCAAGGGAAGGCAAGGGTAACGGAAGGAACGGCACGGCAAGGGATAACAAGGCTAAGGCACGACAACGCAGGGCGAGGCAATGCACGGCAAGGCAAGGAAAGGGTAACGCAACGGATGGCACGGTCAGGTGAGGCAAGGATAAGGCACGAAAATGCAAGGCTAGGCAATGCACGGCAAGGCAAGGAAAGAGTAACGGAAGGAAAGGAAGGCAAGGCAAAGCCAGGCAAGGCAAGTGTAACAAAAGGCACGCCACGGCAAGGGGAAACAAGGCTAAGGCACGACAACGCACGGCTAGGCCATGCACGGCAAGGCAAGGAAAGGGTAACGCAAGGCAAGGCACGGTGAGGCTAGGCAAGGCTAATGCACGAAAACGCAAGGCTAGGCGATGCACGACAATGCAACGAAAGGTTAAAGCAAAGGAAGGCAAGGTCAGGCGAGATAAGGCAAAGGCACGACAACGCAAGGCTAGGCAATTCAGGGAAGGCAAGCAAAGAGTAACGGAAGGTAAGCAAGGCAAGGAAAAAGCAAGGAAAGGCAAGGGTAACGGAAGGAACGGCACGGCAAGGGGGAACAAGTCTAAGGCACGACACCGAACGCTAGGCAATGAACGGCAAGGCAAGGAAAGGGTAACGCATGAAAAGCAAGGTCAGGCGAGGCAAGGCTAAGGCACGACAACGCAAGGCTAGGCAATGCACGGAAGGCAAGCAAAGAGTAACGGAAGGTAAGGAAGTCAAGGGAAAGCAAGGAAAGGCAAGTGTAACGGAAGGAACGGCACGGCAAGGGGAAACAAGGATAAGGCACGACAACGCACGCTAGGCAATGCACGGCAAGGCAAGGAAAGGGTAACGCATGGGAAAGCACGGTCAGGCGAGGCAAGGCTAAGGCATGACAACGCAAGGCTAGGCAATGCACGGAAAGCAAGCAAAGAGTAACGGAACGCAAGGAAGGCAAGGGAAAGCAAGGGAAGGCAAGGGTAACGGAAGGAACGGCACGGCAAGGGGTAACAAGGCTAAGGCACGACAACGCAGGGCTAGGCAATGCACGGCAAGGCAAGGAAAGGGTAACGCAGGGGAAGGCACGGTCAGGCGAGGCAAGGCTAAGGCACGACAATGCAAGGCTAGGCAATGCACGGCAAGGCAAGCAAAGAGTAACGGAAGGAAAGGAAGGCAAGGCAAAGCCAGGCAAGGCAAGTGTAACAAAAGGCACGCAACGGCAAGGGGAAACAAGGCTAAGGCACGACAACAGACGGCTAGGCAATGCACGGCAAGGCAAGCAAAGGGTAACGCAAGGAAAGGCACGGTGAGGCTAGGCAAGGCTAATGCACGAAAACGCAAGGCTAGGCAATGCACGACAATGCAAGGAAAGCTTAAAGCAAAGGAAGGCACGGTCAGGCGAGATAAGGCTAAGGCACGACAACGCAAGGCTAGGCAATGCACGGCAATGCAAGGAAAGGTAACGCATGGGAAAGCACGGTCAGGCGAGATAAGGCTAAGGCACGACAACGCAAGGCTAGGCAATGCACGGAAGGCAAGCAAAGAGTAACGGAAGGTAAGGAAGGCAAGGGAAAGCAAGGAAAGGCAATGGTAACGGACGGAACGGCACGGCAAGGGGAAACAAGGCTAAGGCACGACAACGCACGCTAGGCTAGGCAATGCACGGCAAGGCAAGGAAAGGGTAACGCAGTAAGGAGAAGGAAGGCAAGGGAAAGCACGGTCAGGCACGGAGGCAAGGCTAAGGCACGACAACGCAGGCTAGGCAATGCACGGCAAGCAAGGAAAGAGTAACGGAAGGAAAGGAAGGCAAGGCAAAGCCAGGCAAGGCAAGTGTAACAAAAGGCACGCAACGGCAAGGGGAAACAAGGGTAACGGACGGCAAGGGAAGGCAAGGAAAGGCACGGTGAGGCTAGGCAAGGCTAATGCACGAAAACGCAAGGCTAGGCAATGCACGACAATGCAAGGAAAGGAAACAAGGCTAAGGCACGCAAACGGACGGCTAGGCAATGCACGGCAAGGCAAGGAAAGGGTAACGCATGGGAAAGCACGGTCAGGCGAGGCAAGGCTAAGGCACGACAACGCAAGGCTAGGCAATGCACAAGGCAAGGAAAAGCAAGCAAAGAGTAACGGAAGGTAAGGAAGGCAAGGAAGGCAAGGGAAAGCAAGGCAAAGGGCAAGGGTAACGGAAGGAACGGCACGGCAAGGGGAAACAAGGCTAAGGCACGACAACGCACGGCTAGGCAATGCACGGCAAGGCAAGCAAAGGGTAACGCAAGGCAAGGCACGGTGAGGCTAGGCAAGGCTAATGCACGAAAACGCAAGGCTAGGCAATGCACGACAATGCAAGGAAAGCTTAAAGCAAAGGAAGGCCAGGTCAGGCGAGATAAGGCAAAGGCACGACAACGCAAGGCTAGGCAATTCAGGGAAGGCAAGCAAAGAGTAACGGAAGGTAAGCAAGGCAAGGAAAAGCAAGGAAAGGCAAGGGTAACGGAAGGAACGGCACGGCAAGGGGGAACAAGGCTAAGGCACGGCAACGTAGGCTAGGCAATGCACAGCAAGGCAAGGAAAGGGTAACGCATGGGAAAGCACGTTCAGGCGAGGCAAGGCTAAGGCATAACAACGCAAGGCTAGGCAATGCACGGAAAGCAAGCAAAGAGTAACGGAACGCAAGGAAGGCAAGGGAAAGCAAGGGAAGGCAAGGGTAATGGAAGGAACGGCACGGCAAGGGGAAACAAGGCTAAGGCACGGCAACGTAGGCTAGGCAATGCACGGCAAGGCAAGGAAAGGGTAACGCATGGGAAAGCACGTTCAGGCGAGGCAAGGCTAAGGCACGACAACGCAAGGCTTGGCAATGCACGGAAGGGTAGCAAAGAGTAACGGAAGGTAAGGAAGGCAAGGGAAAGCAAAGAAAGGCAAGTGTAACGGAAGGAACGGCACGGCAAGGGGTAACAATGCTAAGGCACGGCAACGCAGGGCTAGGCAATGCACGGCAAGGCAAGGAAAGGGTAACGCAGGGGAAGGCACGGTCAGGTGAGGCAAGGATAAGGCACGACAATGCAAGGCTAGGCAATGCACGGCAAGGCAAGGAAAGAGTAACGGAAGGAAAGGAAGGCAAGGCAAAGCCAGGCAAGGCAAGTGTAACAAAAGGCACGCCACGGCAACGGGAATCAAGGCTAAGGCACGACAACGCACGGCTAGGCAATGCACGGCAAGGCAAGGAAAGGGTAACGCAAGGCAAGGCACGGTGAGGCTAGGCAAGGCTAATGCACGACAACGCAAGGCTAGGCAATGCACGACAATGCAAGGAAAGCTTAAAGCAAAGGAAGGCACGGTCAGGCGAGATAAGGCTAAGGCACGACAACGCAAGGCTAGGCAATGCAGGGAAGGGAAGCAAAGAGTAACGGAAGGTAAGCAAGGCAAGGAAAAGCAAGGAAAGGCAAGGGTAACGGAAGGAACTGCACGGCAAGGGGAAACAAGGCTAAGGCACGGCAACGCAGGCTGGGCAATGGACGGCAAGGCAAGGAAAGGGTAACGCATGGGAAAGCACGGTCAGGCGAGGCAAGGCTAAGGCACGACAACGCAAGGCTAAGCAATGCACGGAAGGCAAGCAAAGAGTAACGGAATGTAAGGAAGGCAAGGGAAAGCAAAGAAAGGCAAGTGTAACGAAAGGAACAGCACGGCAAGGGGAACCAAGGCTAAGGCACGACAACGCACGGCCAGGCAATGCACGGCAAGGCAAGGAATGTGTAACGCAAGGCAAGGTACTGTGAGGCTAGGCAAGGCTAATGCACGAAAACGCAAGGCTAGGCAATGCACGACAATGCAAGGAAAGCTTAAAGCAAAGGAAGGCAAGGTCAGGCGAGATAAGGCTAAGGCACGACAACGCAAGGCTAGGCAATTCAGGGAAGGCAAGCAAAGAGTAACGGAAGGTAAGCAAGGCAAGGAAAAGCAAGGAAATGCAAGGGTAACGGAAGGAAAGGCACGGCACGGGGAAACAAGTCTAAGGCACGACACCGAACGCTAGGCAATGAACGGCAAGGCAGGGAAAGGGTAACGTATGGGAAAGCACGGTCAGGCGAGGCAAGGCTATGGCACGACAACGCAAGGCTAGGCAATGCACGGAAGGCAAGCAAAATGTAACGGAAGGTAGGGAAGGCAAGGGAAAGCAAGGAAAGGCAAGTGTAACGGAAGGAACGGCACGGCAAGGGCTAACAAGGCTAAGGCACGACAACGCACGCTAGGCAATGCACGGCAAGGCAAGGAAAGGGTAACGCAAGGGAAAGCACGGTCAGGCGAGGCAAGGCTAAGGCACGACAACGCAAGGCTAGGCAATGCACGGAAGGCAAGCAAAGAGTAACGGAATGCAAGGAAGGCAAGGGAAAGCAAGGGAAGGCAAGGGTAATGGAAGGAACGGCACGGCAAGGGGAAACAAGGCTAAGGCACGGCAACGTAGGCTAGGCAATGAACGGCAAGGCAAGGAAAGAGTAACGCATGGGAAAGCACGGTCAGGCGAGGCAAGGCTAAGGCACGACAACGCAAGGCTAGGCAATGCACGGAAGGCAAGCAAAGAGTAACGGAAGGTAAGGAAGGCAAGGGAAAGCAAAGAAAGGCAAGTGTAACGAAAGGAACGGCACGGCAAGGGGAAACAAGGCTAAGGCACGACAACGCACGGCTAGGCAATGCCCGGCAAGGCAAGGAAAGGGTAACGCAAGGAAAGGCACGGTGAGGCTAGGCAAGGCTAATGCACGAAAACGCAAGGCTAGGCGATGCACGACAATGCAACGAAAGGTTAAAGCAAAGGAAGGCAAGGTCAGGCGAGATAAGGCTAAGGCACGACAAGGCAAGGCTAGGCAATTCAGGGAAGGCAAGCAAAGAGTAACGGAACGCAAGGAAGGCAAGGAAAAGCAAGGAAAGGCAAGGGTAACGGAAGGAACGGCACGGCAAGGGGAAAGAAGGCTAAGGCACGGCAACGCAGGCTAGGCAATGCACGGCAAGGCAAGGAAAGGGTAACGCATGGGAAAGCACGGTCAGGCGAGGCAAGGCTAAGGCATGACAACGCAAGGCTAGGCAATGCACGGAAAGCAAGCAAAGAGTAACGGAACGCAAGGAAGGCAAGGGAAAGCAAGGGAAGGCAAGGGTAATGGAAGGAACGGCACGGCAAGGGGAAACAAGGCTAAGGCACGGCAACGTAGGCTAGGCAATGAACGGCAAGGCAAGGAAAGGGTAACGCATGGGAAAGCACGGGCAGGCGAGGCAAGGCTAAGGCACGACAACGCAAGGCTAGGCAATGCACGGAAGGCAAGCAAAGAGTAACGGAAGGTAAGGAAGGGAAGGGAAAGCAAGGAAAGGCAAGTGTAACGGAAGGAACGGCACAGCAAGGGGAAACAAGGCTAAGGCACGACAACGCACGCTAGGCAATGCACGGCAAGGCAAGGAAAGGGTAACGCATGGGAAAGCACGGTCAGGCGAGGCAAGGCTAAGGCATGACAACGCAAGGCTAGGCAATGCACGGAAAGCAAGCAAAGAGTAACGGAACGCAAGGAAGGCAAGGGAAAGCAAGGGAAGGCAAGGGTAACGGAAGGAACGGCACGGCAAGGGATAACAAGGCTAAGGCACGACAACGCAGGGCGAGGCAATGCACGGCAAGGCAAGGAAAGGGTAACGCAACGGATGGCACGGTCAGGTGAGGCAAGGATAAGGCACGAAAATGCAAGGCTAGGCAATGCACGGCAAGGCAAGGAAAGAGTAACGGAAGGAAAGGAAGGCAAGGCAAAGCCAGGCAAGGCAAGTGTAACAAAAGGCACGGCACGGCAAGGGGAAACAAGGCTAAGGCACGACAACGCACGGCTAGGCAAGGCACGGCAAGGTAAGGAAAGGGTAAAGCAAGGGAAGGCACGGTGAGGCAAGGCAAGGCTAATCCACGAAAACGCAAGGCTAGGCGATGCACGACAATGCAACGAAAGGTTAAAGCAAAGGAAGGCAAGGTCAGGCGAGATAAGGCAAAGGCACGACAACGCAAGGCTAGGCAATGCACGGAAGGCAAGCAAAGAGTAACGGAAGGCAAGGAAGGCAAGGGAAAGCAAGGCAAGGCAAGGGTAACGGAAGGAACGGCACGGAAAGGGGAAACAAGTCTAAGGCACGACACCGAACGCTAGGCAATGAACGGCAAGGCAAGGAAAGGGTAACGCATGGGAAAGCAAGGTCAGGCGAGGCAAGGCTAAGGCACGACAACGCAAGGCTAGGCAATGCACGGAAGGCAAGCAAAGAGTAACGGAAGGTAAGGAAGTCAAGGGAAAGCAAGGCAAGGCAAGTGTAACGGAAGGAACGGCACGGCAAGGGGAAACAAGGCTAAGGCACGACAACGCACGCTAGGCAATGCACGGCAAGGCAAGGAAAGGGTAACGCATGGGAAAGCACGGTCAGGCGAGGCTAGGCTAAGGCATGACAACGCAAGGCTAGGCAATGCACGGAAAGCAAGCAAAGAGTAACGGAACGCAAGGAAGGCAAGGGAAAGCAAGGGAAGGCAAGGGTAACGGAAGGAACGGCACGGCAAGGGGTAACAAGGCTAAGGCACGACATCGCAGGGCTAGGCAATGCACGGCAAGGCAAGGAAAGGGTAACGCAGGGGAAGGCACCCTCAGGTGAGGCAAGGATAAGGCACGACAATGCAAGGCTAGGCAATGCACGGCAAGGCAAGGAAAGAGTAACGGAAGGAAAGGAAGATAAGGCAAAGCCAGGCAAGGCAAGTGTAACAAAAGGCACGCAACGGCAAGGGGAAACAAGGCTAAGGCACGACAACAGACGGCTAGGAAATGCACGGCAAGGCAAGTAAAGGGTAACGCAAGGCAAGGCACGGCACGGTGAGGCTAGGCAAGGCTAATGCACGAAAACGCAAGGCTAGGCAATGCACGACAATCCATGGAAAGCTTAAAGCAAAGGAAGGCACGGTCAGGCGAGATAAGGCTAAGGCACGACAACGCAAGGCTAGGCAATGCAGGGAAGGGAAGCAAAGAGTAACGGAAGGTAAGCAAGGCAAGGAAAAGCAAGGAAAGGCAAGGGTAACGGAAGGAACGGCACGGCACGGGGAAACAAGTCTAAGGCACGACACCGAACGCTAGGCAATGAACGGCAAGGCAAGGAAAGGGTAACGCAACGGATGGCACGGTCAGGTGAGGCAAGGATAAGGCACGAAAATGCAAGGCTAGGCAATGCACGGCAAGGCAAGGAAAGAGTAACGGAAGGAAAGGAAGGCAAGGCAAAGCCAGGCAAGGCAAGTGTAACAAAAGGCACGCAACGGCAAGGGGAAACAAGGCTAAGGCACGACAACACACGGCTAGGAAATGTACGGCAAGGCAAGTAAAGGGTAACGCAAGGCAAGGCACGGTGAGGCTAGGCAAGGCTAATGCACAACAACGCAAGGCTAGGCAATGCACGACAATGCAAGTAAAGCTTAAAGCAAAGGAAGGCACGGTCAGAAGAGATAACGCTAAGGCACGACAACGCAAGGCTAGGCAATGCACGGAAGGGAAGCAAAGAGTAACGGAAGGTAAGGAAGGCAAGGGAAAGCAAGGAAAGACAATGGTAACGGAAGGAACGGCACGGCAAGGGGAAAAAAGTCTAAGGCACGACAACGCACGCTAGGCAATGCACGGCAAGGCAAGGAAAGGGTAACGCATGGGAAAGCACGGTCAGGCGAGGCAAGCCTAAGGCATGACAACGCAAGGCTAGGCAATGCACGGAAAGCAAGCAAAGAGTAACGGAACGCAAGGAAGGCAAGGGAAAGCAAGGAAAGGCAAGGGTAACGGAAGGAACGGCACGGCAAGGGGTAACAAGGCTAAGGCACGACAACGCAGGGCTAGGCAATGCACGGCAAGCCAAGGAAAGAGTAACGGAAGGAAAGGAAGGCAAGGCAAAGCCAGGCAAGGCAAGTGTAACAAAAGGCACGCAACGGCAAGGGGAAACAAGGCTAAGGAAATCCAACGCAAGGCTAGGCAATGCACGGCAAGGCAAGCAAATGGTAACGCAAGGAAAGGCACGGTGAGGCTAGGCAAGGCTAATGCACGAAAACGCAAGGCTAGGCAATGCACGACAATGCAAGGAAAGCTTAAAGCAAAGGAAGGCACGGTCAGGCGAGATAAGGCTAAGGCACGACAACGCAAGGCTAGGCAATGCACGGAAGGCAAGGAAAGAGTAAAGGAAGGTAAGGAAGGCAAGGGAAAGCAAGGAAAGGCAATGGTAACGGAAGGAACGGCAAGGCAAGGGGAAACAAGGCTAGGCACGACAACGCACGCTAGGCAATGCACGGCAAGGCAAGGAAAGAGTAACGCATGGGAAAGCACGGTCAGGCGAGGCAAGGCTAAGGCACGGCAAGGCTAGGCAATGCACGGAAGGCAAGCAAAGAGTAAAGGATGGTAAGGAAGGCAAGGGAAAGAAAAGAAAGGCAAGTGTAACGGAAGGAACGGCACGGGAAGGGGAAACAAGGCTAAGGCACGACAACGCACGGCTAGGCAATGCCCGGCAAGGCAAGCAAAGGGTAACGCAAGGAAAGGCACGGTGAGGCTAGGCAAGGCTAATGCACGAAAACGCAAGGCTAGGCGATGCACGACAATGCAACGAAAGGTTAAAGCAAAGGAAGGCAAGGTCAGGCGAGATAAGGCAAAGGCACGACAACGCAAGGCTAGGCAATTCAGGGAAGGCAAGCAAAGAGTAACGGAAGGTAAGCAAGGCAAGGAAAAGCAAGGAAAGGCAAGGGTAACGGAAGGAACGGCACGGCAAGGGGGAACAAGTCTAAGGCACGACACCGAACGCTAGGCAATGAACGGCAAGGCAAGGAAAGGGTAACGCATGGGAAAGCAAGGTCAGGCGAGGCAAGGCTAAGGCACGACAACGCAAGGCTAGGCAATGCACGGAAGGTAAGCAAAGAGTAACGGAAGGTAAGGAAGTCAAGGGAAAGCAAGGAAAGGCAAGTGTAACGGAAGGTAAGGAAGTCAAGGGAAAGCAAGGAAAGGCAAGTGTAACGGAAGGAACGGCACGGCAAGGGGAAACAAGGCTAAGGCACGGCAACGCAGGCTAGGCAATGCACGGCAAGGCAAGGAAAGGGTAACGCATGGGAAAGCACGGTCAGGCGAGGCAAGGCTAAGGCATGACAACGCAAGGCTAGGCAATGCACGGAAAGCAAGCAAAGAGTAACGGAACGCAAGGAAGGCAAGGGAAAGCAAGGGAAGGCAAGGGTAATGGAAGGAACGGCACGGCAAGGGGAAACAAGGCTAAGGCACGGCAACGTAGGCTAGGCAATGAACGGCAAGGCAAGGAAAGGGTAACGCATGGGAAAGCACGGGCAGGCGAGGCAAGGCTAAGGCACGACAACGCAAGGCTAGGCAATGCACGGAAGGCAAGCAAAGAGTAACGGAAGGTAAGGAAGGGAAGGGAAAGCAAGGAAAGGCAAGTGTAACGGAAGGAACGGCACAGCAAGGGGAAACAAGGCTAAGGCACGACAACGCACGCTAGGCAATGCACGGCAAGGCAAGGAAAGGGTAACGCATGGGAAAGCACGGTCAGGCGAGGCAAGGCTAAGGCATGACAACGCAAGGCTAGGCAATGCACGGAAAGCAAGCAAAGAGTAACGGAACGCAAGGAAGGCAAGGGAAAGCAAGGGAAGGCAAGGGTAACGGAAGGAACGGCACGGCAAGGGATAACAAGGCTAAGGCACGACAACGCAGGGCGAGGCAATGCACGGCAAGGCAAAGAAAGGGTAACGCAAGGGATGGCACGGTCAGGTGAGGCAAGGATAAGGCACGAAAATGCAAGGCTAGGCAATGCACGGCAAGGCAAGGAAAGAGTAACGGAAGGAAAGGAAGGCAAGGCAAAGCCAGGCAAGGCAAGTGTAACAAAAGGCACGCCACGGCAAGGGGAAACAAGGCTAAGGCACGACAACGCACGGCTAGGCCATGCACGGCAAGGCAAGGAAAGGGTAACGCAAGGCAAGGCACCGTGAGGCTAGGCAAGGCTAATGCACGAAAACGCAAGGCTAGGCGATGCACGACAATGCAAGGAAAGCTTAAAGCAAAGGAAGGCAAGGTCAGGCGAGATAAGGCAAAGGCACGACAACGCAAGGCTAGGCAATTCAGGGAAGGCAAGCAAAGAGTAACGGAAGGTAAGCAAGGCAAGGAAAAGCAAGGAAAGGCAAGGGTAACGGAAGGAACGGCACGGCAAGGGGGAACAAGTCTAAGGCACGACACCGAACGCTAGGCAATGAACGGCAAGGCAAGGAAAGGGTAACGCATGAAAAGCAAGGTCAGGCGAGGCAAGGCTAAGGCACGACAACGCAAGGCTAGGCAATGCACGGAAGGCAAGCAAAGAGTAACGGAAGGTAAGGAAGTCAAGGGAAAGCAAGGAAAGGCAAGTGTAACGGAAGGAACGGCACGGCAAGGGGAAACAAGGCTAAGGCACGACAACGCACGCTAGGCAATGCACGGCAAGGCAAGGAAAGGGTAACGCATGGGAAAGCACGGTCAGGCGAGGCAAGGCTAAGGCATGACAACGCAAGGCTAGGCAATGCAGGGAAAGCAAGCAAAGAGTAACGGAACGCAAGGAAGGCAAGGGAAAGCAAGGGAAGGCAAGAGTAACGGAAGGAACGGCACGGCAAGGGGTAACAAGGCTAAGGCACGGCAACGCAGGGCTAGGCAATGCACGGCAAGGCAAGGAAAGGGTAACGCAGGGGAAGGCACCCTCAGGTGAGGCAAGGATAAGGCACGACAATGCAAGGCTAGGCAATGCACGGCAAGGCAAGGAAAGAGTAACGGAAGGAAAGGAAGATAAGGCAAAGCCAGGCAAGGCAAGTGTAACAAAAGGCACGCAACGGCAAGGGGAAACAAGGCTAAGGCACGACAACACACGGCTAGGAAATGCAAGGCAAGGCAAGTAAAGGGTAACGCAAGGCAAGGCACGGTGAGGCTAGGCAAGGCTAATGCACGAAAACGCAAGGCTAGGCAATGCACGACAATGCAAGGAAAGCTTAAAGCAAAGGAAGGCACGGTCAGGCGAGATAAGGCTAAGGCACGACAACGCAAGGCTAGGCAATGCACGACAATGCAAGTAAAGCTTAAAGCAAAGGAAGGCACGGTCAGAAGAGATAAGGCTAAGGCACGACAACGCAAGGCTAGGCAATGCACGGAAGGCAAGCAAAGAGTAACGGAAGGTAAGGAAGGCAAGGGAAAGCAAGGAAAGGCAATGGTAACGGACGGAACGGCACGGCAAGGGGAAAAAAGGCTAAGGCACGACAACGCACGCTAGGCAATGCACGGCAAGGCAAGGAAAGGGTAACGCATGGGAAAGCACGGTCAGGCGAGGCAAGCCTAAGGCATGACAACGCAAGGCTAGGCAATGCACGGAAAGCAAGCAAAGAGTAACGGAACGCAAGGAAGGCAAGGGAAAGCAAGGTAAGGCAAGGGTAACGGAAGGAACGGCACGGCAAGGGGTAACAAGGCTAAGGCACGACAACGCAGGGCTAGGCAATGCACGGCAAGCCAAGGAAAGAGTAACGGAAGGAAAGGAAGGCAAGGCAAAGCCAGGCAAGGCAAGTGTAACAAAAGGCACGCAACGGCAAGGGGAAACAAGGCTAAGGAAATCCAACGCAAGGCTAGGCAATGCACGGCAAGGCAAGCAAATGGTAACGCAAGGAAAGGCACGGTGAGGCTAGGCAAGGCTAATGCACGAAAACGCAAGGCTAGGCAATGCACGACAATGCAAGGAAAGCTTAAAGCAAAGGAAGGCACGGTCAGGCGAGATAAGGCTAAGGCACGACAACGCAAGGCTTGGCAATGCACGGAAGGCAAGGAAAGAGTAAAGGAAGGTAAGGAAGGCAAGGGAAAGCAAGGAAAGGCAATGGTAACGGGAGGAACGGCACGGCAAGGGGAAACAAGGCTAAGGCACGACAACGCACGCTAGGCAATGCACGGCAAGGCAAGGAAAGAGTAACGCATGGGAAAGCACGGTCAGGCGAGGCAAGGCTAAGGCACGACAACGCAAGGCTAGGCAATGCACGGAAGGCAAGCAAAGAGTAAAGGATGGTAAGGAAGGCAAGGGAAAGCAAAGAAAGGCAAGTGTAACGGAAGGAACGGCACGGGAAGGGGAAACAAGGCTAAGGCACGACAACGCACGGCTAGGCAATGCCCGGCAAGGCAAGCAAAGGGTAACGCAAGGAAAGGCACGGTGAGGCTAGGCAAGGCTAATGCACGAAAACGCAAGGCTAGGCGATGCACGACAATGCAACGAAAGGTTAAAGCAAAGGAAGGCAAGGTCAGGCGAGATAAGGCTAAGGCACGACAACGCAAGGCTAGGCAATTCAGGGAAGGCAAGCAAAGAGTAACGGAAGGTAAGGAAGGCAAGGAAAAGCAAGGAAAGGCAAGGGTAACGGAAGGAACGGCACGGCAAGGGGAAACAAGGCTAAGGCACGGCAACGCAGGCTAGGCAATGCACGGCAAGGCAAGGAAAGGGTAACGCATGGGAAAGCACGGTCAGGCGAGGCAAGGCTAAGGCATGACAACGCAAGGCTAGGCAATGCACGGAAAGCAAGCAAAGAGTAACGGAACGCAAGGAAGGCAAGGGAAAGCAAGGGAAGGCAAGGGTAACGGAAGGAACGGCACGGCAAGGGATAACAAGGCTAAGGCACGACAACGCAGGGCGAGGCAATGCACGGCAAGGCAAGGAAAGGGTAACGCAACGGATGGCACGGTCAGGTGAGGCAAGGATAAGGCACGAAATGCAAGGCTAGGCAATGCACGGCAAGGCAAGGAAAGAGTAACGGAAGGAAAGGAAGGCAAGGCAAAGCCAGGCAAGGCAAGTGTAACAAAAGGCACGCCACGGCAAGGGGAAACAAGGCTAAGGCACGACAACGCACGGCTAGGCCATGCACGGCAAGGCAAGGAAAGGGTAACGCAAGGCAAGGCACGGTGAGGCTAGGCACGGCTAATGCACGACAACGCAAGGCTAGGCAATGCACGACAATCCAAGGAAAGCTTAAAGCAAAGGAAGGCACGGTCAGGCGAGATAAGGCTAAGGCACGACAACGCAAGGCTAGGCAATGCAGGGAAGGGAAGCAAAGAGTAACGGAAGGTAAGCAAGGCAAGGAAAAGCAAGGAAAGGCAAGGGTAACGGAAGGAACGGCACGGCAAGCGCAAACAAGGCTAAGGCACGACAGCGCACGCTAGGCAATGCACGGCAAGGCAAGGAAAGTGTAACGCATGGGAAAGCACGATCAGGCGAGGCAAGGCAAAGGCATGACAACTCAAGGCTAGGCAATGCACGGAAAGCAAGCAAGGAGTAACGGAACGCAAGGAAGGAAAGGGAAAGCAAGGGAAGGCAAGGGTAACGGAAGGAACGGCACGGCAAGTGGTAACAAGGCTAAGGCACGACAACGGAGGGCTAGGCAATGCACGGCAAGGCAAGGAAAGGGTAACGCAGGGGAAGGCACGGTCAGGTGAGGCAAGGATAAGGCACGACAATGCAAGGCTAGGCAATGCACGCCAAGGCAAGGAAAGAGTAACGGAAGGAAAGGAAGGCAAGGCAAAGCCAGGCAAGGCAAGTGTAACAAAAGGCACGCAACGGCAAGGGGAAACAAGGCTAAGGCACGACAAAACACGGCTAGGCAATGCACGGCAAGGCAAGGAAAGGGTAACGCATGGGAAAGCACGGTCAGGCGAGGCAAGGCTAAGGCACGACAACGCAAGGCTAGGCAATGCACGGAAAGCAAGCAAAGAGTAACGGAACGCAAGGAAGGCAAGGGAAAGCAAGGGAGGGCAAGGGTAACGGAAGGAACGGCACGGCAAGGGGAAACAAGGCTAAGGCACGACAACGCACGGCTAGGCAATGCACGGCAAGGCAAGCAAAGGGTAACGCAAGGCAAGGCACGGTGAGGCTAGGCAAGGCTAATGCACGAAAACGCAAGGCTAGGCAATGCACGACAATGCAAGGAAAGCTTAAAGCAAAGGAAGGCCAGGTCAGGCGAGATAAGGCAAAGGCACGACAACGCAAGGCTAGGCAATTCAGGGAAGGCAAGCAAAGAGTAACGGAAGGTAAGCAAGGCAAGGAAAAGCAAGGAAAGGCAAGGGTAACGGAAGGAACGGCACGGCAAGGGGGAACAAGGCTAAGGCACGACAACGCACGCTAGGCAATGCACGGCAAAGCAAGGAAAGGGTAACGCATGGGAAAGCACGGTCAGGCGAGGCAAGGCTAAGGCATAACAACGCAAGGCTAGGCAATGCACGGAAAGCAAGCAAAGAGTAACGGAACGCAAGGAAGGCAAGGGAAAGCAAGGGAAGGCAAGGGTAACGGAAGGAACGGCACGGCAAGGGGTAACAATGCTAAGGCACGGCAACGCAGGGCTAGGCAATGCACGGCAAGGCAAGGAAAGGGTAACGCAGGGGAAGGCACGGTCAGGTGAGGCAAGGATAAGGCACGACAATGCAAGGCTAGGCAATGCACGGCAAGGCAAGGAAAGAGTAACGGAAGGAAAGGAAGGCAAGGCAAAGCCAGGCAAGGCAAGTGTAACAAAAGGCACGCCACGGCAACGGGAATCAAGGCTAAGGCACGACAACGCACGGCTAGGCAATGCACGGCAAGGCAAGGAAAGGGTAACGCAAGGCAAGGCACGGTGAGGCTAGGCAAGGCTAATGCACGACAACGCAAGGCTAGGCAATGCACGACAATGCAAGGAAAGCTTAAAGCAAAGGAAGGCACGGTCAGGCGAGATAAGGCTAAGGCACGACAACGCAAGGCTAGGCAATGCAGGGAAGGGAAGCAAAGAGTAACGGAAGGTAAGCAAGGCAAGGAAAAGCAAGGAAAGGCAAGGGTAACGGAAGGAACTGCACGGCAAGGGGAAACAAGGCTAAGGCACGGCAACGCAGGCTGGGCAATGGACGGCAAGGCAAGGAAAGGGTAACGCATGGGAAAGCACGGTCAGGCGAGGCAAGGCTAAGGCACGACAACGCAAGGCTAAGCAATGCACGGAAGGCAAGCAAAGAGTAACGGAATGTAAGGAAGGCAAGGGAAAGCAAAGAAAGGCAAGTGTAACGAAAGGAACAGCACGGCAAGGGGAACCAAGGCTAAGGCACGACAACGCACGGCCAGGCAATGCACGGCAAGGCAAGGAATGTGTAACGCAAGGCAAGGTACTGTGAGGCTAGGCAAGGCTAATGCACGAAAACGCAAGGCTAGGCAATGCACGACAATGCAAGGAAAGCTTAAAGCAAAGGAAGGCAAGGTCAGGCGAGATAAGGCTAAGGCACGACAACGCAAGGCTAGGCAATTCAGGGAAGGCAAGCAAAGAGTAACGGAAGGTAAGCAAGGCAAGGAAAAGCAAGGAAAGGCAAGGGTAACGGAAGGAACGGCACGGCACGGGGAAACAAGTCTAAGGCACGACACCGAACGCTAGGCAATGAACGGCAAGGCAAGGAAAGGGTAACGTATGGGAAAGCACGGTCAGGCGAGGCAAGGCTATGGCACGACAACGCAAGGCTAGGCAATGCACGGAAGGCAAGCAAAGAGTAACGGAAGGTAAGGAAGGCAAGGGAAAGCAAGGGAAGGCAAGGGTAACGGAAGGAACGGCACGGCAAGGGCTAACAAGGCTAAGGCACGACAACGCACGCTAGGCAATTCACGGCAAGGCAAGGAAAGGGTAACGCATGGGAAAGCACGGTCAGGCGAGGCAAGGCTAAGGCATGACAACGCAAGGCTAGGCAATGCACGGAAAGCAAGCAAAGAGTAACGGAACGCAAGGAAGGCAAGGGAAAGCAAGGGAAGGCAAGGGTAATGGAAGGAACGGCACGGCAAGGGGAAACAAGGCTAAGGCACGGCAACGTAGGCTAGGCAATGAACGGCAAGGCAAGGAAAGAGTAACGCATGGGAAAGCACGGTCAGGCGAGGCAAGGCTAAGGCACGACAACGCAAGGCTAGGCAATGCACGGAAGGCAAGCAAAGAGTAAAGGATGGTAAGGAAGGCAAGGGAAAGCAAAGAAAGGCAAGTGTAACGAAAGGAACGGCACGGGAAGGGGAAACAAGGCTAAGGCACGACAACGCACGGCTAGGCAATGCCCGGCAAGGCAAGCAAAGGGTAACGCAAGGAAAGGCACGGTGAGGCTAGGCAAGGCTAATGCACGAAAACGCAAGGCTAGGCGATGCACGACAATGCAACGAAAGGTTAAAGCAAAGGAAGGCAAGGTCAGGCGAGATAAGGCTAAGGCACGACAACGCAAGGCTAGGCAATTCAGGGAAGGCAAGCAAAGAGTAACGGAACGCAAGGAAGGCAAGGAAAAGCAAGGAAAGGCAAGGGTAACGGAAGGAACGGCACGGCAAGGGATAACAAGGCTAAGGCACGACAACGCAGGGCGAGGCAATGCACGGCAAGGCAAGGAAAGGGTAACGCAACGGATGGCACGGTCAGGTGAGGCAAGGATAAGGCACGAAAATGCAAGGCTAGGCAATGCACGGCAAGGCAAGGAAAGAGTAACGGAAGGAAAGGAAGGCAAGGCAAAGCCAGGCAAGGCAAGTGTAACAAAAGGCACGCCACGGCAAGGGGAAACAAGGCTAAGGCACGACAACGCACGGCTAGGCCATGCACGGCAAGGCAAGGAAAGGGTAACGCAAGGCAAGGCACGGTGAGGCTAGGCAAGGCTAATGCACGAAAACGCAAGGCTAGGCGATGCACGACAATGCAAGGAAAGGTTAAAGCAAAGGAAGGCAAGGTCAGGCGAGATAAGGCTAAGGCACGACAACGCAAGGCTAGGCAATTCAGGGAAGGCAAGCAAAGAGTAACGGAAGGTAAGCAAGGCAAGGAAAAGCAAGGAAAGGCAAGGGTAACGGAAGGAACGGCACGGCAAGGGGGAACAAGTCTAAGGCACGACACCGAACGCTAGGCAATGCACGGCAAGGCAAGGAAAGGGTAACGCATGGGAAAGCACGGTCAGGGGAGGCAAGGCTAAGGCACGACAACGCAAGGCTTGGCAATGCACGGAAGGCAAGCAAAGAGTAATGGAAGGTAAGGAAGGCAAGGGAAAGCAAAGAAAGGCAAGTGTAACGGACGGAACGGCACGGCAAGGGGAAACAAGGCTAAGGCACGACAACGCACGCTAGGCAATGCACGGCAAGGCAAGGAAAGGGTAACGCATGGGAAAGCACGGTCAGGCGAGGCAAGGCTAAGGAAAGCCAACGCAAGGCTAGGCAATGCACGGAAAGCAAGCAAAGAGTAACGGAACGCAAGGAAGGCAAGGGAAAGCAAGGGAAGGCAAGGGTAACGGAAGGAACGGCACGGCAAGGGGTAACAAGGCTAAGGCACGACATCGCAGGGCTAGGCAATGCACGGCAAGGCAAGGAAAGGGTAACGCAGGGGAAGGCACCCTCAGGTGAGGCAAGGATAAGGCACGACAATGCAAGGCTAGGCAATGCACGGCAAGGCAAGGAAAGAGTAACGGAAGGAAAGGAAGATAAGGCAAAGCCAGGCAAGGCAAGTGTAACAAAAGGCACGCAACGGCAAGGGGAAACAAGGCTAAGGCACGACAACACACGGCTAGGAAATGCACGGCAAGGCAAGTAAAGGGTAACGCAAGGCAAGGCACGGCACGGTGAGGCTAGGCAAGGCTAATGCACGAAAACGCAAGGCTAGGCAATGCACGACAATCCATGGAAAGCTTAAAGCAAAGGAAGGCACGGTCAGGCGAGATAAGGCTAAGGCACGACAACGCAAGGCTAGGCAATGCAGGGAAGGGAAGCAAAGAGTAACGGAAGGTAAGCAAGGCAAGGAAAAGCAAGGAAAGGCAAGGGTAACGGAAGGAACGGCACGGCACGGGGAAACAAGTCTAAGGCACGACACCGAACGCTAGGCAATGAACGGCAAGGCAAGGAAAGGGTAACGCAAGGGATGGCACGGTCAGGTGAGGCAAGGATAAGGCACGAAAATGCAAGGCTAGGCAATGCACGGCAAGGCAAGGAAAGAGTAACGGAAGGAAAGGAAGGCAAGGCAAAGCCAGGCAAGGCAAGTGTAACAAAAGGCACGCAACGGCAAGGGGAAACAAGGCTAAAGAAAGCCAACGCAAGGCTAGGCAATGCACGGCAAGGCAAGCAAATGGTAACGCAAGGAAAGGCACGGTGAGGCTAGGCAAGGCTAATGCACGAAAACGCAAGGCTAGGCAATGCACGACAATGCAAGGAAAGCTTAAAGCAAAGGAAGGCACGGTCAGGCGAGATAAGGCTAAGGCACGACAACGCAAGGCTAGGCAATGCAGGGAAGGGAAGCAAAGAGTAACGGAAGGTAAGCAAGGCAAGGAAAAGCAAGGAAAGGCAATGGTAACGGAAGGAATGGCACGGCAAGGGGAAACAAGGCTAAGGCACGACAACGCACGCTAGGCAATGCACGGCAAGGCAAGGAAAGAGTAACGCATGGGAAAGCACGGTCAGGCGAGGCAAGGCTAAGGCACGACAACGCAAGGCTAGGCAATGCACGGAAGGCAAGCAAAGAGTAACGGAAGGTAAGGAAGGCAAGGGAAAGCAAGGAAAGGCAAGTGTAACGGAAGGAACGGCACGGGAAGGGGAAACAAGGCTAAGGCACGACAACGCACGGCTAGGCAATGCCCGGCAAGGCAAGGAAAGGGTAACGCAAGGAAAGGCACGGTGAGGCTAGGCAAGGCTAATGCACGAAAACGCAAGGCTAGGCGATGCACGACAATGCAACGAAAGGTTAAAGCAAAGGAAGGCAAGGTCAGGCGAGATAAGGCTAAGGCACGACAACGCAAGGCTAGGCAATTCAGGGAAGGCAAGCAAAGAGTAACGGAAGGTAAGGAAGGCAAGGAAAAGCAAGGAAAGGCAAGGGTAACGGAAGGAACGGCACGGCAAGGGGAAACAAGGCTAAGGCACGGCAACGCAGGCTAGGCAATGCACGGCAAGGCAAGGAAAGGGTAACGCATGGGAAAGCACGGTCAGGCGAGGCAAGGCTAAGGCATGACAACGCAAGGCTAGGCAATGCATGGAAAGCAAGCAAAGAGTAACGGAACGCAAGGAAGGCAAGGGAAAGCAAGGGAAGGCAAGGGTAACGGAAGGAACGGCACGGCAAGGGATAACAAGGCTAAGGCACGACAACGCAGGGCGAGGCAAAGCACGGCAAGGCAAGGAAAGGGTAACGCAACGGATGGCACGGTCAGGTGAGGCAAGGATAAGGCACGAAAGTGCAAGGCTAGGCAATGCACGGCAAGGCAAGGAAAGAGTAACGGAAGGAAAGGAAGGCAAGGCAAAGCCAGGCAAGGCAAGTGTAACAAAAGGCACGCCACGGCAAGGGGAAACAAGGCTAAGGCACGACAACGCACGGCTAGGCCATGCACGGCAAGGCAAGGAAAGGGTAACGCAAGGCAAGGCACGGTGAGGCTAGGCACGGCTAATGCACGACAACGCAAGGCTAGGCAATGCACGACAATCCAAGGAAAGCTTAAAGCAAAGGAAGGCACGGTCAGGCGAGATAAGGCTAAGGCACGAAAACGCAAGGCTAGGCAATGCAGGGAAGGGAAGCAAAGAGTAACGGAAGGTAAGCAAGGCAAGGAAAAGCAAGGAAAGGCAAGGGTAACGGAAGGAACGGCACGGCAAGCGCAAACAAGGCTAAGGCAAGACAGCGCACGCTAGGCAATGCACGGCAAGGCAAGGAAAGGGTAACGCATGGGAAAGCACGATCAGGTGAGGCAAGGATAAGGCACGACAATGCAAGGCTAGGCAATGCACGGCAAGGCAAGGAAAGAGTAACGGAAGGAAAGGAAGGCAAGGCAAAGCCAGGCAAGGCAAGTGTAACAAAAGGCACGCAACGGCAAGGGGAAACAAGGCTAAGGCACGACAAAACACGGCTAGGCAATGCACGGCAAGGCAAGGAAAGGGTAACGCAAGGCAAGGCACGGTGAGGCAAGGCAAGGCTAATGCACGACAACGCAAGGCTAGGCAATGCACGGAAAGCAAGCAAAGAGTAACGGAACGCAAGGAAGGCAAGGGAAAGCAAGGGAAGGCAAGGGTAACGGAAGGAACGGCACGGCAAGGGGAAACAAGGCTAAGGCACGACAACGCACGGCTAGGCAATGCACGGCAAGGCAAGCAAAGGGTAACGCAAGGCAAGGCACGGTGAGGCTAGGCAAGGCTAATGCACGAAAACGCAAGGCTAGGCAATGCACGACAATGCAAGGAAAGCTTAAAGCAAAGGAAGGCCAGGTCAGGCGAGATAAGGCAAAGGCACGACAACGCAAGGCTAGGCAATTCAGGGAAGGCAAGCAAAGAGTAACGGAAGGTAAGGAAGGCAAGGGAAAGGAAGGAAAGGCAAGTGTAACGGAAGGAACGGCACGGCAAGGGGAAACAAGGCTAAGGAACGACAACGCACGGCTAGGCAATGCACGGCAAGGCAAGGAAAGGGTAACGCATGGGAAAGCACGGTCAGGCGATGCAAGGCAAAGGCATGACAACGCAAGGCTAGGCAATGCACGGAAAGCAAGCAAAGAGTAACGGAACGCAAGGAAGGCAAGGGAAAGCAAGGGAAGGCAAGGGTAACGGAAGGAACGGCACGGCAAGGGGTAACAATGCTAAGGCACGGCAACGCACGGCTAGGCAATGCACGGCAAGGCAAGGAAAGGGTAACGCAAGGCAAGGCACGGTCAGGCGAGGCAAGGCTAAGGCACGAAAACGCACGGCTAGGCAATGCACGGCAAGGCAAGGAAAGGGTAACGCAAGGCAAGGCACGGTGAGGCTAGGCAAGGCTAATGCACGACAACGCAAGGCTAGGCAATGCACGACAATGCAAGGAAAGCTTAAAGCAAAGGAAGGCACGGTCAGGCGAGATAAGGCTAAGGCACGACAACGCAAGGCTAGGCAATGCAGGGAAGGGAAGCAAAGAGTAACGGAAGGTAAGCAAGGCAAGGAAAAGCAAGGAAAGGCAAGGGTAACGGAAGGAACTGCACGGCAAGGGGAAACAAGGCTAAGGCACGGCAACGCAGGCTGGGCAATGGAAGGCAAGGCAAGGAAAGGGTAACGCATGGGAAAGCACGGTCAGGCGAGGCAAGGCTAAGGCACGACAACGCAAGGCTAGGCAATGCACGGAAGGCAAGCAAAGAGTAACGGAAGGTAAGGAAGGCAAGGGAAAGCAAAGAAAGGCAAGTGTAACGAAAGGAACAGCACGGCAAGGGGAACCAAGGCTAAGGCACGAAAACGCACGGCTAGGCAATGCAAGGCAAGGCAAGGAATGTGTAACGCAAGGCAAGGTACTGTGAGGCTAGGCAAGGCTAATGCACGAAAACGCAAGGCTAGGCAATGCACGACAATGCAAGGAAAGCTTAAAGCAAAGGAAGGCAAGGTCAGGCGAGATAAGGCTAAGGCACGACAACGCAAGGCTAGGCAATTCAGGGAAGGCAAGCAAAGAGTAACGGAAGGTAAGCAAGGCAAGGAAAAGCAAGGAAAGGCAAGGGTAACGGAAGGAACGGCACGGCACGGGGAAACAAGTCTAAGGCACGACACCGAACGCTAGGCAATGAACGGCAAGGCAGGGAAAGGGTAACGTATGGGAAAGCACGGTCAGGCGAGGCAAGGCTATGGCACGACAACGCAAGGCTAGGCAATGCACGGAAGGCAAGCAAAAAGTAACGGAAGGTAAGGAAGGCAAGGGAAAGCAAGGAAAGGCAAGTGTAACGGAAGGAACGGCACGGCAAGGGCTAACAAGGCTAAGGCACGACAACGCACGCTAGGCAATGCACGGCAAGGCAAGGAAAGGGTAACGCATGGGAAAGCACGGTCAGGCGAGGCAAGGCTAAGGCATGACAACTCAAGGCTAGGCAATGCACGGAAAGCAAGCAAAGAGTAACGGAACGCAAGGAAGGCAAGGGAAAGCAAGGGAAGGCAAGGGTAATGGAAGGAACGGCACGGCAAGGGGAAACAAGGCTAAGGCACGGCAACGTAGGCTAGGCAATGAACGGCAAGGCAAGGAAAGGGTAACGCATGGGAAAGCACGGGCAGGCGAGGCAAGGCTAAGGCACGACAACGCAAGGCTAGGCAATGCACGGAAGGCAAGCAAAGAGTAACGTAAGGTAAGGAAGGCAAGGGAAAGCAAGGAAAGGCAAGTGTAACGGAAGGAACGGCACGGCAAGGGGAAACAAGGCTAAGGCACGACAACGCAAGGCTAGGCAATGCACGGCAAGGCAAGCAAAGGGTAACACAAGGAAAGGCACGGTGAGGCTAGGCAAGGCTAATGCACGAAAACGCAAGGCTAGGCGATGCACGACAATGCAAGGAAACTTAAAGCAAAGGAAGGCAAGGTCAGGCGAGATAAGGCTAAGGCACGACAAGGCAAGGCTAGGAAATTCAGGGAAGGCAAGCAAAGAGTAACGGAAGGTAAGGAAGGCAAGGGAAAGGAAGGAAAGGCAAGTGTATCGGAAGGAACGGCACGGCAAGGGGAAACAAGGCTAAGGAACGACAACGCACGGCTAGGCAATGCACGGCAAGGCAAGGAAAGGGTAACGCATGGGAAAGCACGGTCAGGCGAGGCAAGGCTAAGGCATGACAACGCAAGGCTAGGCAATGCACGGAAAGCAAGCAAAGAGTAACGGAACGCAAGGAAGGCAAGGGAAAGCAAGGGAAGGCAAGGGTAACGGAAGGAACGGCACGGCAAGGGGTAACAATGCTAAGGCACGGCAACGCAGGGCTAGGCAATGCACGGCAAGGCAAGGAAAGGGTAACGCAGGGGAAGGCACGGTCAGGTGAGGCAAGGATAAGGCACGACAATGCAAGGCTAGGCAATGCACGGCAAGGCAAGGAAAGAGTAACGGAAGGAAAGGAAGGCAAGGTAAAGCCAGGCAAGGCAAGTGTAACAAAAGGCACGCCACGGCAACGGGAAACAAGGCTAAGGCACGACAACGCACGGCTAGGCAATTCAGGGAAGGCAAGCAAAGAGTAACGCAAGGCAAGGCACGGTGAGGCTAGGCAAGGCTAATGCACGACAACGCAAGGCTAGGCAATGCACGACAATGCAAGGAAAGCTTAAAGCAAAGGAAGGCACGGTCAGGCGAGATAAGGCTAAGGCACGACAACGCAAGGCTAGGCAATGCAGGGAAGGGAAGCAAAGCGTAACGGAAGGTAAGCAAGGCAAGGAAAAGCAAGGAAAGGCAAGGGTAACGGAAGGAACTGCACGGCAAGGGGAAACAAGGCTAAGGCACGGCAACGCAGGCTGGGCAATGGACGGCAAGGCAAGGAAAGGGTAACGCATGGGAAAGCACGGTCAGGCGAGGCAAGGCTAAGGCACGACAACGCAAGGCTAAGCAATGCACGGAAGGCAAGCAAAGAGTAACGGAAGGTAAGGAAGGCAAGGGAAAGCAAAGAAAGGCAAGTGTAACGAAAGGAACAGCACGGCAAGGGGAACCAAGGCTAAGGCAAGACAACGCACGGCCAGGCAATGCACGGCAAGGCAAGGAAAGTGTAACGCAAGGCAAGGTACTGTGAGGCTAGGCAAGGCTAATGCACGAAAACGCAAGGCTAGGCAATGCACGACAATGCAAGGAAAGCTTAAAACAAAGGAAGGCAAGGTCAGGCGAGATAAGGCTAAGGCACGACAACGCAAGGCTTGGCAATTCAGGGAAGGCAAGCAAAGAGTAACGGAAGGTAAGCAAGGCAAGGAAAAGCAAGGAAAGGCAAGGGTAACGGAAGGAACGGCACGGCACGGGGAAACAAGTCTAAGGCACGACACCGAACGCTAGGCAATGAACGGCAAGGCAGGGAAAGGGTAACGTATGGGAAAGCACGGTCAGGCGAGGCAAGGCTATGGCACGACAACGCAAGGCTAGGCAATGCACGGAAGGCAAGCAAAAAGTAACGGAAGGTATGGAAGGCAAGGGAAAGCAAGGAAAGGCAAGTGTAACGGAAGGAACGGCACGGCAAGGGGAAACAAGGCTAAGGCACGACAACGCACGCTAGGCAATGCACGGCAAGGCAAGGAAAGGGTAACGCATGGGAAAGCACGGTCAGGCGAGGCAAGGCTAAGGCATGACAACGCAAGGCTAGGCAATGCACGGAAAGCAAGCAAAGAGTAACGGAACGCAAGGAAGGCAAGGGAAAGCAAGGGAAGGCAAGGGTAACGGAAGGAACGGCACGGCAAGGGGTAACAAGGCTAAGGCACGACAACGCAGGGTAGGCAATGCACGGCAAGGCAAGGAAAGGGTAACGCAAGGGATGGCACGGTCAGGTGAGGCAAGGATAAGGCACGAAAATGCAAGGCTAGGCAATGCACGGCAAGGCAAGGAAAGAGTAACGGAAGGAAAGGAAGGCAAGGCAAAGCCAGGCAAGGCAAGTGTAACAAAAGGCACGCCACGGCAAGGGGAAGCAAGGCTAAGGCACGACAACGCACGGCCAGGCCATGCACGGCAAGGCAAGGAAAGGGTAACGCAAGGCAAGGCACGGTGAGGCTAGGCACGGCTAATGCACGACAACGCAAGGCTAGGCAATGCACGACAATCCAAGGAAAGCTTAAAGCAAAGGAAGGCACGGTCAGGCGAGATAAGGCTAAGGCACGACAACTCAAGGCTAGCCCATGCAGGGAAGGGAAGCAAAGAGTAACGGAAGGTAAGCAAGGCAAGGAAAAGCAAGGAAAGGCAAGGGTAACGGAAGGAACGGCACGGCAAGGGCAAACAAGGCTAAGGCACGACAACGCACGCTAGGCAATGCACGGCAAGGCAAGGAAAGGGTAACGCATCGGAAAGCACGGTCAGGCGAGGCAAGGCTAAGACATGACAACGCAAGGCTAGGCAATGCACGGAAAGCAAGCAAAGAGTAACGGAACGCAAGGAAGGCAAGGGAAAGCAAGGGAAGGCAAGGGTAATGGAAGGAACGGCACGGCAAGGGGAAACAAGGCTAAGGCACGTCAACGTAGGCTAGGCAATGAACGGCAAGGCAAGGAAAGGGTAACGCATGGGAAAGCACGGGCAGGCGAGGCAAGGCTAAGGCACGACAACGCAAGGCTAGGCAATGCACGGAAGGCAAGCAAAGAGTAACGGAAGGTAAGGAAGGCAAGGGAAAGCAAGGAAAGGCAAGTGTAACGGAAGGAACGGTACGGCAAGGGGAAACAAGGCTAAGGCACGACAACGCACGCTAGGCAATGCACGGCAAGGCAAGGAAAGGGTAACGCAAGGAAAGGCACGGTGAGGCTAGGCAAGGCTAATGCACGAAAACGCAAGGCTAGGCAATGCACGACAATGCAAGGAAAGCTTAAAGCAAAGGAAGGCAAAGTCAGGCGAGATAAGGCTAAGGCACGACAACGCAAGGCTAGGCAATGCACGGCAAGGCAAGGAAAGGGTAACGCATGGGAAAGCACGGTCAGGCGAGGGAAGGCTAAGGCATGACAACGCAAGTCTAGGCAATGCACGGAAAGGAAGCAAAGAGTAACGGAACGCAAGGAAGGCAAGGGAAAGCAAGGGAAGGCAAGGGTAACGAAAGGAACGGCACGGCAAGGGGTAACAAGGCTAAGGCACGACAACGCAGGGCTAGGCAATGCACGGCAAGGCAAGGAAAGGGTAACGCATGGGAAAGCACGGTCAGGCGAGGCAAGGGTAAGGCATGAAAACGCAAGGCTAGGCAATGCACGGAAAGCAAGCAAAGAGTAACGGAACGCAAGGAAGGCAAGGGAAAGCAAGGGAAGGCAAGGGTAACGGAAGGAACGGCACGGCAAGGGGTAACAAGGCTAAGGCACGACAACGCAGGGCTAGGCAATGCACGGCAAGGCAAGGAAAGGGTAACGCAAGGGATGGCACGGTCAGGTGAGGCAAGGATAAGGCACGAAAATGCAAGGCTAGGCAATGCACGGCAAGGCAAGGAAAGAGTAACGGAAGGAAAGGAAGGCAAGGCAAAGCCAGGCAAGGCAAGTGTAACAAAAGGCACGCCACGGCAAGGGGAAACAAGGCTAAGGCACGACAACGCACGGCTAGGCCATGCACGGCAAGGCAAGGAAAGGGTAACGCAAGGCAAGGCACGGTGAGGCTAGGCGCGGCTATTGCACGACAACGCAAGGCTAGGCAATGCACGACAATCCAAGGAAAGCTTAAAGCAAAGGAAGGCACGGTCAGGCGAGATAAGGCTAAGGCACGACAACGCAAGGCTAGGCAATGCAGGGAAGGCAAGCAAAGAGTAACGGAAGGTAAGGAAGGCAAGGGAAAGCAAGGAAAGGCAAGGGTAACGGAAGGAACGGCACGGCAAGGGCAAACAAGGCTAAGGCACGACAACGCACGCTAGGCAATGCACGGCAAGGCAAGGAAAGGGTAACGCATGGGAAAGCACGGTCAGGCGAGGCAAGGCTAAGACATGACAACGCAAGGCTTGGCAATGCACGGAAAGCAAGCAAAGAGTAACGGAACGCAAGGAAGGCAAGGGAAAGCAAGGGAAGGCAAGGGTAATGGAAGGAACGGCACGGCAAGGGGAAACAAGGCTAAGGCACGGCAACGTAGGCTAGGCAATGAACGGCAAGGCAAGGAAAGGGTAACGCATGGGAAAGCACGGGCAGGCGAGGCAAGGCTAAGGCACGACAACGCAAGGCAAGGCAATGCACGGAAGGCAAGCAAAGAGTAACGGAAGGTAAGGAAGGCAAGGGAAAGCAAGGAAAGGCAAGTGTAACGGAAGGAACGGCACGGCAAGGGGAAACAAGGCTAAGGCACGACAACGCACGCAAGGCAATGCACGGCAAGGCAAGGAAAGGGTAAAGCAAGGAAAGGCACGGTGAGGCTAGGCAAGGCTAATGCACTAAAACGCAAGGCTAGGCGATGCACGACAATGCAAGGAAAGGTTAAAGCAAAGGAAGGCAAGGTCAGGCGAGATAAGGCTAAGGCACGACAACGCAAGGCTAGGCAATTCAGGGAAGGCAAGCAAAGAGTAACGGAAGGTAAGGAAGGCAAGGAAAAGCAAGGAAAGGCAAGGGTAACGGAAGGAACTGCACGGCAAGGGGAAACAAGGCTAAGGCACGGCAACGCAGGCTAGGCAATGCACGGCAAGGCAAGGAAAGGGTAACGCATGGGAAAGCACGGTCAGGCGAATCAAGCCTAAGGCATGACAACGCAAGGCTAGGCAATGCACGGAAGGCAAGCAAAGAGTAACGGAAGGTAAGGAAGGCAAGGGAAAGCAAGGAAAGGCAAGTGTAACGGAAGGAACGGCACGGCAAGGGGAAACAAGGCTAAGGTACGACAACGCACGCTAGGCAATGCACGGCAAGGCAAGGAAAGGGTAACGCATGGGAAAGCACGGTCAGGCGAGGCAAGGCTAAGGCATGAAAACGCAAGGCTAGGCAATGCACGGAAAGCAAGCAAAGAGTAACGGAACGCAAGGAAGGCAAGGGAAGCAAGGGAAGGCAAGGGTAACGGAAGTAACGGCACGGCAAGGGGTAACAAGGCTAAGGCACGACAACGCAGGGCTAGGCAATGCACGGCAAGGCAAGGAAAGGGTATCACAGGGGAAGGCACGGTCAGGTGAGTCAAGGATAAGGCACGACAATGCAAGGCTAGGCAATGCACGGCAAGGCAAGGAAAGAGTAACGGAAAGAAAGGAAGGCAAGGCAAAGCCAGGCAAGGCAAGTGTAACAAAAGGCACGCAACAGCAAGGGGAAACAAGGCTAAGGCACGACAACAGACGGCTAGGAAATGCACGGCAAGGCAAGGAAAGGGTAACGCATGGGAAAGCACGGTCAGGCGAGGCAAGGCTAAGGCATGACAACGCAAGGCTAGGCAATGCACGGAAATCAAGCAAAGAGTAACGGAACGCAAGGAAGGCAAGGGAAAGCAAGGGAAGGCAAGGGTAACGGAAGGAACGGCACGGCAAGGGGAAACAAGGCTAAGGCACGACAACGCACGCTAGGCAATGCACGGCAAGGCAAGGAAAGGGTAACGCATGGGAAAGCACGGTCAGGCGAGGCAAGGCTAAGGCATGACAACGCAAGGCTAGGCAATGCACGGAAAGCAAGCAAAGAGTAACGGAACGCATGGAAGGCAAGGGAAAGCAAGGGAAGGCAAGGGTAACGGAAGGAACGGCACGGCAAGGGGTAACAAGGCTAAGGCACGACAACGCAGGGCTAGGCAATGCACGGCAAGGCAAGGAAAGGGTAACGCAAGGGATGGCACGGTCAGGTGAGGCAAGGATAAGGCACGACAACGCAAGGCTAGGCAATGCACGACAATCCAAGGAAAGCTTAAAGCAAAGGAAGGCACGGTCAGGCGAGATAAGGCTAAGGCACGACAACGCAAGGCTAGGCAATGCAGGGAAGGGAAGCAAAGAGTAACGGAAGGTAAGCAAGGCAAGGAAAAGCAAGGAAAGGCAAGGGTAACGGAAGGAACGGCACGGCAAGGGCAAACAAGGCTAAGGCACGACAACGCACGCTAGGCAATGCACGGCAAGGCAAGGAAAGGGTAACGCATCGGAAAGCACGGTCAGGCGAGGCAAGGCTAAGACATGACAACGCAAGGCTTGGCAATGCACGGAAAGCCAGCAAAGAGTAACGGAACGCAAGGAAGGCAAGGGAAAGCAAGGGAAGGCAAGGGTAATGGAAGGAACGGCACGGCAAGGGGAAACAAGGCTAAGGCACGGCAACGTAGGCTAGGCAATGAACGGCAAGGCAAGGAAAGGGTAACGCATGGGAAAGCACGGTCAGGCGAGGCAAGGCTAAGGCACGACAACGCAAGGCAAGGCAATGCACGGAAGGCAAGCAAAGAGTAACGGAAGGCAAGGAAGGCAAGGGAAAGCAAGGAAAGGCAAGTGTAACGGAAGGAACGGCACGGCAAGGGGAAACAAGGCTAAGGCACGACAACGCACGCTAGGCAATGCACGGCAAGGCAAGGAAAGGGTAACGCAACTAAAGGCACGGTGAGGCTAGGCAAGGCTAATGCACTAAAACGCAAGGCTAGGCGATGCACGACAATGCAAGGAAAGGTTAAAGCAAAGGAAGGCAAGGTCAGGCGAGATAAGGCTAAGGCACGACAACGCAAGGCTAGGCAATTCAGGGAAGGCAAGCAAAGAGTAACGGAAGGTAAGGAAGGCAAGGAAAAGCAAGGAAAGGCAAGGGTAACGGAAGGAACGGCACGGCAAGGGGAAACAAGGCTAAGGCACGGCAACGCAGGCTAGGCAATGCACGGCAAGGCAAGGAAAGGGTAACGCATGGGAAAGCACGGTCAGGCGAGGCAAGGCTAAGGCACGACAACGCAAGGCTAGGCAATGCACGGAAGGCAAGCAAAGAGTAACGGAAGGAAAGGAAGTGAAGGGAAAGCAAGGAAAGGCAAGTGTAACGGAAGGAACGGCACGGCAAGGGGAAACAAGGCTAAGGCACGACAACGCACGCTAGGCAATGCACGGCAAGGCAAGGAAAGGGTAACGCATGGGAAAGCACGGTCAGGCGAGGCAAGGCTAAGGCATGACAACGCAAGGCTAGGCAATGCACGGAAAGCAAGCAAAGAGTAACGGAACGCAAGGAAGGCAAGGGAAAGCAAGGGAAGGCAAGGGTAACGGAAGGAACGGCACGGCAAGGGGTAACAAGGCTAAGGCACGACAACGCAGGGCTAGGCAATGCACGGCAAGGCAAGGAAAGGGTAACGCAGGGGAAGGCACGGTCAGGTGAGTCAAGGATAAGGCACGACAATGCAAGGCTAGGCAATGCACGACAATGCAAGTAAAGCTTAAAGCAAAGGAAGGCACGGCCAGAAGAGATAAGGCTAAGGCACGACAACGCAAGGCTAGGCAATGCAGGGAAGGCAAGGAAAGAGTAACGGAAGATAAGGAAGGCAAAGGAAAGCAAGGAAAGGCAATCGTAACGGAAGGAACGGCACGGCAAGGGGAAACAAGGCTAAGGCACGACAACGCACGCTAAGCAATGCACGGCAAGGCAAGGAAAGGGTTACGCAAGGAAAGGCACGGTGAGGCTAGGCAAGGCTAATGCACGAAAACGCAAGGCTAGGCGATGCACGACAATGCAAGGAAAGGTTAAAGCAAAGGAAGGCAAGGTCAGGCGAGATAAGGCTAAGGCACGACAACGCAAGGCTAGGCAATTCAGGGAAGGCAAGCAAAGAGTAACGGAAGGTAAGGAAGGCAAGGAAGAGCAAGGAAAGGCAAGGGTAACGGAAGGAACGGCACGGCAAGGGGAAACAAGGCTAAGGCACGGCAACGCAGGCTAGGCAATGCACGGCAAGGCAAGGAAAGGGTAACGCATGGGAAAGCACGGTCAGGCGAGGCAAGGCCAAGGCACGACAACGCAAGGCTAGGCAATGCACGGAAAGCAAGCAAAGAGTAACGGAACGCAAGGAAGGCAAGGGAAAGCAAGGGAAGGCAAGGGTAACGGAAGGAACGGCACGGCAAGGGGAAACAAGGCTAAGGCACGACAACGCACGGCTAGGCAATGCACGGCAAGGCAAGCAAAGGGTAACGCAAGGCAAGGCACGGTGAGGCTAGGCAAGGCTAATGCACGAAAACGCAAGGCTAGGCAATGCACGACAATGCAAGGAAAGCTTAAAGCAAAGGAAGGCCAGGTCAGGCGAGATAAGGCAAAGGCACGACAACGCAAGGCTAGGCAATTCAGGGAAGGCAAGCAAAGAGTAACGGAAGGTAAGCAAGGCAAGGAAAAGCAAGGAAAGGCAAGGGTAACGGAAGGAACGGCACGGCAAGGGGGAACAAGGCTAAGGCACGACAACGCACGGCTAGGCAATGCACGGCAAGGCAAGGAAAGGGTAACGCAAGGCAAGGCACGGTCAGGCGAGGCAAGGCTAAGGCACGACAACGCAAGGCTAGGCAATGCACGGAAGGCAAGGCAAAGCCAGGCAAGGCAAGTGTAACAAAAGGCACGCAACGGCAAGGGGAAACAAGGCTAAGGCACGACAACACACGGCTAGGAAATGCACGGCAAGGCAAGTAAAGGGTAACGCAAGGCAAGGCACGGTGAGGCTAGGCAAGGCTAATGCACGACAACGCAAGGCTAGGCAATGCACGACAATGCAAGTAAAGCTTAAAGCAAAGGAAGGCACGGTCAGAAGAGATAAGGCTAAGGCACGACAACGCAAGGCTAGGCAATGCAGGGAAGGCAAGGAAAGAGTAACGGAAGGTAAGGAAGGCAAAGGAAAGCAAGGAAAGACAATGGTAACGGAAGGAACGGCACGGCAATGGGAAACAAGTCTAAGGCACGACAACGCACGCTAGGCAATGCACGGCAAGGGAAGGAAAGGGTAACGCATGGGAAAGAACGGTCAGGGGAGGCAAGGCTAAGGCACGACAACGCAAGGCTTGGCAATGCACGGAAGGCAAGCAAAGAGTAACGGAAGGTAAGGAAGGCAAGGGAAAGCAAGGAAAGGCAAGTGTAACGGAAGGAACGGCACGGCAAGGGGAAACAAGGCTAAGGCACGACAACGCACGCTAGGCAATGCACGGCAAGTCAAGGAAAGGGTAACGCATGGGAAAGCACGGTCAGGCGAGGCAAGGCTAAGGAAAGCCAACGCAAGGCTAGGCAATGCACCGTAAGCAAGCAAGGAGTAACGGAATGCAAGGAAGGCAAGGGAAAGCAAGGGAAGGCAAGGGTAACGGAAGGAACGGCACGGCAAGGTGTAACAAGGCTAAGGCACGACAACACACGGCTAGGAAATGCACGGCAAGGCAAGGAAAGGGTAACGCAAGGCAAGGCACGGTGAGGCTAGGCAAGGCTAATGCACGACAACGCAAGGCTAGGCAATGCACGACAATGCAAGGAATGCTTAAAGCAAAGGAAGGCACGGTCAGGCGAGATAAGGCTAAGGCACGACAACGCAAGGCTAGGCAATGCACGGAAAGCAAGCAAAGAGTAACGGAACGCAAGGATGGCAAGGGAAAGCAAGGGAAGGCAAGGGTAATGGAAGGAACGGCACGGCAAGGGGAAACAAGGCTAAGGCACGGCAACGTAGGCTAGGCAATGCACGGCAAGGCAAGGAAAGGGTAACGCATGGAAAAGCACGGTCAGGCGAGGCAAGGCCAAGGAAAGCCAACGCAAGGCTAGGCAATGCACGAAAAGCAAGGAAGGAGTAACGGAATGCAAGGAAGGAAAGGGAAAGCAAGGGAAGGCAAGGGTAACGGAAGGAACGGCACGGCAAGGGTTAACAAGGCTAAGGGACGACAACACACGGCTAGGAAATGCACGGCAAGGCAAGGAAAGGGTAACGCAAGGCAAGGCACGGTGAGGCTAGGCAAGGTTAATGCACGACAACGCAAGGCTAGGCAATGCACGACAATACAAGGAAAGCTTAAAGCAAAGGAAGGCACGGTCAGTCGAGATAAGGCTAAGGCACGACAACGCAAGGCTAGGCAATGCACGGAAGGCAAGCAAAGAGTAACGGAAGGTAAGGAAGGCAAGGGAAAGCAAGGAAAGGCAATGGTAACGGAAGGAACGGCACGGCAAGGGGAAACAAGGCTAAGGCACGACAACGCACGCTAGGCAATGCACGGCAAGGCAAGGAAAGGGTAACACATGGGAAAGCACGGTCAGGCGAGGCAAGGCTAAGGCACGACAACTCAAGGCTAGGCAATGCACGGAAGGCAAGCAAAGAGCAACGGAAAGTAAGGAAGGAAAGGGAAAGCAAAGAAAGGCAAGTGTAACGGAAGGAACGGCACGGCAAGGGGAAACAAGGCTAAGGCACGACAACGCAGGGCTAGGCAATGCACGGCAAGGCAAGCAAAGAGTAACGCAAGGAAAGGCACGGTGAGGCTAGGCAAGGCTAATGCACGAAAACGCAAGGCTAGGCAATGCACGACAATGCAAGGAAAGCTTAAAGCAAAGGAAGGCACGGTCAGGCGAGAAAAGGCTAAGGCACGACAACGCAAGGCTAGGCAATGCACGCAAGACAAGCAAAGAGTAACTTAAGGTAAGGAAGGCAAGGGAAAGCAAGTAAAGGCAATGGTAACGGAAGGAACGGCACGGCAAGGGGAAACAAGGCTAAGGCACGACAACGCACGCTAGGCAATGCACGGCAAGGCAAGGAAAGGGTAACGCATGTGAAAGCACGGTCAGGCGAGGCAAGGCTAAGGCACGACAACGCAAGGCTAGGCAATGCACGGAAAGCAAGCAAAGAGTAACGGAACGCAAGGAAGGCAAGGGAATGCAAGGGAAGGCAAGGGTAACGGAAGGAACGGCACGGCAAGGGGAAACAAGGCTAAGGCACGACAACGCAGGGCTAGGCAATGCACGGCAAGGCAAGGAAAGGGTAACGCAGGGGAAGGCACGGTCAGGTGAGGCAAGGATAAGGCACGACAATGCAAGGCTAGGCAATGCTCGGCAAGGCAAGGAAAGAGTAACGGAAGGAAAGGAAGGCAAGGCAAAGCCAGGCAAGGCAAGTGTAACAAAAGGCACGCAACGGCAAGGGGAAACAAGGCTAAGGCACGACAACACACGGCTAGGAAATGCACGGCAAGGCAAGGAAAGGGTAACGCAAGGCAAGGCACGGTGAGGCTAGGCAAGGCTAATGCACGACAACGCAAGGCTAGGCAATGCACGACAATGCAAGTAAAGCTTAAAGCAAAGGAAGGCACGGCTAGAAGAGATAAGGCAAAGGCACGACAACGCAAGGCTAGGCAATGCAGGGAAGGCAAGGAAAGAGTAACGGAAGGTAAGGAAGGCAAAGGAAAGCAAGGAAAGGCAATGATAACGGAAGGAACGGCACGGCAAGGGGAAACAAGTCTAAGGCACGACAACTCACGCTACGCAATGCACGGCAAGGGAAGGAAAGGGTAACGCATGGGAAAGAACGGTCAGGGGAGGCAACGCTAAGGCACGACAACGCAAGGCTTGGCAATGCACGGAAGGCAAGCAAAGAGTAACGGAAGGTAAGGAAGGCAAGGGAAAGCAAGGAAAGGCAATGGTAACGGAAGGAACGGCACGGCAAGGGGAAACAAGGGTAAGGCACGACAACGCACGCTAGGCAATGCACGGCAAGTCAAGGAAAGGGTAACGCATGGGAAAGCACGGTCCGGCGAGGCAAGGCTAAGGCATGACAACGCAAGGCTAGGCAATGCACGGAAAGCAAGCAAATAGTAAGGGAACGCAAGGAAGGCAAGGGAAAGCAAGGGAAGGCAAGGGTAATGGAAGGAACGGCACGGCAAGGGGAAACAAGGCTAAGGCACGGCAACGTAGGCTAGGCAATGCACGGCAAGGCAAGGAAAGGGTAACGCATGGGAAAGCACGTTCAGGCGAGGCAAGGCTAAGGCACGACAACGCAAGCCTAGGCAATGCACGGAAGGCTAGCAAAGAGTAACGGAAGGTAAGGAAGGCAAGGGAAAGCAAAGAAAGGCAAGTGTAACGGAAGGAACGGCACGGCAAGGGGAAACAAGGCTAAGGCACGACAACGCACGGCTAGGCAATACACGGCAAGGCAAGCAAAGGGTAACGCAAGGAAAGGCACGGTGAGGCTAGGCAAGGCTAATGCACGAAAACGCAAGGCTAGGCGATGCACGACAATGCAAGGAAACTTAAAGCAAAGGAAGGCAAGGTCAGGCGAGATAAGGCTAAGGCACGACAAGGCAAGCCTAGGAAATTCAGGGAAGGCAAGCAAAGAGTAACGGAAGGTAAGCAAGGCAAGGAAAAGGAAGGAAAGGCCAGGGTAACGGAAGGAACGGCACGGCAAGGGGAAACAAGTCTAAGGCACGACACCGAACGCTAGGCAATGAACGGCAAGGCAAGGAAAGGGTAACGCATTTGAAAGCACGGTCAGGCGAGGCAACGCTAAGGCACGACAACGCAAGGCTAGGCAATGCACCGAAAGCAAGCAAAGAGTAACGGAAAGCAAGGAAGGCAAGGGAAAGCAAGGAAAGGCAAGGGTAACGGAAGGAACGGCACGGCAAGGGGTAACAAGGCTAAGGCACGACAACGCAGGTCTAGGCAATGCACGGCAAGGCAAGGAAAGAGTAACGCAAGGAAAGGAAGGCAAGGCAAAGCCAGGCAAGGCAAGTGTAACAAAAGGCACGCAACGGCAAGGGGAAACAAGGCTAAGGAAAGCCAACGCAAGGCTAGGCAATGCACGGAAAGCAAGCAAGGAGTAACGGAATGCAAGGAAGGAAAGGGAAAGCATGGGAAGGCAAGGGTAACGGAAGGAACGGCACGGCAAGGGTTAACAAGGCTAAGGCACGACAACACACGGCTAGGAAATGCACGGCAAGGCAAGGAAAGGGTAACGCATGGGAAAGCACGGTCAGGCGAGGCAAGGCTAAGGCACGACAACCCAAGGCTAGGCAATGCACGGAAGGCAAGCAAAGAGTAACGGAACGCAAGGAAGGCAAGGGAAAGCATGGGAAGGCAAGGGTAACGGAAGGAACGGCACGGCAAGGGGAAACAAGGCTAAGGCACGACAACGCACGGCTAGGCAATGCACGGCAAGGCAAGCAAAGGGTAACGCAAGGCAAGGCACGGTGAGGCTAGGCAAGGCTAATGCACGAAAACGCAAGGCTAGGCAATGCACGACAATGCAAGGAAAGCTTAAAGCAAAGGAAGGCACGGTCAGGCGAGATAAGGCAAAGGCACGACAACGCAAGGCTAGGCAATTCAGGGAAGGCAAGCAAAGAGTAACGGAAGGTAAGCAAGGCAAGGAAAAGCAAGGAAAGGCAAGGGTAACGGAAGGAACGGCACGGCAAGTGGGAACAAGTCTAAGGCACGACACCGAACGCTAGGCAATGAACGGCAAGGCAAGGAAAGGGTAACGCAGTGACAGGCACGGTCAGGTGAGGCAAGGATAAGGCACGACAATGCAAGGCTAGGCAATGCACGGCAAGGCAAGGAAAGAGTAACGGAAGGAAAGGAAGGCAAGGCAAAGCCAGGCAAGGCAAGTGTAACAAAAGGCACGCAACGGCAAGGGGAAACAAGGCTAAGGCACGACAACACACGGCTAGGAAATGCACTGCAAGGCAAGTAAAGGGTAACGCAAGGCAAGGCACGGTGAGGCTAGGCAAGGCTAATGCACGACAACGCAAGGCTAGGCAATGCACGACAATGCAAGTAAAGCTTAAAGCAAAGGAAGGCACGGTCAGAAGAGATAAGGCTAAGGCACGACAACGCAAGGCTAGGCAATGCAGGGAAGGCAAGGAAAGAGTAACGGAAGGTAAGGAAGGCAAAGGAAAGCAAGGAAAGGCAATGGTAACGGAAGGAACGGCACGGCAAGGGGAAACAAGTCTAAGGCACGACAACGCAGGGCTAGGCAATGCACGGCAAGGGAAGGAAAGGGTAACGCATGGGAAAGAACGGTCAGGGGAGGCAAGGCTAAGGCACGACAACGCAAGGCTTGGCAATGCACGGAAGGCAAGCAAAGAGTAACGGAAGGTAAGGAAGGCAAGGGAAAGCAAAGAAAGGCAAGTGTAACGGAAGGAACGGCACGGCAAGGGGAAACAAGGCTAAGGCACAACAACGCACGCTAGGCAATGCACGGCAAGGCAAGGAAAGGGTAACGCATGGGAAAGCACGGTCAGGCGAGGCAAGGCTAAGGCATGACAACGCAAGGCTAGGCAATGCACGGAAAGCAAGCAAAGAGTAACGGAACGCATGGAAGGCAAGGGAAAGCAAGGGAAGGCAAGGGTAACGGAAGGAACGGCACGGCAAGGGGTAACAAGGCTAAGGCACGACAACGCAGGGCTAGGCAATGCACGGCAAGGCAAGGAAAGGGTAACGCAAGGGATGGCACGGTCAGGTGAGGCAAGGATAAGGCACGAAAATGCAAGGCTAGGCAATGCACGGCAAGGCAAGGAAAGAGTAACGGAAGGAAAGGAAGGCAAGGCAAAGCCAGGCAAGGCAAGTGTAACAAAAGGCACGCCACGGCAAGGGGAAACAAGGCTAAGGCACGACAACGCACGGCTAGGCCATGCACGGCAAGGCAAGGAAAGGGTAACGCAAGGCAAGGCACGGTGAGGCTAGGCACGGCTAATGCACGACAACGCAAGGCTAGGCAATGCACGACAATCCAAGGAAAGCTTAAAGCAAAGGAAGGCACGGTCAGGCGAGATAAGGCTAAGGCACGACAACGCAAGGCTAGGCAATGCAGGGAAGGGAAGCAAAGAGTAACGGAAGGTAAGCAAGGCAAGGAAAAGCAAGGAAAGGCAAGGGTAACGGAAGGAACGGCACGGCAAGGGCAAACAAGGCTAAGGCACGACAACGCACGCTAGGCAATGCACGGCAAGGCAAGGAAAGGGTAACGCATCGGAAAGCACGGTCAGGCGAGGCAAGGCTAAGACATGACAACGCAAGGCTTGGCAATGCACGGAAAGCCAGCAAAGAGTAACGGAACGCAAGGAAGGCAAGGGAAAGCAAGGGAAGGCAAGGGTAATGGAAGGAACGGCACGGCAAGGGGAAACAAGGCTAAGGCACGGCAACGTACGGCTAGGCAATGAACGGCAAGGCAAGGAAAGGGTAACGCATGGGAAAGCACGGTCAGGCGAGGCAAGGCTAAGGCACGACAACGCAAGGCAAGGCAATGCACGGAAGGCAAGCAAAGAGTAACGGAAGGTACGGAAGGCAAGGGAAAGCAAAGAAAGGCAAGTGTAACGGAAGGAATGGCACGGCAAGGGGAAACAAGGCTAAGGCACGACAACGCACGCTAGGCAATGCACGGCAAGGCAAGGAAAGGGTAACGCAACTAAAGGCACGGTGAGGCTAGGCAAGGCTAATGCACTAAAACGCAAGGCTAGGCGATGCACGACAATGCAAGGAAAGGTTAAAGCAAAGGAAGGCAAGGTCAGGCGAGATAAGGCTAAGGCACGACAACGCAAGGCTAGGCAATTCAGGGAAGGCAAGCAAAGAGTAACGGAAGGTAAGGAAGGCAAGGGAAAGCAAGGAAAGGCAAGTGTAACGGAAGGAACGGCACGGCAATGGGAAACAAGGCTAAGGCACGGCAACGCAGGCTAGGCAATGCACGGCAAGGCAAGGAAAGGGTAACGCATGGGAAAGCACGGTCAGGCGAGGCAAGGCTAAGGCACGACAACGCAAGGCTAGGCAATGCACGGAAGGCAAGCAAAGAGTAACGGAAGTAAAGGAAGTGAAGGGAAAGCAAGGAAAGGCAAGTGTAACGGAAGGAACGGCACGGCAATGGGAAACAAGGCTAAGGCACGACAACGCACGCTAGGCAATGCACGGCAAGGCAAGGAAAGGGTAACGCATGGGAAAGCACGGTCAGGCGAGGCAAGGCTAAGGCATGACAACGCAAGGCTAGGCAATGCACGGAAAGCAAGCAAAGAGTAACGGAACGCAAGGAAGGCAAGGGAAAGCAAGGGAAGGCAAGGGTAACGGAAGGAACGGCACGGCAAGGGGTAACAAGGCTAAGGCACGACAACGCAGGGCTAGGCAATGCACGGCAAGGCAAGGAAAGGGTAACGCAGGGGAAGGCACGGTCAGGTGAGTCAAGGATAAGGCACGACAATGCAAGGCTAGGCAATGCACGACAATGCAAGTAAAGCTTAAAGCAAAGGAAGGCACGGCCAGAAGAGATAAGGCTAAGGCACGACAACGCAAGGCTAGGCAATGCAGGGAAGGCAAGGAAAGAGTAACGGAAGATAAGGAAGGCAAAGGAAAGCAAGGAAAGGCAATGGTAACGGAAGGAACGGCACGGCAAGGGGAAACAAGGCTAAGGCACGACAACGCACGCTAAGCAATGCACGGCAAGGCAAGGAAAGGGTTACGCAAGGAAAGGCACGGTGAGGCTAGGCAAGGCTAATGCATGAAAACGCAAGGCTAGGCGATGCACGACAATGCAAGGAAAGGTTAAAGCAAAGGAAGGCAAGGTCAGGCGAGATAAGGCTAAGGCACGACAACGCAAGGCTAGGCAATTCAGGGAAGGCAAGCAAAGAGTAACGGAAGGTAAGGAAGGCAAGGAAGAGCAAGGAAAGGCAAGGGTAACGGAAGGAACGGCACGGCAAGGGGAAACAAGGCTAAGGCACGGCAACGCAGGCTAGGCAATGCACGGCAAGGCAAGGAAAGGGTAACGCATGGGAAAGCACGGTCAGGCGAGGCAAGGCCAAGGCACGACAACGCAAGGCTAGGCAATGCACGGAAAGCAAGCAAAGAGTAACGGAACGCAAGGAAGGCAAGGGAAAGCAAGGGAAGGCAAGGGTAACGGAAGGAACGGCACGGCAAGGGGAAACAAGGCTAAGGCACGACAACGCACGGCTAGGCAATGCACGGCAAGGCAAGCAAAGGGTAACGCAAGGCAAGGCACGGTGAGGCTAGGCAAGGCTAATGCACGAAAACGCAAGGCTAGGCAATGCACGACAATGCAAGGAAAGCTTAAAGCAAAGGAAGGCCAGGTCAGGCGAGATAAGGCAAAGGCACGACAACGCAAGGCTAGGCAATTCAGGGAAGGCAAGCAAAGAGTAACGGAAGGTAAGCAAGGCAAGGAAAAGCAAGGAAAGGCAAGGGTAACGGAAGGAACGGCACGGCAAGGGGGAACAAGGCTAAGGCACGACAACGCACGCTAGGCAATGCACGGCAAGGCAAGGAAAGGGTAACGCATGGGAAAGCACGGTCAGGCGAGGCAAGGCTAAGGCATGACAACGCAAGGCTAGGCAATGCACGGAAAGCAAGCAAAGAGTAACGGAAGGAAAGGAAGGCAAGGCAAAGCCAGGCAAGGCAAGTGTAACAAAAGGCACGCAACGGCAAGGGGAATCAAGGCTAAGGCACGACAACAGACGGCTAGGAAATGCACGGCAAGGCAAGTAAAGGGTAACGCAAGGCAAGGCACGGTGAGGCTAGGCAAGGCTAATGCACGACAACGCAAGACTAGGCAATGCACGACAATGCAAGTAAAGCTTAAAGCAAAGGAAGGCACGGTCAGAAGAGATAAGGTTAAGGCACGACAACGCAAGGCTAGGCAATGCAGGGAAGGCAAGGAAAGAGTAACGGAAGGTAAGGAAGGCAAAGGAAAGCAAGGAAAGACAATGGTAACGGAAGGAACGGCACGGCAATGGGAAACAAGTCTAAGGCACGACAACGCACGCTAGGCAATGCACGGCAAGGGAAGGAAAGGGTAACGCATGGGAAAGAACGGTCAGGGGAGGCAAGGCTAAGGAACGACAACGCAAGGCTTGGCAATGCACGGAAGGTAAGCAAAGAGTAACGGAAGGTAAGGAAGGCAAGGGAAAGCAAAGAAAGGCAAGTGTAACGGAAGGAACGGCACGGCAAGGGGAAACAAGGCTAAGGCACAACAACGCACGCTAGGCAATGCACGGCAAGGCAAGGAAAGGGTAACGCATGGGAAAGCACGGTCAGGCGAGGCAAGGCTAAGGAAAGCCAACGCAAGGCTAGGCAATGCACCGTAAGCAAGCAAGGAGTAACGGAATGCAAGGAAGGAAAGGGAAAGCAAGGGAAGGCAAGGGTAACGGAAGGAACGGCATGGCAAGGGGTAACAAGGCTAAGGCACGACAACACACGGCTAGGAAATGCACGGCAAGTCAAGGAATGGGTAACGCAAGGTAAGGCACGGTGAGGCTAGGCAAGGTTAATGCACGACAACGCAAGGCTAGGCAATGCACGACAATGCAAGGAAAGCTTAAAGCAAAGGAAGGCACGGTCAGGCGAGATAAGGCTAAGGCACGACAACGCAAGGCTAGGCAACGCACGGAAAGCAAGCAAAGAGTAACGGAACGCAAGGATGGCAAGGGAAAGCAAGGGAAGGCAAGGGTAATGGAAGGAACGGCACGGCAAGGGGAAACAAGGCTAAGGCACGGCAACGTAGGCTAGGCAATGCACGGCAAGGCAAGGAAAGGGTAACGCATGGAAAAGCACGGTCAGGCGAGGCAAGGCCAAGGAAAGCCAACGCAAGGCTAGGCAATGCACGAAAAGCAAGCAAGGAGTAACGGAATGCAAGGAAGGAAAGGGAAAGCAAGGGAAGGCAAGGGTAACGGAAGGAACGGCACGGCAAGGGTTAACAAGGCTAAGGGACGACAACACACGGCTAGGAAATGCACGGCAAGGCAAGGAAAGGGTAACGCAAGGCAAGGCACGCTGAGGCTAGGCAAGGTTAATGCACGACAACACAAGGCTAGGCAATGCACGACAATGCAAGGAAAGCTTAAAGCAAAGGAAGGCACGGTCAGTCGAGATAAGGCTAAGGCACGACAACGCAAGGCTAGGCAATGCACGGAAGGCAAGCAAAGAGTAACGGAAGGTAAGGAAGGCAAGGGAAAGCAAGGAAAGGCAATGGTAACGGAAGGAACGGCACGGCAAGGGGAAACAAGGCTAAGGCACGACAACGCACGCTAGGCAATGCACGGCAAGGCAAGGAAAGGGTAACACATGGGAAAGCACGGTCAGGCGAGGCAAGGCTAAGGCACGACAACTCAAGGCTAGGCAATGCACGGAAGGCAAGCAAAGAGCAACGGAAAGTAAGGAAGGAAAGGGAAAGCAAAGAAAGGCAAGTGTAACGGAAGGAACGGCACGGCAAGGGGAAACAAGGCTAAGGCACGACAACGCACGGCTAGGCAATGCACGGCAAGGCAAGCAAAGGGTAACGCAAGGAAAGGCACGGTGAGGCTAGGCAAGGCTAATGCACGAAAACGCAAGGCTAGGCAATGCACGACAATGCAAGGAAAGCTTAAAGCAAAGGAAGGCACGGTCAGGTGAGGCAAGGATAAGGCACGACAATGCAAGGCTAGGCAATGCACGGCAAGGCAAGGAAAGAGTAACGGAAGGAAAGGAAGGCAAGGCAAAGCCAGGCAAGGCAAGTGTAACAAAAGGCACGCAACGGCAAGGGGAAACAAGGCTAAGGCACGACAACACACGGCTAGGAAATGCACGGCAAGGCAAGGAAAGGGTAACGCAAGGCAAGGCACGGTGAGGCTAGGCAAGGCTAATGCACGACAACGCAAGGCTAGGCAATGCACGACAATGCAAGTAAAGCTTAAAGCAAAGGAAGGCACGGCCAGAAGAGATAAGGCAAAGGCACGACAACGCAAGGCTAGGCAATGCAGGGAAGGCAAGGAAAGAGTAACGGAAGGTAAGGAAGGCAAAGGAAAGCAAGGAAAGGCAATGATAACGGAAGGAACGGCACGGCAAGGGGAAACAAGTCTAAGGCACGACAACTCACGCTACGCAATGCACGGCAAGGGAAGGAAAGGGTAACGCATGGGAAAGAACGGTCAGGGGAGGCAACGCTAAGGCACGACAACGCAAGGCTTGGCAATGCACGGAAGGCAAGCAAAGAGTAACGGAAGGTAAGGAAGGCAAGGGAAAGCAAGGAAAGGCAATGGTAACGGAAGGAACGGCACGGCAAGGGGAAACAAGGGTAAGGCACGACAACGCACGCTAGGCAATGCACGGCAAGTCAAGGAAAGGGTAACGCATGGGAAAGCACGGTCCGGCGAGGCAAGGCTAAGGCATGACAACGCAAGGCTAGGCAATGCACGGAAAGCAAGCAAATAGTAAGGGAACGCAAGGAAGGCAAGGGAAAGCAAGGGAAGGCAAGGGTAATGGAAGGAACGGCACGGCAAGGGGAAACAAGGCTAAGGCACGGCAACGTAGGCTAGGCAATGCACGGCAAGGCAAGGAAAGGGTAACGCATGGGAAAGCACGTTCAGGCGAGGCAAGGCTAAGGCACGACAACGCAAGGCTAGGCAATGCACGGAAGGCTAGCAAAGAGTAACGGAAGGTAAGGAAGGCAAGGGAAAGCAAAGAAAGGCAAGTGTAACGGAAGGAACGGCACGGCAAGGGGAAACAAGGCTAAGGCACGACAACGCACGGCTAGGCAATACACGGCAAGGCAAGCAAAGGGTAACGCAAGGAAAGGCACGGTGAGGCTAGGCAAGGCTAATGCACGAAAACGCAAGGCTAGGCGATGCACAATGCAAGGAAACTTAAAGCAAAGGAAGGCAAGGTCAGGCGAGATAAGGCTAAGGCACGACAAGGCAAGCCTAGGAAATTCAGGGAAGGCAAGCAAAGAGTAACGGAAGGTAAGCAAGGCAAGGAAAAGGAAGGAAAGGCCAGGGTAACGGAAGGAACGGCACGGCAAGGGGAAACAAGTCTAAGGCACGACACCGAACGCTAGGCAATGAACGGCAAGGCAAGGAAAGGGTAACGCATTTGAAAGCACGGTCAGGCGAGGCAACGCTAAGGCACGACAACGCAAGGCTAGGCAATGCACCGAAAGCAAGCAAAGAGTAACGGAAAGCAAGGAAGGCAAGGGAAAGCAAGGAAAGGCAAGGGTAACGGAAGGAACGGCACGGCAAGGGGTAACAAGGCTAAGGCACGACAACGCAGGTCTAGGCAATGCACGGCAAGGCAAGGAAAGAGTAACGCAAGGAAAGGAAGGCAAGGCAAAGCCAGGCAAGGCAAGTGTAACTAAAGGCACGCAACGGCAAGGGGAAACAAGGCTAAGGCACGACAACGCAAGGCTAGGCAATGCACGGAAAGCAAGCAAGGAGTAACGGAATGCAAGGAAGGAAAGGGAAAGCATGGGAAGGCAAGGGTAACGGAAGGAACGGCACGGCAAGTGTTAACAAGGCTAAGGCACGACAACACACGGCTAGGAAATGCACGGCAAGGCAAGGAAAGGGTAACGCATGGGAAAGCACGGTCAGGCGAGGCAAGGCTAAGGCACGACAACCCAAGGCTAGGCAATGCACGGAAGGCAAGCAAAGAGTAACGGAACGCAAGGAAGGCAAGGGAAAGCAAGGGAAGGCAAGGGTAACGGAAGGAACGGCACGGCAAGGGGAAACAAGGCTAAGGCACGACAACGCACGGCTAGGCAATGCACGGCAAGGCAAGCAAAGGGTAACGCAAGGCAAGGCACGGTGAGGCTAGGCAAGGCTAATGCACGAAAACGCAAGGCTAGGCAATGCACGACAATGCAAGGAAAGCTTAAAGCAAAGGAAGGCACGGTCAGGCGAGATAAGGCAAAGGCACGACAACGCAAGGCTAGGCAATTCAGGGAAGGCAAGCAAAGAGTAACGGAAGGTAAGCAAGGCAAGGAAAAGCAAGGAAAGGCAAGGGTAACGGAAGGAACGGCACGGCAAGTGGGAACAAGTCTAAGGCACGACACCGAACGCTAGGCAATGAACGGCAAGGCAAGGAAAGGGTAACGCAGTGACAGGCACGGTCAGGTGAGGCAAGGATAAGGCACGACAATGCAAGGCTAGGCAATGCACGGCAAGGCAAGGAAAGAGTAACGGAAGGAAAGGAAGGCAAGGCAAAGCCAGGCAAGGCAAGTGTAACAAAAGGCACGCAACGGCAAGGGGAAACAAGGCTAAGGCACGACAACACACGGCTAGGAAATGCACTGCAAGGCAAGTAAAGGGTAACGCAAGGCAAGGCACGGTGAGGCTAGGCAAGGCTAATGCACGACAACGCAAGGCTAGGCAATGCACGACAATGCAAGTAAAGCTTAAAGCAAAGGAAGGCACGGTCAGAAGAGATAAGGCTAAGGCACGACAACGCAAGGCTAGGCAATGCAGGGAAGGCAAGCAAAGAGTAACGGAAGGTAAGGAAGGCAAAGGAAAGCAAGGAAAGGCAATGGTAACGGAAGGAACGGCACGGCAATGGGAAACAAGTCTAAGGCACGACAACGCACGCTAGGCAATGCACGGCAAGGGAAGGAAAGGGTAACGCAAGGGAAAGAACGGTCAGGGGAGGCAAGGCTAAGGCACGACAACGCAAGGCTTGGCAATGCACGGAAGGCAAGCAAAGAGTAACGGAAGGTAAGGAAGGCAAGGGAAAGCAAAGAAAGGCAAGTGTAACGGAAGGAACGGCACGGCAAGGGGAAACAAGGCTAAGGCACAACAACGCACGCTAGGCAATGCACGGCAAGGCAAGGAAAGGGTAACGCATGGGAAAGCACGGTCAGGCGAGGCAAGGCTAAGGCATGACAACGCAAGGCTAGGCAATGCACGGAAAGCAAGCAAAGAGTAACGGAAGGAAAGGAAGGCAAGGCAAAGCCAGGCAAGGCAAGTGTAACAAAAGGCACGCAACGGCAAGGGGAAACAAGGCTAAGGCACGACAACACACGGCTAGGAAATGCAAGGCAAGGCAAGTAAAGGGTAACGCAAGGCAAGGCACGGTGAGGCTAGGCAAGGCTAATGCACGACAACGCAAGGCTAGGCAATGCACGACAATGCAAGTAAAGCTTAAAGCAAAGGAAGGCACGGTCAGAAGAGATAAGGCTAAGGCACGACAACGCAAGGCTAGGCAATGCAGGGAAGGCAAGGAAAGAGTAACGGAAGGTAAGGAAGGCAAAGGAAAGCAAGGAAAGACAATGGTAACGGAAGGAACGGCACGGCAATGGGAAACAAGTCTAAGGCACGACAACGCACGCTAGGCAATGCACGGCAAGGGAAGGAAAGGGTAACGCATGGGAAAGAACGGTCAGGGGAGGCAAGGCTAAGGCACGACAACGCAAGGCTAGGCAATGCACGGAAGGTAAGCAAAGAGTAACGGAAGGTAAGGAAGGCAAGGGAAAGCAAAGAAAGGCAAGTGTAACGGAAGGAACGGCACGGCAAGGGGAAACAAGGCTAAGGCACAACAACGCACGCTAGGCAATGCACGGCAAGGCAAGGAAAGGGTAACGCATGGGAAAGCACGGTCAGGCGAGGCAAGGCTAAGGAAAGCCAACGCAAGGCTAGGCAATGCACCGTAAGCAAGCAAGGAGTAACGGAATGCAAGGAAGGAACGGGAAAGCAAGGGAAGGCAAGGGTAACGGAAGGAACGGCACGGCAAGGGGTAACAAGGCTAAGGCACGACAACACACGGCTAGGAAATGCACGGCAAGTCAAGGAATGGGTAACGCAAGGCAAGGCACGGTGAGGCTAGGCAAGGTTAATGCACGACAACGCAAGGCTAGGCAATGCACGACAATGCAAGGAAAGCTTAAAGCAAAGGAAGGCACGGTCAGGCGAGATAAGGCTAAGGCACGACAACGCAAATCTAGGCAACGCACGGAAAGCAAGCAAAGAGTAACGGAACGCAAGGAAGGCAAGGGAAAGCAAGGGAAGGCAAGGGTAATGGAAGGAACGGCACGGCAAGGGGAAACAAGGCTAAGGCACGGCAACGTAGGCTAGGCAATGCACGGCAAGGCAAGGAAAGGGTAACGCATGGAAAAGCACGGTCAGGCGAGGCAAGGCCAAGGAAAGCCAACGCAAGGCTAGGCAATGCACGAAAAGCAAGCAAGGAGTAACGGAATGCAAGGAAGGAAAGGGAAAGCAAGGGAAGGCAAGGGTAACGGAAGGAACGGCACGGCAAGGGTTAACAAGGCTAAGGTACGACAACACACGGCTAGGAAATGCACGGCAAGGCAAGGAAAGGGTAACGCAAGGCAAGGCACGCTGAGGCTAGGCAAGGTTAATGCACGACAACACAAGGCTAGGCAATGCACTACAATGCAAGGAAAGCTTAAAGCAAAGGAAGGCACGGTCAGTCGAGATAAGGCTAAGGCACGACAACGCAAGGCTAGGCAATGGACGGAAGGCAAGCAAAGAGTAACGGAAGGTAAGGAAGGCAAGGGAAAAAAAGGAAAGGCAATGGTAACGGAAGGAACGGCACGGCAAGGGGAAACAAGGCTAAGGCACGACAACGCACGCTAGGCAATGCACGGCAAGGCAAGGAAAGGGTAACACATGGGATAGCACGGTCAGGTGAGGCAAGGATAAGGCACGACAATGCAAGGCTAGGCAATGCTCGGCAAGGCAAGGAAAGAGTAACGGAAGGAAAGGAAGGCAAGGCAAAGCCAGGCAAGGCAAGTGTAACAAAAGGCACGCAACGGCAAGGGGAAACAAGGCTAAGGCACGACAACACACGGCTAGGAAATGCACGGCAAGGCAAGGAAAGGGTAACGCAAGGCAAGGCACGGTGAGGCTAGGCAAGGCTAATGCACGACAACGCAAGGCTAGGCAATGCACGACAATGCAAGTAAAGCTTAAAGCAACGGAAGGCACGGCCAGAAGAGATAAGGCAAAGGCACGACAACGCAAGGCTAGGCAATGCAGGGAAGGCAAGGAAAGAGTAACGGAAGGTAAGGAAGGCAAAGGAAAGCAAGGAAAGGCAATGGTAACGGAAGGAACGGCACGGCAAGGGGAAACAAGTCTAAGGCACGTCAACGCACGCTACGCAATGCACGGCAAGGTTAGGAAAGGGTAACGCATGGGAAAGAACGGTCAGGGGAGGCAACGCTAAGGCACGACAACGCAAGGCTTGGCAATGCACGGAAGGCAAGCAAAGAGTAACGGAAGGTAAGGAAGGCAAGGGAAAGCAAGGAAAGGCAATGGTAACGGAAGGAACGGCACGGCAAGGGGAAACAAGGGTAAGGCACGACAACGCACGCTAGGCAATGCACGGCAAGGCAAGGAAAGGGTAACGCATGGGAAAGCACGGTCCGGCGAGGCAAGGCTAAGGCATGACAACGCAAGGCTAGGCAATGCCCGGAAAGCAAGCAAAGAGTAAGGGAACGCAAGGAAGGCAAGGGAAAGCAAGGGAAGGCAAGGGTAATGGAAGGAACGGCACGGCAAGGGGAAACAAGGCTAAGGCACGGCAACGTAGGCTAGGCAATGCACGGCAAGGCAAGGAAAGGGTAACGCATGGGAAAGCACGTTCAGGCGAGGCAAGGCTAAGGCACGACAACGCAAGGCTAGGCAATGCACGGAAGGCTAGCAAAGAGTAACGGAAGGTAAGGAAGGCAAGGGAAAGCAAAGAAAGGCAAGTGTAACGGAAGGAACGGCACGGCAAGGGGAAACAAGGCTAAGGCACGACAACGCACGGCTAGGCAATACACGGCAAGGCAAGCAAAGTGTAACGCAAGGAAAGGAACGGTGAGGCTAGGCAAGGCTAATGCACGAAAACGCAAGGCTAGGCGATGCACGACAATGCAAGGAAACTTAAAGCAAAGGAAGGCAAGGTCAGGCGAGATAAGGCTAAGGCACGACAAGGCAAGCCTAGGAAATTCAGGGAAGGCAAGCAAAGAGTAACGGAAGGTAAGCAAGGCAAGGAAAAGAAAGGAAAGGCCAGGGTAACGGAAGGAAGGGCACGGCAAGGGGAAACAAGTCTAAGGCACGACACCGAACGCTAGGCAATGAACGGCAAGGCAAGGAAAGGGTAACGCATTTGAAAGCACGGTCAGGCGAGGCAACGCTAAGGCACGACAACGCAAGGCTAGGCAATGCACGGAAAGCAAGCAAAGAGTAACGGAAAGCAAGGAAGGCAAGGGAAAGCAAGGAAAGGCAAGGGTAACGGAAGGAACGGCACGGCAAGGGGTAACAAGGCTAAGGCACGACAACGCAGGTCTAGGCAATGCACGGCAAGGCAAGGAAAGAGTAACGCAAGGAAAGGAAGGCAAGGCAAAGCCAGGCAAGGCAAGTGTAACAAAAGGCACGCAACGGCAAGGGGAAACAAGGCTAAGGCACGACAACAGACGGCTAGGAAATGCACGGCAAGGCAAGTAAAGGGTAACGCAAGGCAAGGCACGGTGAGGCTAGGCAAGGCTAATGCACGACAACGCAAGACTAGGCAATGCACGACAATGCAAGTAAAGCTTAAAGCAAAGGAAGGCACGGTCAGAAGAGATAAGGCTAAGGCACGACAACGCAAGGCTAGGCAATGCAGGGAAGGCAAGGAAAGAGTAACGGAAGGTAAGGAAGGCAAAGGAAAGCAAGGAAAGACAATGGTAACGGAAGGAACGGCACGGCAATGGGAAACAAGTCTAAGGCACGACAACGCACGCTAGGCAATGCACGGCAAGGGAAGGAAAGGGTAACGCATGGGAAAGAACGGTCAGGGGAGGCAAGGCTAAGGCACGACAACGCTAGGCTTGGCAATGCACGGAAGGTAAGCAAAGAGTAACGGAAGGTAAGGAAGGCAAGGGAAAGCAAAGAAAGGCAAGTGTAACGGAAGGAACGGCACGGCAAGGGGAAACAAGGCTAAGGCACAACAACGCACGCTAGGCAATGCACGGCAAGGCAAGGAAAGGGTAACGCATGGGAAAGCACGGTCAGGCGAGGCAAGGCTAAGGAAAGCCAACGCAAGGCTAGGCAATGCACCGTAAGCAAGCAAGGAGTAACGGAATGCAAGGAAGGAAAGGGAAAGCAAGGGAAGGCAAGGGTAACGGAAGGAACGGCACGGCAAGGGGTAACAAGGCTAAGGCACGACAACACACGATTAGGAAATGCACGGCAAGTCAAGGAATGGGTAACGCAAGGCAAGGCACGGTGAGGCTAGGCAAGGTTAATGCACGACAACGCAAGGCTAGGCAATGCACGACAATGCAAGGAAAGCTTAAAGCAAAGGAAGGCACGGTCAGGCGAGATAAGGCTAAGGCACGACAACGCAAGGCTAGGCAATGCACGGAAGGCAAGCAAAGAGTAACGGAAGGTAAGGAAGGCAAGGGAAAGCAAGGAAAGGCAATGGTAACGGAAGGAACGGCACGGCAAGGGGAAACAAGGCTAAGGCACGACAACGCACGCTAGGCAATGCACGGCAAGGCAAGGAAAGGGTAACGCATGGGATAGCACGGTCCGGCGAGGCAAGGCTAAGGCATGACAACGCAAGGCTAGGCAATGCACGGAAAGCAAGCAAAGAGTAAGGGAACGCAAGGAAGGCAAGGGAAAGCAAGGGAAGGCAAGGGTAATGGAAGGAACGGCACGGCAAGGGGAAACAAGGCTAAGGCACGGCAACGTAGGCTAGGCAATGCACGGCAAGGCAAGGAAAGGGTAACGCATGGGATAGCACGGTCCGGCGAGGCAAGGCTAAGGCATGACAACGCAAGGCTAGGCAATGCACGGAAAGCAAGCAAAGAGTAAGGGAACGCAAGGAAGGCAAGGGAAAGCAAGGGAAGGCAAGGGTAATGGAAGGAACGGCACGGCAAGGGGAAACAAGGCTAAGGCACGGCAACGTAGGCTAGGCAATGCACGGCAAGGCAAGGAAAGCTTAAAGCAAAGGAAGGCACGGTCAGGCGAGATAAGGCTAAGGCACGACAACGCAAGGCTAGGCAATGCACGGAAGGCAAGCAAAGAGTAACGGAAGGTAAGGAAGGCAAGGGAAAGCAAGGAAAGGCAATGGTAACGGAAGGAACGGCACGGCAAGGGGAAACAAGGCTAAGGCACGACAACGCACGCTAGGCAATGCACGGCAAGGCAAGGAAAGGGTAACGCATGGGAAAGCACGGTCCGGCGAGGCAAGGCTAAGGCATGACAACGCAAGGCTAGGCAATGCACGGAAAGCAAGCAAAGAGTAACGGAAGGTAAGGAAGGCAAGGGAAAGCAAGGAAAGGCAAGTGTAACGGAAGGAACGGCACGGCAAGGGGAAACAAGGCTAACGCACAACAACGCACGCTAGGCAATGCACGGCAAGGCAAGGAATGGGTAACGCATGGGAAAGCACGGTCAGGCGAGGCAAGGCTAAGGAAAGCCAACGCAAGGCTAGGCAATGCACCGTAAGCAAGCAAGGAGTAACGGAATGAAAGGAAGGAAAGGGAAAGCAAGGGACGGCAAGGGTAACGGAAGGAACGGCACGGCAAGGGGTAACAAGGCTAAGGCACGACAACACACGGCTAGGAAATGCACGGCAAGGCAAGGAAAGGGTAACGCAAGGGAAGGCACGGTGAGGCTAGGCAAGGCTAATGCATGACAACGCAAGGCTAGGCAATGCACGTCAATGCAAGTAAAGCTTAAAGCAAAGGAAGGCACGGCCAGAAGAGATAAGGCTAAGGCACGACAACGCAAGGCTAGGCAATGCAGGGAAGGCAAGGAAAGAGTAACGGAAGGTAAGGAAGGCAAAGGAAAGCAAGGAAAGGCAATGGTAACGGAAGGAACGGCACGGCAAGGGGAAACAAGTCTAAGGCACGACAACGCACGCTAGGCAATGCACGGCAAGGGAAGGAAAGGGTAACGCAAGGCAAGGCACGGTGAGGCTAGGCAAGGTTAATGCACGACAACGCAAGGCTAGGCAATGCACGGAAAGCAAGCAAAGAGTAACGGAACGCAAGGAAGGCAAGGGAAAGCAAGGGAAGGCAAGGGTAACGGAAGGAACGGCACGGCAAGGGGAAACAAGGCTAAGGCACGACAACGCACGGCTAGGCAATGCACGGCAAGGCAAGCAAAGGGTAACGCAAGGCAAGGCACGGTGAGGCTAGGCAAGGCTAATGCACGAAAACGCAAGGCTAGGCAATGCACGACAATGCAAGGAAAGCTTAAAGCAAAGGAAGGCAAGGTCAGGCGAGATAAGGCAAAGGCACGACAACGCAAGGCTAGGCAATTCAGGGAAGGCAAGCAAAGAGTAACGGAAGGTAAGCAAGGCAAGGAAAAGCAAGGAAAGGCAAGGGTAACGGAAGGAACGGCACGGCAAGGGGGAACAAGGCTAAGGCACGACAACGCACGCTAGGCAATGCACGGCAAGGCAAGGAAAGGGTAACGCATGGGAAAGCACGGTCAGGCGAGGCAAGGCTAAGGCATGACAACGCAAGGCTTGGCAATGCACGGAAAGCAAGCAAAGAGTAACGGAAGGAAAGGAAGGCAAGGCAAAGCCAGGCAAGGCAAGTGTAACAAAAGGCACGCAACGGCAAGGGGAAACAAGGCTAAGGCACGACAACAGACGGCTAGGAAATGCACGGCAAGGCAAGTAAAGGGTAACGCAAGGCAAGGCACGGTGAGGCTAGGCAAGGCTAATGCACGACAACGCAAGACTAGGCAATGCACGACAATGCAAGTAAAGCTTAAAGCAAAGGAAGGCACGGTCAGAAGAGATAAGGCTAAGGCACGACAACGCAAGGCTAGGCAATGCAGGGAAGGCAAGGAAAGAGTAACGGAAGGTAAGGAAGGCAAAGGAAAGCAAGGAAAGACAATGGTAACGGAAGGAACGGCACGGCAATGGGAAACAAGTCTAAGGCACGACAACGCACGCTAGGCAATGCACGGCAAGGGAAGGAAAGGGTAACGCATGGGAAGGAACGGTCAGGGGAGGAAAGGCTAAGGCACGACAACGCTAGGCTTGGCAATGCACGGAAGGTAAGCAAAGAGTAACGGAAGGTAAGGAAGGCAAGGGAAAGCAAAGAAAGGCAAGTGTAACGGAAGGAACGGCACGGCAAGGGGAAACAAGGCTAAGGCACAACAACGCACGCTAGGCAATGCACGGCAAGGCAAGGAAAGGGTAACGCATGGGAAAGCACGGTCAGGCGAGGCAAGGCTAAGGAAAGCCAACGCAAGGCTAGGCAATGCACCGTAAGCAAGCAAGGAGTAACGGAATGCAAGGAAGGAAAGGGAAAGCAAGGGAAGGCAAGGGTAACGGAAGGAACGGCACGGCAAGGGGTAACAAGGCTAAGGCACGACAACACACGATTAGGAAATGCACGGCAAGTCAAGGAATGGGTAACGCAAGGCAAGGCACGGTGAGGCTAGGCAAGGTTAATGCACGACAACGCAAGGCTAGGCAATGCACGACAATGCAAGGAAAGCTTAAAGCAAAGGAAGGCACGGTCAGGCGAGATAAGGCTAAGGCACGACAACGCAAGGCTAGGCAATGCACGGAAGGCAAGCAAAGAGTAACGGAAGGTAAGGAAGGCAAGGGAAAGCAAGGAAAGGCAATGGTAACGGAAGGAACGGCACGGCAAGGGGAAACAAGGCTAAGGCACGACAACGCACGCTAGGCAATGCACGGCAAGGCAAGGAAAGGGTAACGCATGGGATAGCACGGTCCGGCGAGGCAAGGCTAAGGCATGACAACGCAAGGCTAGGCAATGCACGGAAAGCAAGCAAAGAGTAAGGGAACGCAAGGAAGGCAAGGGAAAGCAAGGGAAGGCAAGGGTAATGGAAGGAACGGCACGGCAAGGGGAAACAAGGCTAAGGCACGGCAACGTAGGCTAGGCAATGCACGGCAAGGCAAGGAAAGGGTAACGCATGGGAAAGCACGTTCAGGCGAGGCAAGGCTAAGGCACGACAACGCAAGGCTAGGCAATGCACGGAAGGCTAGCAAAGAGTAACGGAAGGTAAGGAAGGCAAGGGAAAGCAAAGAAAGGCAAGTGTAACGGAAGGAACGGCACGGCAAGGGGAAACAAGGCTAAGGCACGACAACGCACGGCTAGGCAATACACGGCAAGGCAAGCAAAGGGTAACGCAAGGAAAGGCACGGTGAGGCTAGGCAAGGCTAATGCACGAAAACGCAAGGCTAGGCGATGCACGACAATGTAAGGAAACTTAAAGCAAAGGAAGGCAAGGTCAGGCGAGATAAGGCTAAGGCACGACAAGGCAAGCCTAGGAAATTCAGGGAAGGCAAGCAAAGAGTAACGGAAGGTAAGCAAGGCAAGGAAAAGAAAGGAAAGGCCAGGGTAACGGAAGGAACGGCACGGCAAGGGGAAACAAGTCTAAGGCACGACACCGAACGCTTGGCAATGAACGGCAAGGCAAGGAAAGGGTAACGCCATTGAAAGCACGGTCAGGCGAGGCAACGCTAAGGCACGACAACGCAAGGCTAGGCAATGCACGGAAAGCAAGCAAAGAGTAACGGAAAGCAAGGAAGGCAAGGGAAAGCAAGGAAAGGCAAGGGTAACGGAAGGAACGGCACGGCAAGGGGTAACAAGGCTAAGGCACGACAACGCAGGTCTAGGCAATGCACGGCAAGGCAAGGAAAGAGTAACGCAAGGAAAGGAAGGCAAGGCAAAGCCAGGCAAGGCAAGTGTAACAAAAGGCACGCAACGGCAAGGGGAAACAAGGCTAAGGAAAGCCAACACAAGGCTAGGCAATGCACGGAAAGCAAGCAAGGAGTAACGGAATGCAAGGAAGGAAAGGGAAAGCAAGGGAAGGCAAGGGTAACGGAAGGAACGGCACGGCAAGGGTTAACAAGGCTAAGGCACGACAACACACGGCTAGGAAATGCAAGGCAAGGCAAGGAAAGGGTAACGCATGGGAAAGCACGGTCAGGCGAGGCAAGGCTAAGGCACGACAACCCAAGGCTAGGCAATGCACGGAAGGCAAGCAAAGAGTAACGGAACGCAAGGAAGGCAAGGGAAAGCAAGGGAAGGCAAGGGTAACGGAAGGAACGGCACGGCAAGGGGAAACAAGGCTAAGGCACGACAACGCACGGCTAGGCAATGCACGGCAAGGCAAGCAAAGGGTAACGCAAGGCAAGGCACGGTGAGGCTAGGCAAGGCTAATGCACGAAAACGCAAAACTAGGCAATGCACGACAATGCAAGGAAAGCTTAAAGCAAAGGAAGGCAAGGTTAGGCGAGATAAGGCAAAGGCACGACAACGCAAGGCTAGGCAATTCAGGGAAGGCAAGCAAAGAGTAACGGAAGGTAAGCAAGGCAAGGAAAAGCAAGGAAAGGCAAGGGTAACGGAAGGAACGGCACGGCAAGTGGGAACAAGTCTAAGGCACGACACCGAACGCTAGGCAATGAACGGCCAGGCAAGGAAAGGGTAACGCAGTGACAGGCACGGTCAGGTGAGGCAAGGATAAGGCACGACAATGCAAGGCTAGGCAATGCACGGCAAGGCAAGGAAAGAGTAACGGAAGGAAAGGAAGGCAAGGCAAAGCCAGGCAAGGCAAGTGTAACAAAAGGCACGCAACGGCAAGGGGAAACAAGGCTAAGGCACGACAACACACGGCTAGGAAATGCACTGCAAGGCAAGTAAAGGGTAACGGAAGGCAAGGCACGGTGAGGCTAGGCAAGGCTAATGCACGACAACGCAAGGCTAGGCAATGCACGACAATGCAAGTAAAGCTTAAAGCAAAGGAAGGCACGGTCAGAAGAGATAAGGCTAAGGCACGACAACGCAAGGCTAGGCAATGCAGGGAAGGCAAGAAAAGAGTAACGGAAGGTAAGGAAGGCAAAGGAAAGCAAGGAAAGGCAATGGTAACGGAAGGAACGGCACGGCAATGGGAAACAAGTCTAAGGCACGACAACGCACGCTAGGCAATGCACGGCAAGGGAAGGAAAGGGTAACGCAAGGGAAAGAACGGTCAGGGGAGGCAAGGCTAAGGCACGACAACGCAAGGCTTGGCAATGCACGGAAGGCAAGCAAAGAGTAACGGAAGGTAAGGAAGGCAAGGGAAAGCAAAGAAAGGCAAGTGTAACGGAAGGAACGGCACGGCAAGGGGAAACAAGGCTAAGGCACAACAACGCACGCTAGGCAATGCACGGCAAGGCAAGGAATGGGTAACGCATGGGAAAGCACGGTCAGGCGAGGCAAGGCTAAGGAAAGCCAACGCAAGGCTAGGCAATGCACGGAAAGCAAGCAAGGAGTAACGGAATGAAAGGAAGGAAAGGGAAAGCAAGGGACGGCAAGGGTAACGGAAGGAACGGCACGGCAAGGGGTAACAAGGCTAAGGAACGACAACACACGGCTAGGAAATGCACGGCAAGGCAAGGAAAGGGTAACGCAAGGGAAGGCACGGTGAGGCTAGGCAAGGCTAATGCACGACAACGCAAGGCTAGGCAATGCACGACAATGCAAGTAAAGCTTAAAGCAAAGGAAGGCACGGCCAGAAGAGATAAGGCTAAGGCACGACAACGCAAGGCTAGGCAATGCAGGGAAGGCAAGGAAAGAGTAACGGAAGGTAAGGAAGGCAAAGGAAAGCAAGGAAAGGCAATGGTAACGGAAGGAACGGCACGGCAAGGGGAAACAAGTCTAAGGCACGACAACGCACGCTAGGCAATGCACGGCAAGGGAAGGAAAGGGTAACGCAAGGCAAGGCACGCTGAGGCTAGGCAAGGTTAATGCACGACAACGCAAGGCTAGGCAATGCACGGAAAGCAAGCAAAGAGTAACGGAACGCAAGGAAGGCAAGGGAAAGCAAGGGAAGGCAAGGGTAACGGAAGGAACGGCACGGCAAGGGGAAACAAGGCTAAGGCACGACAACGCACGGCTAGGCAATGCACGGCAAGGCAAGCAAAGGGTAACGCAAGGCAAGGCACGGTGAGGCTAGGCAAGGCTAATGCACGAAAACGCAAGGCTAGGCAATGCACGACAATGCAAGGAAAGCTTAAAGCAAAGGAAGGCCAGGTCAGGCGAGATAAGGCAAAGGCACGACAACGCAAGGCTAGGCAATTCAGGGAAGGCAAGCAAAGAGTAACGGAAGGTAAGCAAGGCAAGGAAAAGCAAGGAAAGGCAAGGGTAACGGAAGGAACGGCACGGCAAGGGGGAACAAGGCTAAGGCACGACAACGCACGCTAGGCAATGCACGGCAAGGCAAGGAAAGGGTAACGCATGGGAAAGCACGGTCAGGCGAGGCAAGGCTAAGGCATGACAACGCAAGGCTTGGCAATGCACGGAAAGCAAGCAAAGAGTAACGGAAGGAAAGGAAGGCAAGGCAAAGCCAGGCAAGGCAAGTGTAACAAAAGGCACGCAACGGCAAGGGGAAACAAGGCTAAGGCACGACAACAGACGGCTAGGAAATGCACGGCAAGGCAAGTAAAGGGTAACGCAAGGCAAGGCACGGTGAGGCTAGGCAAGGCTAATGCACGACAACGCAAGACTAGGCAATGCACGACAATGCAAGTAAAGCTTAAAGCAAAGGAAGGCACGGTCAGAAGAGATAAGGCTAAGGCACGACAACGCAAGGCTAGGCAATGCAGGGAAGGCAAGGAAAGAGTAACGGAAGGTAAGGAAGGCAAAGGAAAGCAAGGAAAGACAATGGTAACGGAAGGAACGGCACGGCAATGGGAAACAAGTCTAAGGCACGACAACGCACGCTAGGCAATGCACGGCAAGGGAAGGAAAGGGTAACGCATGGGAAAGAACGGTCAGGGGAGGCAAGGCTAAGGCACGACAACGCTAGGCTTGGCAATGCACGGAAGGTAAGCAAAGAGTAACGGAAGGTAAGGAAGGCAAGGGAAAGCAAAGAAAGGCAAGTGTAACGGAAGGAACGGCACGGCAAGGGGAAACAAGGCTAAGGCACAACAACGCACGCTAGGCAATGCACGGCAAGGCAAGGAAAGGGTAACGCATGGGAAAGCACGGTCAGGCGAGGCAAGGCTAAGGAAAGCCAACGCAAGGCTAGGCAATGCACCGTAAGCAAGCAAGGAGTAACGGAATGCAAGGAAGGAAAGGGAAAGCAAGGGAAGGCAAGGGTAACGGAAGGAACGGCACGGCAAGGGGTAACAAGGCTAAGGCACGACAACACACGATTAGGAAATGCACGGCAAGTCAAGGAATGGGTAACGCAAGGCAAGGCACGGTGAGGCTAGGCAAGGTTAATGCACGACAACGCAAGGCTAGGCAATGCACGACAATGCAAGGAAAGCTTAAAGCAAAGGAAGGCACGGTCAGGCGAGATAAGGCTAAGGCACGACAACGCAAGGCTAGGCAATGCACGGAAAGCAAGCAAAGAGTAACGGAACGCATGGAAGGCAAGGGAAAGCAAGGGAAGGCAAGGGTAATGGAAGGAACGGCACGGCAAGGGGAAACAAGGCTAAGGCACGGCAACGTAGGCTAGGCAATGCACGGCAAGGCAAGGAAAGGGTAACGCATGGAAAAGCACGGTCAGGCGAGGCAAGGCCAAGGAAAGCCAACGCAAGGCTAGGCAATGCACGAAAAGCAAGCAAGGAGTAACGGAATGCAAGGAAGGAAAGGGAAAGCAAGGGAAGGCAAGGGTAACGGAAGGAACGGCACGGCAAGGGTTAACAAGGCTAAGGTACGACAACACACGGCTAGGAAATGCACGGCAAGGCAAGGAAAGGGTAACGCAAGGCAAGGCACGCTGAGGCTAGGCAAGGTTAATGCACGACAACACAAGGCTAGGCAATGCACGACAATGCAAGGAAAGCTTAAAGCAAAGGAAGGCACGGTCAGTCGAGATAAGGCTAAGGCACGACAACGCAAGGCTAGGCAATGCACGGAAGGCAAGCAAAGAGTAACGGAAGGTAAGGAAGGCAAGGGAAAGCAAGGAAAGGCAATGGTAACGGAAGGAACGGCACGGCAAGGGGAAACAAGGCTAAGGCACGACAACGCACGCTAGGCAATGAACGGCAAGGCAAGGAAAGGGTAACACATGGGAAAGCACGGTCAGGCGAGGCAAGGCTAAGCCACGCCAAGTCAAGTCTAGGCAATGCACGGAAGGCAAGCAAAGAGCAACTGAAAGTAAGGAAGGAAAGGGAAAGCAAAGAAAGGCAAGTGTAACGGAAGGAACGGCACGGCAAGGGGAAACAAGGCTAAGGCACGACAACGCACGGCTAGGCAATGCACGGCAAGGCAAGCAAAGGGTAACGCAAGGAAAGGCACGGTGAGGCTAGGCAAGGCTAATGCACGAAAACGCAAGGCTAGGCAATGCACGACAATGCAAGGAAAGCTTAAAGCAAAGGAAGGCACGGTCAGGCGAGATAAGGCTAAGGCACGACAACGCAAGGCTAGGCAATGCACGGAAGGCAAGCAAAGTGTAACGGAAGGTAAGGAAGGCAAGGGAAAGCAAGTAAAGGCAATGGTAACGGAAGGAACGGCACGGCAAGGGGAAACAAGGCTAAGGCACGACAACGCACGCTAGGCAATGCACGGCAAGGCAAGGAAAGGGTAACGCATGTGAAAGCACGGTCAGGCGAGGCAAGGCTAAGGCACGACAACGCAAGGCTAGGCAATGCACGGAAAGCAAGCAAAGAGTAACGGAACGCAAGGAAGGCAAGGGAAAGCAAGGGAAGGCAAGGGTAACGGAAGGAACGGCACGGCAAGGGGAAACAAGGCTAAGTCACGACAACGCAGGGCTAGGCAATGCACGGCAAGGCAAGGAAAGGGTAACGCAGGGGAAGGCACGGTCAGGTGAGGCAAGGATAAGGCACGACAATGCAAGGCTAGGCAATGCTCGGCAAGGCAAGGAAAGAGTAACGGAAGGAAAGGAAGGCAAGGCAAAGCCAGGCAAGGCAAGTGTAACAAAAGGCACGCAACGGCAAGGGGAAACAAGGCTAAGGCACGACAACACACGGCTAGGAAATGCACGGCAAGGCAAGGAAAGGGTAACGCAAGGCAAGGCACGGTGAGGCTAGGCAAGGCTAATGCACGACAACGCAAGGCTAGGCAATGCACGACAATGCAAGTAAAGCTTAAAGCAAAGGAAGGCACGGCCAGAAGAGATAAGGCAAAGGCACGACAACGCAAGGCTAGGCAATGCAGGGAAGGCAAGGAAAGAGTAACGGAAGGTAAGGAAGGCAAAGGAAAGCAAGGAAAGGCAATGGTAACGGAAGGAACGGCACGGCAAGGGGAAACAAGTCTAAGGCACGACAACGCACGCTACGCAATGCACGGCAAGGGAAGGAAAGGGTAACGCATGGGAAAGAACGGTCAGGGGAGGCAACGCTAAGGCACGACAACGCAAGGCTTGGCAATGCACGGAAGGCAAGCAAAGAGTAACGGAAGGTAAGGAAGGCAAGGGAAAGCAAGGAAAGGCAATGGTAACGGAAGGAACGGCACGGCAAGGGGAAACAAGGGTAAGGCACGACAACGCACGCTAGGCAATGCACGGCAAGGCAAGGAAAGGGTAACGCATGGGAAAGCACGGTCCGGCGAGGCAAGGCTAAGGCATGACAACGCAAGGCTAGGCAATGCACGGAAAGCAAGCAAAGAGTAAGGGAACGCAAGGAAGGCAAGGGAAAGCAAGGGAAGGCAAGGGTATTGGAAGGAACGGCACGGCAAGGGGAAACAAGGCTAAGGCACGGCAACGTAGGCTCGGCAATGCACGGCAAGGCAAGGAAAGGGTAACGCATGGGAAAGCACGTTCAGGCGAGTCAAGGCTAAGGCACGACAACGCAAGGCTAGGCAATGCACGGAAGGCTAGCAAAGAGTAACGGAAGGTAAGGAAGGCAAGGGCAAGCAAAGAAAGGCAAGTGTAACGGAAGGAACGGCACGGCAAGGGGAAACAAGGCTAAGGCACGACAACGCACGGCTAGGCAATACACGGCAAGGCAAGCAAAGGGTAACGCAAGGAAAGGCACGGTGAGGCTAGGCAAGGCTAATGCACGAAAACGCAAGGCTAGGCGATGCACGACAATGCAAGGAAACTTAAAGCAAAGGAAGGCAAGGTCAGGCGAGATAAGGCTAAGGCACGACAAGGCAAGCCTAGGAAATTCAGGGAAGGCAAGCAAAGAGTAACGGAAGGTAAGCAAGGCAAGGAAAAGGAAGGAAAGGCCAGGGTAACGGAAGGAACGGCACGGCAAGGGGAAACAAGTCTAAGGCACGACACCGAACGCTAGGCAATGAACGGCAAGGCAAGGAAAGGGTAACGCATTTGAAAGCACGGTCAGGCGAGGCAACGCTAAGGCACGACAACGCAAGGCTAGGCAATGCACGGAAAGCAAGCAAAGAGTAACGGAACGCAAGGAAGGCAAGGGAAAGCAAGGAAAGGCAAGGGTAACGGAAGGAACGGCACGGCAAGGGGTAACAAGGCTAAGGCACGACAACGCAGGTCTAGGCAATGCACGGCAAGGCAAGGAAAGAGTAACGCAAGGAAAGGAAGGCAAGGCAAAGCCAGGCAAGGCAAGTGTAACAAAAGGCACGCAACGGCAAGGGGAAACAAGGCTAAGGAAAGCCAACGCAAGGCTAGGCAATGCACGGAAAGCAAGCAAGGAGTAACGGAATGCAAGGAAGGAAAGGGAAAGCAAGGGAAGGCAAGGGTAACGGAAGGAACGGCACGGCAAGGGTTAACAAGGCTAAGGCACGACAACACACGGCTAGGAAATGCACGGCAAGGCAAGGAAAGGGTAACGCATGGGAAAGCACGGTCAGGCGAGGCAAGGCTAAGGCACGACAACCCAAGGCTAGGCAATGCACGGAAGGCAAGCAAAGAGTAACGGAAGGCAAGGAAGGCAAGGGAAAGCAAGGTAAGGCAAGGGTAACGGAAGGAACGGCACGGCAAGGGGAAACAAGGCTAAGGCACGACAACGCACGCTAGGCAATGCACGGCAAGGCAAGGAAAGGGTAACGCAAGGCAATGCACGGTGAGGCTAGGCAAGGCTAATGCACGACAACGCAAGGCTAGGCAATGCACGACAATGCAAGTAAAGCTTAAAGCAAAGGAAGGCACGGCCAGAAGAGATAAGGCTAAGGCACGACAACGCAAGGCTAGGCAATGCAGGGAAGGCAAGGAAAGAGTAACGGAAGATAAGGAAGGCAAAGGAAAGCAAGGAAAGGCAATGGTAACGGAAGGAACGGCACGGCAAGGGGAAACAAGGCTAAGGCACGACAACGCACGCTAAGCAATGCACGGCAAGGCAAGGAAAGGGTTACGCAAGGAAAGGCACGGTGAGGCTAGGCAAGGCTAATGCACGAAAACGCAAGGCTAGGCGATGCACGACAATGCAAGGAAAGGTTAAAGCAAAGGAAGGCAAGGTCAGGCGAGATAAGGCTAAGGCACGACAACGCACGGCTAGGCAATTCAGGGAAGGCAAGCAAAGAGTAACGGAAGGTAAGGAAGGCAAGGAAGAGCAAGGAAAGGCAAGGGTAACGGAAGGAACGGCACGGCAAGGGGAAACAAGGCTAAGGCACGGCAACGCAGGCTAGGCAATGCACGGCAAGGCAAGGAAAGGGTAACGCATGGGAAAGCACGGTCAGGCGAGGCAAGGCCAAGGCACGACAACGCAAGGCTAGGCAATGCACGGAAAGCAAGCAAAGAGTAACGGAACGCAAGGAAGGCAAGGGAAAGCAAGGGAAGGCAAGGGTAACGGAAGGAACGGCACGGCAAGGGGAAACAAGGCTAAGGCACGACAACGCACGGCTAGGCAATGCACGGCAAGGCAAGCAAAGGGTAACGCAAGGCAAGGCACGGTGAGGCTAGGCAAGGCTAATGCACGAAAACGCAAGGCTAGGCAATGCACGACAATGCAAGGAAAGCTTAAAGCAAAGGAAGGCCAGGTCAGGCGAGATAAGGCAAAGGCACGACAACGCAAGGCTAGGCAATTCAGGGAAGGCAAGCAAAGAGTAACGGAAGGTAAGCAAGGCAAGGAAAAGCAAGGAAAGGCAAGGGTAACGGAAGGAACGGCACGGCAAGGGGGAACAAGGCTAAGGCACGACAACGCACGCTAGGCAATGCACGGCAAGGCAAGGAAAGGGTAACGCATGGGAAAGCACGGTCAGTCGAGGCAAGGCTAAGGCATGACAACGCAAGGCTAGGCAATGCACGGAAAGCAAGCAAAGAGTAACGGAAGGAAAGGAAGGCAAGGCAAAGCCAGGCAAGGCAAGTGTAACAAAAGGCACGCAACGGCAAGGGGAAACAAGGCTAAGGCACGACAACAGACGGCTAGGAAATGCACGGCAAGGCAAGTAAAGGGTAACGCAAGGCAAGGCACGGTGAGGCTAGGCAAGGCTAATGCACGACAACGCAAGACTAGGCAATGCACGACAATGCAATTAAAGCTTAAAGCAAAGGAAGGCACGGTCAGAAGAGATAAGGCTAAGGCACGACAACGCAAGGCTAGGCAATGCAGGGAAGGCAAGGAAAGAGTAACGGAAGGTAAGGAAGGCAAAGGAAAGCAAGGAAAGACAATGGTAACGGAAGTAACGGCACGGCAATGGGAAACAAGTCTAAGGCACGACAACGCACGCTAGGCAATGCACGGCAAGGGAAGGAAAGGGTAACGCATGGGAAAGAACGGTCAGGGGAGGCAAGGCTAAGGCACGACAACGCAAGGCTTGGCAATGCACGGAAGGTAAGCAAAGAGTAACGGAAGGTAAGGAAGGCAAGGGAAAGCAAAGAAAGGCAAGTGTAACGGAAGGAACGGCACGGCAAGGGGAAACAAGGCTAAGGCACAACAACGCACGCTAGGCAATGCACGGCAAGGCAAGGAAAGGGTAACGCATGGGAAAGCACGGTCAGGCGAGGCAAGGCTAAGGAAAGCCAACGCAAGGCTAGGCAATGCACCGTAAGCAAGCAAGGAGTAACGGAATGCAAGGAAGGAAAGGGAAAGCAAGGGAAGGCAAGGGTAACGGAAGGAACGGCATGGCAAGGGGTAACAAGGCTAAGGCACGACAACACACGGCTAGGAAATGCACGGCAAGTCAAGGAATGGGTAACGCAAGGTAAGGCACGGTGAGTCTAGGCAAGGTTAATGCACGACAACGCAAGGCTAGGCAATGCACGACAATGCAAGGAAAGCTTAAAGCAAAGGAAGGCACGGTCAGGCGAGATAAGGCTAAGGCACGACAACGCAAGGCTAGGCAACGCACGGAAAGCAAGCAAAGAGTAACGGAACGCAAGGAAGGCAAGGGAAAGCAAGGGAAGGCAAGGGTAATGGAAGGAACGGCACGGCAAGGGGAAACAAGGCTAAGGCACGGCAACGTAGGCTAGGCAATGCACGGCAAGGCAAGGAAAGGGTAACGCATGGAAAAGCACGGTCAGGCGAGGCAAGGCCAAGGAAAGCCAACGCAAGGCTAGGCAATGCACGAAAAGCAAGCAAGGAGTAACGGAATGCAAGGAAGGAAAGGGAAAGCAAGGGAAGGCAAGGGTAACGGAAGGAACGGCACGGCAAGGGTTAACAAGGCTAAGGGACGACAACACACGGCTAGGAAATGCACGGCAAGGCAAGGAAAGGGTAACGCAAGGCAAGGCACGCTGAGGCTAGGCAAGGTTAATGCACGACAACACAAGGCTAGGCAATGCACGACAATGCAAGGAAAGCTTAAAGCAAAGGAAGGCACGGTCAGTCGAGATAAGGCTAAGCCACGACAACGCAAGGCTAGGCAATGCACGGAAGGCAAGCAAAGAGTAACGGAAGGTAAGGAAGGCAAGGGAAAGCAAGGAAAGGCAATGGTAACGGAAGGAACGGCACGGCAAGGGGAAACAAGGCTAAGGCACGACAACGCACGCTAGGCAATGCACGGCAAGGCAAGGAAAGGGTAACACATGGGAAAGCACGGTCAGGCGAGGCAAGGCTAAGGCACGACAACTCAAGGCTAGGCAATGCACGGAAGGCAAGCAAAGAGCAACGGAAAGTAAGGAAGGAAAGGGAAAGCAAAGAAAGGCAAGTGTAACGGAAGGAACGGCACGGCAAGGGGAAACAAGGCTAAGGCACGACAACGCAGGGCTAGGCAATGCACGGCAAGGCAAGGAAAGGGTAACGCAGGGGAAGGCACCCTCAGGTGAGGAAAGGATAAGGCACGACAATGCAAGGCTAGGCAATGCTCGGCAAGGCAAGGAAAGAGTAACGGAAGGAAAGGAAGGCAAGGCAAAGCCAGGCAAGGCAAGTGTAACAAAAGGCACGCAACGGCAAGGGGAAACAAGGCTAAGGCACGACAACACACGGCTAGGAAATGCACGGCAAGGCAAGGAAAGGGTAACGCAAGGCAAGGCACGGTGAGGCTAGGCAAGGCTAATGCACGACAACGCAAGGCTAGGCAATGCACGACAATGCAAGTAAAGCTTAAAGCAAAGGAAGGCACGGCCAGAAGAGATAAGGCAAAGGCACGACAACGCAAGGCTAGGCAATGCAGGGAAGGCAAGGAAAGAGTAACGGAAGGTAAGGAAGGCAAAGGAAAGCAAGGAAAGGCAATGATAACGGAAGGAACGGCACGGCAAGGGGAAACAAGTCTAAGGCACGACAACTCACGCTACGCAATGCACGGCAAGGGAAGGAAAGGGTAACGCATGGGAAAGAACGGTCAGGGGAGGCAACGCTAAGGCACGACAACGCAAGGCTTGGCAATGCACGGAAGGCAAGCAAAGAGTAACGGAAGGTAAGGAAGGCAAGGGAAAGCAAGGAAAGGCAATGGTAACGGAAGGAACGGCACGGCAAGGGGAAACAAGGGTAAGGCACGACAACGCACGCTAGGCAATGCACGGCAAGTCAAGGAAAGGGTAACGCATGGGAAAGCACGGTCCGGCGAGGCAAGGCTAAGGCATGACAACGCAAGGCTAGGCAATGCACGGAAAGCAAGCAAATAGTAAGGGAACGCAAGGAAGGCAAGGGAAAGCAAGGGAAGGCAAGGGTAATGGAAGGAACGGCACGGCAAGGGGAAACAATGCTAAGGCACGGCAACGTAGGCTAGGCAATGCACGGCAAGGCAAGGAAAGGGTAACGCATGGGAAAGCACGTTCAGGCGAGGCAAGGCTAAGGCACGACAACGCAAGCCTAGGCAATGCACGGAAGGCTAGCAAAGAGTAACGGAAGGTAAGGAAGGCAAGGGAAAGCAAAGAAAGGCAAGTGTAACGGAAGGAACGGCACGGCAAGGGGAAACAAGGCTAAGGCACGACAACGCACGGCTAGGCAATACACGGCAAGGCAAGCAAAGGGTAACGCAAGGAAAGGCACGGTGAGGCTAGGCAAGGCTAATGCACGAAAACGCAAGGCTAGGCGATGCACGACAATGCAAGGAAACTTAAAGCAAAGGAAGGCAAGGTCAGGCGAGATAAGGCTAAGGCACGACAAGGCAAGCCTAGGAAATTCAGGGAAGGCAAGCAAAGAGTAACGGAAGGTAAGCAAGGCAAGGAAAAGGAAGGAAAGGCCAGGGTAACGGAAGGAACGGCACGGCAAGGGGAAACAAGTCTAAGGCACGACACCGAACGCTAGGCAATGAACGGCAAGGCAAGGAAAGGGTAACGCATTTGAAAGCACGGTCAGGCGAGGCAACGCTAAGGCACGACAACGCAAGGCTAGGCAATGCACCGAAAGCAAGCAAAGAGTAACGGAAAGCAAGGAAGGCAAGGGAAAGCAAGGAAAGGCAAGGGTAACGGAAGGAACGGCACGGCAAGGGGTAACAAGGCTAAGGCACGACAACGCAGGTCTAGGCAATGCACGGCAAGGCAAGGAAAGAGTAACGCAAGGAAAGGAAGGCAAGGCAAAGCCAGGCAAGGCAAGTGTAACAAAAGGCACGCAACGGCAAGGGGAAACAAGGCTAAGGAAAGCCAACGCAAGGCTAGGCAATGCACGGAAAGCAAGCAAGGAGTAACGGAATGCAAGGAAGGAAAGGGAAAGCATGGGAAGGCAAGGGTAACGGAAGGAACGGCACGGCAAGGGTTAACAAGGCTAAGGCACGACAACACACGGCTAGGAAATGCACGGCAAGGCAAGGAAAGGGTAACGCATGGGAAAGCACGGTCAGGCGAGGCAAGGCTAAGGCACGACAACCCAAGGCTAGGCAATGCACGGAAGGCAAGCAAAGAGTAACGGAACGCAAGGAAGGCAAGGGAAAGCAAGGGAAGGCAAGGGTAACGGAAGGAACGGCACGGCAAGGGGAAACAAGGCTAAGGCACGACAACGCACGGCTAGGCAATGCACGGCAAGGCAAGCAAAGGGTAACACAAGGAAAGGCACGGTGAGGCTAGGCAAGGCTAATGCACGAAAACGCAAGGCTAGGCAATGCACGACAATGCAAGGAAAGCTTAAAGCAAAGGAAGGCAAGGTTAGGCGAGATAAGGCAAAGGCACGACAACGCAAGGCTAGGCAATTCAGGGAAGGCAAGCAAAGAGTAACGGAAGGTAAGCAAGGCAAGGAAAAGCAAGGAAAGGCAAGGGTAACGGAAGGAACGGCACGGCAAGTGGGAACAAGTCTAAGGCACGACACCGAACGCTAGGCAATGAACGGCAAGGCAAGGAAAGGGTAACGCAGTGACAGGCACGGTCAGGTGAGGCAAGGATAAGGCACGACAATGCAAGGCTAGGCAATGCACGGCAAGGCAAGGAAAGAGTAACGGAAGGAAAGGAAGGCAAGGCAAAGCCAGGCAAGGCAAGTGTAACAAAAGGCACGCAACGGCAAGGGGAAACAAGGCTAAGGCACGACAACACACGGCTAGGAAATGCACTGCAAGGAAAGTAAAGGGTAACGCAAGGCAAGGCACGGTGAGGCTAGGCAAGGCTAATGCACGACAACGCAAGGCTAGGCAATGCACGACAATGCAAGTAAAGCTTAAAGCAAAGGAAGGCACGGTCAGAAGAGATAAGGCTAAGGCACGACAACGCAAGGCTAGGCAATGCAGGGAAGGCAAGGAAAGAGTAACGGAAGGTAAGGAAGGCAAAGGAAAGCAAGGAAAGGCAATGGTAACGGAAGGAACGGCACGGCAAGGGGAAACAAGTCTAAGGCACGACAACGCACGCTAGGCAATGCACGGCAAGGCAAGGAAAGGGTAACGCATGGGAAAGAACGGTCAGGGGAGGCAAGGCTAAGGCACGACAATGCAAGGCTAGGCAATGCACGGCAAGGCAAGGAAAGAGTAACGGAAGGAAAGGAAGGCAAGGCAAAGCCAGGCAAGGCAAGTGTAACAAAAGGCACGCAACGGCAAGGGGAAACAAGGCTAAGGCACGACAACACACGGCTAGGAAATGCACGGCAAGGCAAGGAAAGGGTAACGGAAGGCAAGGCACGGTGAGGCTAGGCAAGGCTAATGCACGACAACGCAAGGCTAGGCAATGCACGACAATGCAAGTAAAGCTTAAAGCAAAGGAAGGCACGGTCAGAAGAGATAAGGCTAAGGCACGACAACGCAAGGCTAGGCAATGCAGGGAAGGCAAGGAAAGAGTAACGGAAGGTAAGGAAGGCAAGGGAAAGCAAGGAAAGGCAATGGTAACGGAAGGAACGGCACGGCAAGGGGAAACAAGTCTAAGGCACGACAACGCAAGGCTAGGCAATGCACGGCAAGGCAAGGAAAGGGTAACGCAAGGGAAAGAACGGTCAGGGGAGGCAAGGCTAAGGCACGACAACGCAAGGCTAGGCAATGCACGGAAGGCAAGCAAAGAGTAACGGAAGGTAAGGAAGGCAAGGGAAAGCAAAGAAAGGCAAGTGTAACGGAAGGAACGGCACGGCAAGGGGAAACAAGGCTAAGGCACAACAACGCACGCTAGGTAATGCACGGCAAGGCAAGGAATGGGTAACGCATGGGAAAGCACGGTCAGGCGAGGCAAGGCTAAGGAAAGCCAACGCAAGGCTAGGCAATGCACCGTAAGCAAGCAAGGAGTAACGGAATGAAAGGAAGGAAAGGGAAAGCAAGGGACGGCAAGGGTAACGGAAGGAACGGCACGGCAAGGGGTAACAAGGCTAAGGAACGACAACACACGGCTAGGAAATGCACGGCAAGGCAAGGAAAGGGTAACGCAAGGGAAGGCACGGTGAGGCTAGGCAAGGCTAATGCATGACAACGCAAGGCTAGGCAATGCACGTCAATGCAAGTAAAACTTAAAGCAAAGGAAGGCACGGCCAGAAGAGATAAGGCTAAGGCACGACAACGCAAGGCTAGGCAATGCAGGGAAGGCAAGGAAAGAGTAACGGAAGGTAAGGAAGGCAAAGGAAAGCAAGGAAAGGCAATGGTAACGGAAGGAACGGCACGGCAAGGGGAAACAAGTCTAAGGCACGACAACGCACGCTAGGCAATGCACGGCAAGGGAAGGAAAGGGTAACGCAAGGCAAGGCACGCTGAGGCTAGGCAAGGTTAATGCACGACAACGCAAGGCTAGGCAATGCACGGAAAGCAAGCAAAGAGTAACGGAACGCAAGGAAGGCAAGGGAAAGCAAGGGAAGGCAAGGGTAACGGAAGGAACGGCACGGCAAGGGGAAACAAGGCTAAGGCACGACAACGCACGGCTAGGCAATGCACGGCAAGGCAAGCAAAGGGTAACGCAAGGCAAGGCACGGTGAGGCTAGGCAAGGCTAATGCACGAAAACGCAAGGCTAGGCAATGCACGACAATGCAAGGAAAGCTTAAAGCAAAGGAAGGCCAGGTCAGGCGAGATAAGGCAAAGGCACGACAACGCAAGGCTAGGCAATTCAGGGAAGGCAAGCAAAGAGTAACGGAAGGTAAGCAAGGCAAGGAAAAGCAAGGAAAGGCAAGGGTAACGGAAGGAACGGCACGGCAAGGGGGAACAAGGCTAAGGCACGACAACGCACGCTAGGCAATGCACGGCAAGGCAAGGAAAGGGTAACGCATGGGAAAGCACGGTCAGGCGAGGCAAGGCTAAGGCATGACAACGCAAGGCTTGGCAATGCACGGAAAGCAAGCAAAGAGTAACGGAAGGAAAGGAAGGCAAGGCAAAGCCAGGCAAGGCAAGTGTAACAAAAGGCACGCAACGGCAAGGGGAAACAAGGCTAAGGCACGACAACAGACGGCTAGGAAATGCACGGCAAGGCAAGTAAAGGGTAACGCAAGGCAAGGCACGGTGAGGCTAGGCAAGGCTAATGCACGACAACGCAAGACTAGGCAATGCACGACAATGCAAGTAAAGCTTAAAGCAAAGGAAGGCACGGTCAGAAGAGATAAGGCTAAGGCACGACAACGCAAGGCTAGGCAATGCAGGGAAGGCAAGGAAAGAGTAACGGAAGGTAAGGAAGGCAAAGGAAAGCAAGGAAAGACAATGGTAACGGAAGGAACGGCACGGCAATGGGAAACAAGTCTAAGGCACGACAACGCACGCTAGGCAATGCACGGCAAGGGAAGGAAAGGGTAACGCATGGGAAAGAACGGTCAGGGGAGGCAAGGCTAAGGCACGACAACGCTAGGCTTGGCAATGCACGGAAGGTAAGCAAAGAGTAACGGAAGGTAAGGAAGGCAAGGGAAAGCAAAGAAAGGCAAGTGTAACGGAAGGAACGGCACGGCAAGGGGAAACAAGGCTAAGGCACAACAACGCACGCTAGGCAATGCACGGCAAGGCAAGGAAAGGGTAACGCATGGGAAAGCACGGTCAGGCGAGGCAAGGCTAAGGAAAGCCAACGCAAGGCTAGGCAATGCACCGTAAGCAAGCAAGGAGTAACGGAATGCAAGGAAGGAAAGGGAAAGCAAGGGAAGGCAAGGGTAACGGAAGGAACGGCACGGCAAGGGGTAACAAGGCTAAGGCACGACAACACACGATTAGGAAATGCACGGCAAGTCAAGGAATGGGTAACGCAAGGCAAGGCACGGTGAGGCTAGGCAAGGTTAATGCACGACAACGCAAGGCTAGGCAATGCACGACAATGCAAGGAAAGCTTAAAGCAAAGGAAGGCACGGTCAGGCGAGATAAGGCTAAGGCACGACAACGCAAGGCTAGGCAATGCACGGAAAGCAAGCAAAGAGTAACGGAACGCATGGAAGGCAAGGGAAAGCAAGGGAAGGCAAGGGTAATGGAAGGAACGGCACGGCAAGGGGAAACAAGGCTAAGGCACGGCAACGTAGGCTAGGCAATGCACGGCAAGGCAAGGAAAGGGTAACGCATGGAAAAGCACGGTCAGGCGAGGCAAGGCCAAGGAAAGCCAACGCAAGGCTAGGCAATGCACGAAAAGCAAGCAAGGAGTAACGGAATGCAAGGAAGGAAAGGGAAAGCAAGGGAAGGCAAGGGTAACGGAAGGAACGGCACGGCAAGGGTTAACAAGGCTAAGGTACGACAACACACGGCTAGGAAATGCACGGCAAGGCAAGGAAAGGGTAACGCAAGGCAAGGCACGCTGAGGCTAGGCAAGGTTAATGCACGACAACACAAGGCTAGGCAATGCACGACAATGCAAGGAAAGCTTAAAGCAAAGGAAGGCACGGTCAGTCGAGATAAGGCTAAGGCACGACAACGCAAGGCTAGGCAATGCACGGAAGGCAAGCAAAGAGTAACGGAAGGTAAGGAAGGCAAGGGAAAGCAAGGAAAGGCAATGGTAACGGAAGGAACGGCACGGCAAGGGGAAACAAGGCTAAGGCACGACAACGCACGCTAGGCAATGAACGGCAAGGCAAGGAAAGGGTAACACATGGGAAAGCACGGTCAGGCGAGGCAAGGCTAAGCCACGCCAAGTCAAGTCTAGGCAATGCACGGAAGGCAAGCAAAGAGCAACGGAAAGTAAGGAAGGAAAGGGAAAGCAAAGAAAGGCAAGTGTAACGGAAGGAACGGCACGGCAAGGGGAAACAAGGCTAAGGCACGACAACGCACGGCTAGGCAATGCACGGCAAGGCAAGCAAAGGGTAACGCAAGGAAAGGCACGGTGAGGCTAGGCAAGGCTAATGCACGAAAACGCAAGGCTAGGCAATGCACGACAATGCAAGGAAAGCTTAAAGCAAAGGAAGGCACGGTCAGGCGAGATAAGGCTAAGGCACGACAACGCAAGGCTAGGCAATGCACGGAAGGCAAGCAAAGTGTAACGGAAGGTAAGGAAGGCAAGGGAAAGCAAGTAAAGGCAATGGTAACGGAAGGAACGGCACGGCAAGGGGAAACAAGGCTAAGGCACGACAACGCACGCTAGGCAATGCACGGCAAGGCAAGGAAAGGGTAACGCATGTGAAAGCACGGTCAGGCGAGGCAAGGCTAAGGCACGACAACGCAAGGCTAGGCAATGCACGGAAAGCAAGCAAAGAGTAACGGAACGCAAGGAAGGCAAGGGAAAGCAAGGGAAGGCAAGGGTAACGGAAGGAACGGCACGGCAAGGGGAAACAAGGCTAAGTCACGACAACGCAGGGCTAGGCAATGCACGGCAAGGCAAGGAAAGGGTAACGCAGGGGAAGGCACGGTCAGGTGAGGCAAGGATAAGGCACGACAATGCAAGGCTAGGCAATGCTCGGCAAGGCAAGGAAAGAGTAACGGAAGGAAAGGAAGGCAAGGCAAAGCCAGGCAAGGCAAGTGTAACAAAAGGCACGCAACGGCAAGGGGAAACAAGGCTAAGGCACGACAACACACGGCTAGGAAATGCACGGCAAGGCAAGGAAAGGGTAACGCAAGGCAAGGCACGGTGAGGCTAGGCAAGGCTAATGCACGACAACGCAAGGCTAGGCAATGCACGACAATGCAAGTAAAGCTTAAAGCAAAGGAAGGCACGGCCAGAAGAGATAAGGCAAAGGCACGACAACGCAAGGCTAGGCAATGCAGGGAAGGCAAGGAAAGAGTAACGGAAGGTAAGGAAGGCAAAGGAAAGCAAGGAAAGGCAATGGTAACGGAAGGAACGGCACGGCAAGGGGAAACAAGTCTAAGGCACGACAACGCACGCTACGCAATGCACGGCAAGGGAAGGAAAGGGTAACGCATGGGAAAGAACGGTCAGGGGAGGCAACGCTAAGGCACGACAACGCAAGGCTTGGCAATGCACGGAAGGCAAGCAAAGAGTAACGGAAGGTAAGGAAGGCAAGGGAAAGCAAGGAAAGGCAATGGTAACGGAAGGAACGGCACGGCAAGGGGAAACAAGGGTAAGGCACGACAACGCACGCTAGGCAATGCACGGCAAGGCAAGGAAAGGGTAACGCATGGGAAAGCACGGTCCGGCGAGGCAAGGCTAAGGCATGACAACGCAAGGCTAGGCAATGCACGGAAAGCAAGCAAAGAGTAAGGGAACGCAAGGAAGGCAAGGGAAAGCAAGGGAAGGCAAGGGTATTGGAAGGAACGGCACGGCAAGGGGAAACAAGGCTAAGGCACGGCAACGTAGGCTCGGCAATGCACGGCAAGGCAAGGAAAGGGTAACGCATGGGAAAGCACGTTCAGGCGAGTCAAGGCTAAGGCACGACAACGCAAGGCTAGGCAATGCACGGAAGGCTAGCAAAGAGTAACGGAAGGTAAGGAAGGCAAGGGCAAGCAAAGAAAGGCAAGTGTAACGGAAGGAACGGCACGGCAAGGGGAAACAAGGCTAAGGCACGACAACGCACGGCTAGGCAATACACGGCAAGGCAAGCAAAGGGTAACGCAAGGAAAGGCACGGTGAGGCTAGGCAAGGCTAATGCACGAAAACGCAAGGCTAGGCGATGCACGACAATGCAAGGAAACTTAAAGCAAAGGAAGGCAAGGTCAGGCGAGATAAGGCTAAGGCACGACAAGGCAAGCCTAGGAAATTCAGGGAAGGCAAGCAAAGAGTAACGGAAGGTAAGCAAGGCAAGGAAAAGGAAGGAAAGGCCAGGGTAACGGAAGGAACGGCACGGCAAGGGGAAACAAGTCTAAGGCACGACACCGAACGCTAGGCAATGAACGGCAAGGCAAGGAAAGGGTAACGCATTTGAAAGCACGGTCAGGCGAGGCAACGCTAAGGCACGACAACGCAAGGCTAGGCAATGCACGGAAAGCAAGCAAAGAGTAACGGAACGCAAGGAAGGCAAGGGAAAGCAAGGAAAGGCAAGGGTAACGGAAGGAACGGCACGGCAAGGGGAAACAAGGCTAAGGCACGACAACGCAGGGCTAGGCAATGCACGGCAAGGCAAGGAAAGAGTAACGCAAGGAAAGGAAGGCAAGGCAAAGCCAGGCAAGGCAAGTGTAACAAAAGGCACGCAACGGCAAGGGGAAACAAGGCTAAGGAAAGCCAACGCAAGGCTAGGCAATGCACGGAAAGCAAGCAAAGAGTAACGGAACGCAAGGAAGGCAAAGGAAAGCAAGGAAAGGCAATGGTAACGGAAGGAACGGCACGGCAAGGGGAAACAAGTCTAAGGCACGACAACGCAAGGCTAGGCAATGCACGGCAAGGCAAGGCAAAGGGTTACGCAAGGAAAGGCACGGTGAGGCTAGGCAAGGCTAATGCACGAAAACGCAAGGCTAGGCGATGCACGACAATGCAAGGAAAGCTTAAAGCAAAGGAAGGCAAGGTCAGGCGAGATAAGGCTAAGGCACGACAACGCAAGGCTAGGCAATTCAGGGAAGGCAAGCAAAGAGTAACGGAAGGTAAGGAAGGCAAGGAAGAGCAAGGAAAGGCAAGGGTAACGGAAGGAACGGCACGGCAAGGGGAAACAAGGCTAAGGCACGGCAACGCAGGCTAGGCAATGCACGGCAAGGCAAGGAAAGGGTAACGCATGGGAAAGCACGGTCAGGCGAGGCAAGGCTAAGGCACGACAACGCAAGGCTAGGCAATGCACGGAAAGCAAGCAAAGAGTAACGGAACGCAAGGAAGGCAAGGGAAAGCAAGGGAAGGCAAGGGTAACGGAAGGAACGGCACGGCAAGGGGAAACAAGGCTAAGGCACGACAACGCACGGCTAGGCAATGCACGGCAAGGCAAGCAAAGGGTAACGCAAGGCAAGGCACGGTGAGGCTAGGCAAGGCTAATGCACGAAAACGCAAGGCTAGGCAATGCACGACAATGCAAGGAAAGCTTAAAGCAAAGGAAGGCCAGGTCAGGCGAGATAAGGCAAAGGCACGACAACGCAAGGCTAGGCAATTCAGGGAAGGCAAGCAAAGAGTAACGGAAGGTAAGCAAGGCAAGGAAAAGCAAGGAAAGGCAAGGGTAACGGAAGGAACGGCACGGCAAGGGGGAACAAGGCTAAGGCACGACAACGCACGCTAGGCAATGCACGGCAAGGCAAGGAAAGGGTAACGCATGGGAAAGCACGGTCAGTCGAGGCAAGGCTAAGGCATGACAACGCAAGGCTAGGCAATGCACGGAAAGCAAGCAAAGAGTAACGGAAGGAAAGGAAGGCAAGGCAAAGCCAGGCAAGGCAAGTGTAACAAAAGGCACGCAACGGCAAGGGGAAACAAGGCTAAGGCACGACAACACACGGCTAGGAAATGCACGGCAAGGCAAGCAAAGGGTAACGCAAGGCAAGGCACGGTGAGGCTAGGCAAGGCTAATGCACGACAACGCAAGGCTAGGCAATGCACGACAATGCAATTAAAGCTTAAAGCAAAGGAAGGTACGGTCAGGCGAGATAAGGCTAAGGCACGACAACGCAAGGCTAGGCAATGCAGGGAAGGCAAGCAAAGAGTAACGGAAGGTAAGGAAGGCAAAGGAAAGCAAGGAAAGACAATGGTAACGGAAGTAACGGCACGGCAATGGGAAACAAGTCTAAGGCACGACAACGCACGCTAGGCAATGCACGGCAAGGGAAGGAAAGGGTAACGCATGGGAAAGAACGGTCAGGGGAGGCAAGGCTAAGGAACGACAACGCAAGGCTTGGCAATGCACGGAAGGTAAGCAAAGAGTAACGGAAGGTAAGGAAGGCAAGGGAAAGCAAAGAAAGGCAAGTGTAACGGAAGGAACGGCACGGCAAGGGGAAACAAGGCTAAGGCACAACAACGCACGCTAGGCAATGCACGGCAAGGCAAGGAAAGGGTAACGCATGGGAAAGCACGGTCAGGCGAGGCAAGGCTAAGGAAAGCCAACGCAAGGCTAGGCAATGCACCGTAAGCAAGCAAGGAGTAACGGAATGCAAGGAAGGAAAGGGAAAGCAAGGGAAGGCAAGGGTAACGGAAGGAACGGCATGGCAAGGGGTAACAAGGCTAAGGCACGACAACACACGGCTAGGAAATGCACGGCAAGTCAAGGAATGGGTAACGCAAGGTAAGGCACGGTGAGTCTAGGCAAGGTTAATGCACGACAACGCAAGGCTAGGCAATGCACGACAATGCAAGGAAAGCTTAAAGCAAAGGAAGGCACGGTCAGGCGAGATAAGGCTAAGGCACGACAACGCAAGGCTAGGCAACGCACGGAAAGCAAGCAAAGAGTAACGGAACGCAAGGAAGGCAAGGGAAAGCAAGGGAAGGCAAGGGTAATGGAAGGAACGGCACGGCAAGGGGAAACAAGGCTAAGGCACGGCAACGTAGGCTAGGCAATGCACGGCAAGGCAAGGAAAGGGTAACGCATGGAAAAGCACGGTCAGGCGAGGCAAGGCCAAGGAAAGCCAACGCAAGGCTAGGCAATGCACGAAAAGCAAGCAAGGAGTAACGGAATGCAAGGAAGGAAAGGGAAAGCAAGGGAAGGCAAGGGTAACGGAAGGAACGGCACGGCAAGGGTTAACAAGGCTAAGGGACGACAACACACGGCTAGGAAATGCACGGCAAGGCAAGGAAAGGGTAACGCAAGGCAAGGCACGCTGAGGCTAGGCAAGGTTAATGCACGACAACACAAGGCTAGGCAATGCACGACAATGCAAGGAAAGCTTAAAGCAAAGGAAGGCACGGTCAGTCGAGATAAGGCTAAGGCACGACAACGCAAGGCTAGGCAATGCACGGAAGGCAAGCAAAGAGTAACGGAAGGTAAGGAAGGCAAGGGAAAGCAAGGAAAGGCAATGGTAACGGAAGGAACGGCACGGCAAGGGGAAACAAGGCTAAGGCACGACAACGCACGCTAGGCAATGCACGGCAAGGCAAGGAAAGGGTAACACATGGGAAAGCACGGTCAGGCGAGGCAAGGCTAAGGCACGACAACTCAAGGCTAGGCAATGCACGGAAGGCAAGCAAAGAGCAACGGAAAGTAAGGAAGGAAAGGGAAAGCAAAGAAAGGCAAGTGTAACGGAAGGAACGGCACGGCAAGGGGAAACAAGGCTAAGGCACGACAACGCACGGCTAGGCAATGCACGGCAAGGCAAGCAAAGGGTAACGCAAGGAAAGGCACGGTGAGGCTAGGCAAGGCTAATGCACGAAAACGCAAGGCTAGGCAATGCACGACAATGCAAGGAAAGCTTAAAGCAAAGGAAGGCACGGTCAGGCGAGAAAAGGCTAAGGCACGACAACGCAAGGCTAGGCAATGCACGCAAGACAAGCAAAGAGTAACTTAAGGTAAGGAAGGCAAGGGAAAGCAAGTAAAGGCAATGGTAACGGAAGGAACGGCACGGCAAGGGGAAACAAGGCTAAGGCACGACAACGCACGCTAGGCAATGCACGGCAAGGCAAGGAAAGGGTAACGCATGTGAAAACACGGTCAGGCGAGGCAAGGCTAAGGCACGACAACGCAAGGCTAGGCAATGCACGGAAAGCAAGCAAAGAGTAACGGAACGCAAGGAAGGCAAGGGAAAGCAAGGGAAGGCAAGGGTAACGGAAGGAACGGCACGGCAAGGGGAAACAAGGCTAAGGCACGACAACGCAGGGCTAGGCAATGCACGGCAAGGCAAGGAAAGGGTAACGCAGGGGAAGGCACGGTCAGGTGAGGCAAGGATAAGGCACGACAATGCAAGGCTAGGCAATGCTCGGCAAGGCAAGGAAAGAGTAACGGAAGGAAAGGAAGGCAAGGCAAAGCCAGGCAAGGCAAGTGTAACAAAAGGCACGCAACGGCAAGGGGAAACAAGGCTAAGGCACGACAACACACGGCTAGGAAATGCACGGCAAGGCAAGGAAAGGGTAACGCAAGGCAAGGCACGGTGAGGCTAGGCAAGGCTAATGCACGACAACGCAAGGCTAGGCAATGCACGACAATGCAAGTAAAGCTTAAAGCAAAGGAAGGCACGGCCAGAAGAGATAAGGCAAAGGCACGACAACGCAAGGCTAGGCAATGCAGGGAAGGCAAGGAAAGAGTAACGGAAGGTAAGGAAGGCAAAGGAAAGCAAGGAAAGGCAATGATAACGGAAGGAACGGCACGGCAAGGGGAAACAAGTCTAAGGCACGACAACTCACGCTACGCAATGCACGGCAAGGGAAGGAAAGGGTAACGCATGGGAAAGAACGGTCAGGGGAGGCAACGCTAAGGCACGACAACGCAAGGCTTGGCAATGCACGGAAGGCAAGCAAAGAGTAACGGAAGGTAAGGAAGGCAAGGGAAAGCAAGGAAAGGCAATGGTAACGGAAGGAACGGCACGGCAAGGGGAAACAAGGGTAAGGCACGACAACGCACGCTAGGCAATGCACGGCAAGTCAAGGAAAGGGTAACGCATGGGAAAGCACGGTCCGGCGAGGCAAGGCTAAGGCATGACAACGCAAGGCTAGGCAATGCACGGAAAGCAAGCAAATAGTAAGGGAACGCAAGGAAGGCAAGGGAAAGCAAGGGAAGGCAAGGGTAATGGAAGGAACGGCACGGCAAGGGGAAACAATGCTAAGGCACGGCAACGTAGGCTAGGCAATGCACGGCAAGGCAAGGAAAGGGTAACGCATGGGAAAGCACGTTCAGGCGAGGCAAGGCTAAGGCACGACAACGCAAGCCTAGGCAATGCACGGAAGGCTAGCAAAGAGTAACGGAAGGTAAGGAAGGCAAGGGAAAGCAAAGAAAGGCAAGTGTAACGGAAGGAACGGCACGGCAAGGGGAAACAAGGCTAAGGCACGACAACGCACGGCTAGGCAATACACGGCAAGGCAAGCAAAGGGTAACGCAAGGAAAGGCACGGTGAGGCTAGGCAAGGCTAATGCACGAAAACGCAAGGCTAGGCGATGCACGACAATGCAAGGAAACTTAAAGCAAAGGAAGGCAAGGTCAGGCGAGATAAGGCTAAGGCACGACAAGGCAAGCCTAGGAAATTCAGGGAAGGCAAGCAAAGAGCAACGGAAGGTAAGCAAGGCAAGGAAAAGGAAGGAAAGGCCAGGGTAACGGAAGGAACGGCACGGCAAGGGGAAACAAGTCTAAGGCACGACACCGAACGCTAGGCAATGAACGGCAAGGCAAGGAAAGGGTAACGCATTTGAAAGCACGGTCAGGCGAGGCAACGCTAAGGCACGACAACGCAAGGCTAGGCAATGCACCGAAAGCAAGCAAAGAGTAACGGAAAGCAAGGAAGGCAAGGGAAAGCAAGGAAAGGCAAGGGTAACGGAAGGAACGGCACGGCAAGGGGTAACAAGGCTAAGGCACGACAACGCAGGTCTAGGCAATGCACGGCAAGGCAAGGAAAGAGTAACGCAAGGAAAGGAAGGCAAGGCAAAGCCAGGCAAGGCAAGTGTAACAAAAGGCACGCAACGGCAAGGGGAAACAAGGCTAAGGAAAGCCAACGCAAGGCTAGGCAATGCACGGAAAGCAAGCAAGGAGTAACGGAATGCAAGGAAGGAAAGGGAAAGCATGGGAAGGCAAGGGTAACGGAAGGAACGGCACGGCAAGGGTTAACAAGGCTAAGGCACGACAACACACGGCTAGGAAATGCACGGCAAGGCAAGGAAAGGGTAACGCATGGGAAAGCACGGTCAGGCGAGGCAAGGCTAAGGCACGACAACCCAAGGCTAGGCAATGCACGGAAGGCAAGCAAAGAGTAACGGAACGCAAGGAAGGCAAGGGAAAGCAAGGGAAGGCAAGGGTAACGGAAGGAACGGCACGGCAAGGGGAAACAAGGCTAAGGCACGACAACGCACGGCTAGGCAATGCACGGCAAGGCAAGCAAAGGGTAACACAAGGAAAGGCACGGTGAGGCTAGGCAAGGCTAATGCACGAAAACGCAAGGCTAGGCAATGCACGACAATGCAAGGAAAGCTTAAAGCAAAGGAAGGCAAGGTTAGGCGAGATAAGGCAAAGGCACGACAACGCAAGGCTAGGCAATTCAGGGAAGGCAAGCAAAGAGTAACGGAAGGTAAGCAAGGCAAGGAAAAGCAAGGAAAGGCAAGGGTAACGGAAGGAACGGCACGGCAAGTGGGAACAAGTCTAAGGCACGACACCGAACGCTAGGCAATGAACGGCAAGGCAAGGAAAGGGTAACGCAGTGACAGGCACGGTCAGGTGAGGCAAGGATAAGGCACGACAATGCAAGGCTAGGCAATGCACGGCAAGGCAAGGAAAGAGTAACGGAAGGAAAGGAAGGCAAGGCAAAGCCAGGCAAGGCAAGTGTAACAAAAGGCACGCAACGGCAAGGGGAAACAAGGCTAAGGCACGACAACACACGGCTAGGAAATGCACTGCAAGGAAAGTAAAGGGTAACGCAAGGCAAGGCACGGTGAGGCTAGGCAAGGCTAATGCACGAAAACGCAAGGCTAGGCAATGCACGACAATGCAAGTAAAGCTTAAAGCAAAGGAAGGCACGGTCAGAAGAGATAAGGCTAAGGCACGACAACGCAAGGCTAGGCAATGCAGGGAAGGCAAGGAAAGAGTAACGGAAGGTAAGGAAGGCAAAGGAAAGCAAGGAAAGGCAATGGTAACGGAAGGAACGGCACGGCAAGGGGAAACAAGTCTAAGGCACGACAACGCACGCTAGGCAATGCACGGCAAGGGAAGGAAAGGGTAACGCAAGGGAAAGAACGGTCAGGGGAGGCAAGGCTAAGGCACGACAACGCAAGGCTTGGCAATGCACGGAAGGCAAGCAAAGAGTAACGGAAGGTAAGGAAGGCAAGGGAAAGCAAAGAAAGGCAAGTGTAACGGAAGGAACGGCACGGCAAGGGGAAACAAGGCTAAGGCACAACAACGCACGCTAGGCAATGCACGGCAAGGCAAGGAAAGGGTAACGCATGGGAAAGCACGGTCAGGCGAGGCAAGGCTAAGGCATGACAACGCAAGGCTAGGCAATGCACGGAAAGCAAGCAAAGAGTAACGGAAGGAAAGGAAGGCAAGGCAAAGCCAGGCAAGGCAAGTGTAACAAAAGGCACGCAACGGCAAGGGGAAACAAGGCTAAGGCACGACAACAGACGGCTAGGAAATGCACGGCAAGGCAAGTAAAGGGTAACGCAAGGCAAGGCACGGTGAGGCTAGGCAAGGCTAATGCACGACAACGCAAGACTAGGCAATGCACGACAATGCAAGTAAAGCTTAAAGCAAAGGAAGGCACGGTCAGAAGAGATAAGGCTAAGGCACGACAACGCAAGGCTAGGCAATGCAGGGAAGGCAAGGAAAGAGTAACGGAAGGTAAGGAAGGCAAAGGAAAGCAAGGAAAGACAATGGTAACGGAAGGAACGGCACGGCAATGGGAAACAAGTCTAAGGCACGACAACGCACGCTAGGCAATGCACGGCAAGGGAAGGAAAGGGTAACGCATGGGAAAGAACGGTCAGGGGAGGCAAGGCTAAGGCACGACAACGCAAGGCTTGGCAATGCACGGAAGGTAAGCAAAGAGTAACGGAAGGTAAGGAAGGCAAGGGAAAGCAAAGAAAGGCAAGTGTAACGGAAGGAACGGCACGGCAAGGGGAAACAAGGCTAAGGCACAACAACGCACGCTAGGCAATGCACGGCAAGGCAAGGAAAGGGTAACGCATGGGAAAGCACGGTCAGGCGAGGCAAGGCTAAGGAAAGCCAACGCAAGGCTAGGCAATGCACCGTAAGCAAGCAAGGAGTAACGGAATGCAAGGAAGGAAAGGGAAAGCAAGGGAAGGCAAGGGTAACGGAAGGAACGGCACGGCAAGGGGTAACAAGGCTAAGGCACGACAACACACGGCTAGGAAATGCACGGCAAGTCAAGGAATGGGTAACGCAAGGCAAGGCACGGTGAGGCTAGGCAAGGTTAATGCACGACAACGCAAGGCTAGGCAATGCACGACAATGCAAGGAAAGCTTAAAGCAAAGGAAGGCACGGTCAGGCGAGATAAGGCTAAGGCACGACAACGCAAATCTAGGCAACGCACGGAAAGCAAGCAAAGAGTAACGGAACGCAAGGAAGGCAAGGGAAAGCAAGGGAAGGCAAGGGTAATGGAAGGAACGGCACGGCAAGGGGAAACAAGGCTAAGGCACGGCAACGTAGGCTAGGCAATGCACGGCAAGGCAAGGAAAGGGTAACGCATGGAAAAGCACGGTCAGGCGAGGCAAGGCCAAGGAAAGCCAACGCAAGGCTAGGCAATGCACGAAAAGCAAGCAAGGAGTAACGGAATGCAAGGAAGGAAAGGGAAAGCAAGGGAAGGCAAGGGTAACGGAAGGAACGGCACGGCAAGGGTTAACAAGGCTAAGGTACGACAACACACGGCTAGGAAATGCACGGCAAGGCAAGGAAAGGGTAACGCAAGGCAAGGCCCGCTGAGGCTAGGCAAGGTTAATGCACGACAACACAAGGCTAGGCAATGCACTACAATGCAAGGAAAGCTTAAAGCAAAGGAAGGCACGGTCAGTCGAGATAAGGCTAAGGCACGACAACGCAAGGCTAGGCAATGGACGGAAGGCAAGCAAAGAGTAACGGAAGGTAAGGAAGGCAAGGGAAAAAAAGGAAAGGCAATGGTAACGGAAGGAACGGCACGGCAAGGGGAAACAAGGCTAAGGCACGACAACGCACGCTAGGCAATGCACGGCAAGGCAAGGAAAGGGTAACACATGGGATAGCACGGTCAGGTGAGGCAAGGATAAGGCACGACAATGCAAGGCTAGGCAATGCTCGGCAAGGCAAGGAAAGAGTAACGGAAGGAAAGGAAGGCAAGGCAAAGCCAGGCAAGGCAAGTGTAACAAAAGGCACGCAACGGCAAGGGGAAACAAGGCTAAGGCACGACAACACACGGCTAGGAAATGCACGGCAAGGCAAGGAAAGGGTAACGCAAGGCAAGGCACGGTGAGGCTAGGCAAGGCTAATGCACGACAACGCAAGGCTAGGCAATGCACGACAATGCAAGTAAAGCTTAAAGCAACGGAAGGCACGGCCAGAAGAGATAAGGGAAAGGCACGACAACGCAAGGCTAGGCAATGCAGGGAAGGCAAGGAAAGAGTAACGGAAGGTAAGGAAGGCAAAGGAAAGCAAGGAAAGGCAATGGTAACGGAAGGAACGGCACGGCAAGGGGAAACAAGTCTAAGGCACGACAACGCACGCTACGCAATGCACGGCCAGGGAAGGAAAGGGTAACGCATGGGAAAAGGCTTGGCAATGCACGGAAGGCAAGCAAAGAGTAACGGAACGCAAGGAAGGCAAGGGAAAGCAAGGGAAGGCAATGGTAACGGAAGGAACGGCACGGCAAGGGGAAACAAGGCTAAGGCACGACAACGCACGCTAGGCAATGCACGGCAAGGCAAGGAAAGGGTAACGCATGGGAAAGCACGGTCCGGCGAGGCAAGGCTAAGGCATGACAACGCAAGGCTAGGCAATGCACGGAAAGCAAGCAAAGAGTAAGGGAACGCAAGGAAGGCAAGGGAAAGCAAGGGAAGGCAAGGGTATTGGAAGGAACGGCACGGCAAGGGGAAACAAGGCTAAGGCACGGCAACGTAGGCTCGGCAATGCACGGCAAGGCAAGGAAAGGGTAACGCATGGGAAAGCACGTTCAGGCGAGTCAAGGCTAAGGCACGACAACGCAAGGCTAGGCAATGCACGGAAGGCTAGCAAAGAGTAACGGAAGGTAAGGAAGGCAAGGGAAAGCAAAGAAAGGCAAGTGTAACGGAAGGAACGGCACGGCAAGGGGAAACAAGGCTAAGGCACGACAACGCACGGCTAGGCAATACACGGCAAGGCAAGCAAAGGGTAACGCAAGGAAAGGCACGGTGAGGCTAGGCAAGGCTAATGCACGAAAACGCAAGGCTAGGCGATGCACGACAATGCAAGGAAACTTAAAGCAAAGGAAGGCAAGGTCAGGCGAGATAAGGCTAAGGCACGACAAGGCAAGCCTAGGAAATTCAGGGAAGGCAAGCAAAGAGTAACGGAAGGTAAGCAAGGCAAGGAAAAGGAAGGAAAGGCCAGGGTAACGGAAGGAACGGCACGGCAAGGGGAAACAAGTCTAAGGCACGACACCGAACGCTAGGCAATGAACGGCAAGGCAAGGAAAGGGTAACGCATTTGAAAGCACGGTCAGGCGAGGCAACGCTAAGGCACGACAACGCAAGGCTAGGCAATGCACGGAAAGCAAGCAAAGAGTAACGGAACGCAAGGAAGGCAAGGGAAAGCAAGGAAAGGCAAGGGTAACGGAAGGAGCGGCACGGCAAGGGGTAACAAGGCTAAGGCACGACAACGCAGGTCTAGGCAATGCACGGCAAGGCAAGGAAAGAGTAACGCAAGGAAAGGAAGGCAAGGCAAAGCCAGGCAAGGCAAGTGTAACAAAAGGCACGCAACGGCAAGGGGAAACAAGGCTAAGGAAAGCCAACGCAAGGCTAGGCAATGCACGGAAAGCAAGCAAGGAGTAACGGAATACAAGGAAGGAAAGGGAAAGCAAGGGAAGGCAAGGGTAACGGAAGGAACGGCACGGCAAGGGTTAACAAGGCTAAGGCACGACAACACACGGCTAGGAAATGCACGGCAAGGCAAGGAAAGGGTAACGCATGGGAAAGCACGGTCAGGCGAGGCAAGGCTAAGGCACGACAACCCAAGGGTAGGCAATGCACGGAAGGCAAGCAAAGAGTAACGGAACGCAAGGAAGGCAAGGGAAAGCAAGGTAAGGCAAGAAGGGTAACGGAAGGAACGGCACGGCAAGGGGAAACAATGCTAAGGCACGACAGCGCACAAGGCAAGGGTAACGGAAGGAACGGCACGGCAAGGGGAAACAATGCTAAGGCACGACAACGCACGGCTAGGCAATGCACGGCAAGGCAAGGAAAGGGTAACGCAAGGCAATGCACGGTGAGGCTAGGCAAGGCTAATGCACGACAACGCAAGGCTAGGCAATGCACGACAATGCAAGTAAAGCTTAAAGCAAAGGAAGGCACGGCCAGAAGAGATAAGGCTAAGGCACGACAACGCAAGGCTAGGCAATGCAGGGAAGGCAAGGAAAGAGTAACGGAAGGTAAGGAAGGCAAAGGAAAGCAAGGAAAGGCAATGGTAACGGAAGGAACGGCACGGCAAGGGGAAACAAGGCTAAGGCACGACAACGCACGCTAGGCAATGCACGGCAAGGCAAGGAAAGGGTAACGCATGTGAAAGCACGGTCAGGCGAGGCAAGGCTAAGGCACGACAACGCAAGGCTAGGCAATGCACGGAAAGCAAGCAAAGAGTAACGGAACGCAAGGAAGGCAAGGGAAAGCAAGGGAAGGCAAGGGTAACGGAAGGAACGGCACGGCAAGGGGGAACAAGGCTAAGGCACGACAACGCACGCTAGGCAATGCACGGCAAGGCAAGGAAAGGGTAACGCATGGGAAAGCACGGTCAGTCGAGGCAAGGCTAAGGCATGACAACGCAAGGCTAGGCAATGCACGGAAAGCAAGCAAAGAGTAACGGAAGGAAAGGAAGGCAAGGCAAAGCCAGGCAAGGCAAGTGTAACAAAAGGCACGCAACGGCAAGGGGAAACAAGGCTAAGGCACGACAACAGACGGCTAGGAAATGCACGGCAAGGCAAGTAAAGGGTAACGCAAGGCAAGGCACGGTGAGGCTAGGCAAGGCTAATGCACGACAACGCAAGGCTAGGCAATGCACGACAATGCAAGTAAAGCTTAAAGCAAAGGAAGGCACGGTCAGAAGAGATAAGGCTAAGGCACGACAACGCAAGGCTAGGCAATGCAGGGAAGGCAAGGAAAGAGTAACGGAAGATAAGGAAGGCAAGGGAAAGCAAGGAAAGGCAATGGTAACGGAAGGAACGGCACGGCAAGGGGAAACAAGGCTAAGGCACGACAACGCACGCTAGGCAATGCACGGCAAGGCAAGGAAAGGGTAACACATGGGAAAGCACGGTCAGGCGAGGCAAGGCTAAGGCACGACAACTCAAGGCTAGGCAATGCACGGAAGGCAAGCAAAGAGTAACGGAAGGTAAGGAAGGAAAGGGAAAGCAAAGAAAGGCAAGTGTAACGGAAGGAACGGCACGGCAAGGGGAAACAAGGCTAAGGCACGACAACGCACGGCTAGGCAATGCACGGCAAGGCAAGCAAAGCGTAACGCAAGGAAAGGCACGGTGAGGCTAGGCAAGGCTAATGCACGAAAACGCAAGGCTAGGCAATGCACGACAATGCAAGGAAAGCTTAAAGCAAAGGAAGGCACGGTCAGGCGAGAAAAGGCTAAGGCACGACAACGCAAGGCTAGGCAATGCACGCAAGACAAGCAAAGAGTAACTTAAGGTAAGGAAGGCAAGGGAAAGCAAGTAAAGGCAATGGTAACGGAAGGAACGGCACGGCAAGGGGAAACAAGGCTAAGGCACGACAACGCACGCTAGGCAATGCACGGCAAGGCAAGGAAAGGGTAACGCATGTGAAAACACGGTCAGGCGAGGCAAGGCTAAGGCACGACAACGCAAGGCTAGGCAATGCACGGAAAGCAAGCAAAGAGTAACGGAACGCAAGGAAGGCAAGGGAAAGCAAGGGAAGGCAAGGGTAACGGAAGGAACGGCACGGCAAGGGGAAACAAGGCTAAGGCACGACAACGCAGGGCTAGGCAATGCACGGCAAGGCAAGGAAAGGGTAACGCAGGGGAAGGCACGGTCAGGTGAGGTCAAGGCTAAGGCACGACAAGCAAGGCTAGGCAATGCACGGCAAGGCAAGCAAAGAGTAACGGAAGGACAATGCAAAGGAAGGCAAGGCAAGGAAAGAGCAAAGAAGGCAAGGCAAGTGTAACGGCAAAAGGTAACAAAAGGCACGCAACGGCAAGGGGAAACAAGGCTAAGGCACGACAACACACGGCTAGGAAATGCACGGCAAGGCAAGGAAAGGGTAACGCAAGGCAAGGCACGGTGAGGCTAGGCAAGGCTAATGCACGACAACGCAAGGCTAGGCAATGCACGACAATGCAAGTAAAGCTTAAAGCAAAGGAAGGCACGGCCAGAAGAGATAAGGCAAAGGCACGACAACGCAAGGCTAGGCAATGCAGGGAAGGGAAGGAAAGAGTAACGGAAGGTAAGGAAGGCAAAGGAAAGCAAGGAAAGGCAATGATAACGGAAGGAACGGCACGGCAAGGGGAAACAAGTCTAAGGCACGACAACTCACGCTACGCAATGCACGGCAAGGGAAGGAAAGGGTAACGCATGGGAAAGAACGGTCAGGGGAGGCAACGCTAAGGCACGACAACGCAAGGCTTGGCAATGCACGGAAGGCAAGCAAAGAGTAACGGAAGGTAAGGAAGGCAAGGGAAAGCAAGGAAAGGCAATGGTAACGGAAGGAACGGCACGGCAAGGGGAAACAAGGATAAGGCACGACAACGCACGCTAGGCAATGCACGGCAAGTCAAGGAAAGGGTAACGCATGGGAAAGCACGGTCCGGCGAGGCAAGGCTAAGGCATGACAACGCAAGGCTAGGCAATGCACGGAAAGCAAGCAAATAGTAAGGGAACGCAAGGAAGGCAAGGGAAAGCAAGGGAAGGCAAGGGTAATGGAAGGAACGGCACGGCAAGGGGAAACAAGGCTAAGGCACGGCAACGTAGGCTAGGCAATGCACGGCAAGGCAAGGAAAGGGTAACGCATGGGAAAGCACGTTCAGGCGAGGCAAGGCTAAGGCACGACAACGCAAGGCTAGGCAATGCACGGAAGGCTAGCAAAGAGTAACGGAAGGTAAGGAAGGCAAGGGAAAGCAAAGAAAGGCAAGGGTAACGGAAGGAACGGCACGGCAAGGGGAAACAAGGCTAAGGCACGACAACGCACGGCTAGGCAATACACGGCAAGGCAAGCAAAGGGTAACGCAAGGAAAGGCACGGTGAGGCTAGGCAAGGCTAATGCACGAAAACGCAAGGCTAGGCGATGCACGACAATGCAAGGAAACTTAAAGCAAAGGAAGGCAAGGTCAGGCGAGATAAGGCTAAGGCACGACAAGGCAAGCCTAGGAAATTCAGGGAAGGCAAGCAAAGAGTAACGGAAGGTAAGCAAGGCAAGGAAAAGGAAGGAAAGGCCAGGGTAACGGAAGGAACGGCACGGCAAGGGGAAACAAGTCTAAGGCACGACACCGAACGCAAGGCAATGAACGGCAAGGCAAGGAAAGGGTAACGCATTTGAAAGCACGGTCAGGCGAGGCAACGCTAAGGCACGACAACGCAAGGCTAGGCAATGCACCGAAAGCAAGCAAAGAGTAACGGAAAGCAAGGAAGGCAAGGGAAAGCAAGGAAAGGCAAGGGTAACGGAAGGAACGGCACGGCAAGGGGTAACAAGGGTAAGGCACGACAACGCAGGTCTAGGCAATGCACGGCAAGGCAAGGAAAGAGTAACGCAAGGAAAGGAAGGCAAGGCAAAGCCAGGCAAGGCAAGTGTAACAAAAGGCACGCAACGGCAAGGGGAAACAAGGCTAAGGAAAGCCAACGCAAGGCTAGGCAATGCACGGAAAGCAAGCAAGGAGTAACGGAATGCAAGGAAGGAAAGGGAAAGCATGGGAAGGCAAGGGTAACGGAAGGAACGGCACGGCAAGGGTTAACAAGGCTAAGGCACGACAACACACGGCTAGGCAATGCACGGCAAGGCAAGGAAAGGGTAACGCATGGGAAAGCACGGTCAGGCGAGGCAAGGCTAAGGCACGACAACCCAAGGCTAGGCAATGCACGGAAGGCAAGCAAAGAGTAACGGAACGCAAGGAAGGCAAGGGAAAGCAAGGGAAGGCAAGGGTAACGGAAGGAACGGCACGGCCAGGGGAAACAAGGCTAAGGCACGACAACGCACGGCTAGGCAATGCACGGCAAGGCAAGCAAAGGGTAACGCAAGGCAAGGCACGGTGAGGCTAGGCAAGGCTAATGCACGAAAACGCAAGGCTAGGCAATGCACGACAATGCAAGGAAAGCTTAAAGCAAAGGAAGGCAAGGTTAGGCGAGATAAGGCAAAGGCACGACAACGCAAGGCTAGGCAATTCAGGGAAGGCAAGCAAAGAGTAACGGAAGGTAAGCAAGGCAAGGAAAAGCAAGGAAAGGCAAGGGTAACGGAAGGAACGGCACGGCAAGTGGGAACAAGTCTAAGGCACGACACCGAACGCTAGGCAATGAACGGCAAGGCAAGGAAAGGGTAACGCAGTGACAGGCACGGTCAGGTGAGGCAAGGATAAGGCACGAGAATGCAAGGCTAGGCAATGCACGGCAAGGCAAGGAAAGAGTAACGGAAGGAAAGGAAGGCAAGGCAAAGCCAGGCAAGGCAAGTGTAACAAAAGGCACGCAACGGCAAGGGGAAACAAGGCTAAGGCACGACAACACACGGCTAGGAAATGCACTGCAAGGAAAGTAAAGGGTAACGCAAGGCAAGGCACGGTGAGGCTAGGCAAGGCTAATGCACGAAAACGCAAGGCTAGGCAATGCACGACAATGCAAGTAAAGCTTAAAGCAAAGGAAGGCACGGTCAGAAGAGATAAGGCTAAGGCACGACAACGCAAGGCTAGGCAATGCAGGGAAGGCAAGGAAAGAGTAACGGAAGGTAAGGAAGGCAAAGGAAAGCAAGGAAAGGCAATGGTAACGGAAGGAACGGCACGGCAATGGGAAACAAGTCTAAGGCACGACAACGCACGCTAGGCAATGCACGGCAAGGGAAGGAAAGGGTAACGCAAGGGAAAGAACGGTCAGGGGAGGCAAGGCTAAGGCACGACAACGCAAGGCTTGGCAATGCACGGAAGGCAAGCAAAGAGTAACGGAAGGTAAGGAAGGCAAGGGAAAGCAAAGAAAGGCATGTGTAACGGAAGGAACGGCACGGCAAGGGGAAACAAGGCTAAGGCACAACAACGCACGCTAGGCAATGCACGGCAAGGCAAGGAAAGGGTAACGCATGGGAAAGCACGGTCAGGCGAGGCAAGGCTAAGGCATGACAACGCAAGGCTAGGCAATGCACGGAAAGCAAGCAAAGAGTAACGGAAGGAAAGGAAGGCAAGGCAAAGCCAGGCAAGGCAAGTGTAACAAAAGGCACGCAACGGCAAGGGGAAACAAGGCTAAGGCACGACAACAGACGGCTAGGAAATGCACGGCAAGGCAAGTAAAGGGTAACGCAAGGCAAGGCACGGTGAGGCTAGGCAAGGCTAATGCACGACAACGCAAGACTAGGCAATGCACGACAATGCAAGTAAAGCTTAAAGCAAAGGAAGGCACGGTCAGAAGAGATAAGGCTAAGGCACGACAACGCAAGGCTAGGCAATGCAGGGAAGGCAAGGAAAGAGTAACGGAAGGTAAGGAAGGCAAAGGAAAGCAAGGAAAGACAATGGTAACGGAAGGAACGGCACGGCAATGGGAAACAAGTCTAAGGCACGACAACGCACGCTAGGCAATGCACGGCAAGGGAAGGAAAGGGTAACGCATGGGAAAGAACGGTCAGGGGAGGCAAGGCTAAGGCACGACAACGCAAGGCTTGGCAATGCACGGAAGGTAAGCAAAGAGTAACGGAAGGTAAGGAAGGCAAGGGAAAGCAAAGAAAGGCAAGTGTAACGGAAGGAACGGCACGGCAAGGGGAAACAAGGCTAAGGCACAACAACGCACGCTAGGCAATGCACGGCAAGGCAAGGAAAGGGTAACGCATGGGAAAGCACGGTCAGGCGAGGCAAGGTTAAGGAAAGCCAACGCAAGGCTAGGCAATGCACCGTAAGCAAGCAAGGAGTAACGGAATGCAAGGAAGGAAAGGGAAAGCAAGGGAAGGCAAGGGTAACGGAAGGAACGGCACGGCAAGGGGTAACAAGGCTAAGGCACGACTACACACGGCTAGGAAATGCACGGCAAGTCAAGGAATGGGTAACGCAAGGCAAGGCACGGTGAGGCTAGGCAAGGTTAATGCACGACAACGCAAGGCTAGGCAATGCACGACAATGCAAGGAAAGCTTAAAGCAAAGGAAGGCACGGTCAGGCGAGATAAGGCTAAGGCACGACAACGCAAATCTAGGCAACGCACGGAAAGCAAGCAAAGAGTAACGGAACGCAAGGAAGGCAAGGGAAAGCAAGGGAAGGCAAGGGTAATGGAAGGAACGGCACGGCAAGGGGAAACAAGGCTAAGGCACGGCAACGTAGGCTAGGCAATGCACGGCAAGGCAAGGAAAGGGTAACGCATGGAAAAGCACGGTCAGGCGAGGCAAGGCCAAGGAAAGCCAACGCAAGGCTAGGCAATGCACGAAAAGCAAGCAAGGAGTAACGGAATGCAAGGAAGGAAAGGGAAAGCAAGGGAAGGCAAGGGTAACGGAAGGAACGGCACGGCAAGGGTTAACAAGGCTAAGGTACGACAACACACGGCTAGGAAATGCACGGCAAGGCAAGGAAAGGGTAACGCAAGGCAAGGCACGCTGAGGCTAGGCAAGGTTAATGCACGACAACACAAGGCTAGGCAATGCACTACAATGCAAGGAAAGCTTAAAGCAAAGGAAGGCACGGTCAGTCGAGATAAGGCTAAGGCACGACAACGCAAGGCTAGGCAATGGACGGAAGGCAAGCAAAGAGTAACGGAAGGTAAGGAAGGCAAGGGAAAAAAAGGAAAGGCAATGGTAACGGAAGGAACGGCACGGCAAGGGGAAACAAGGCTAAGGCACGACAACGCACGCTAGGCAATGCACGGCAAGGCAAGGAAAGGGTAACACATGGGATAGCACGGTCAGGTGAGGCAAGGATAAGGCACGACAATGCAAGGCTAGGCAATGCTCGGCAAGGCAAGGAAAGAGTAACGGAAGGAAAGGAAGGCAAGGCAAAGCCAGGCAAGGCAAGTGTAACAAAAGGCACGCAACGGCAAGGGGAAACAAGGCTAAGGCACGACAACACACGGCTAGGAAATGCACGGCAAGGCAAGGAAAGGGTAACGCAAGGCAAGGCACGGTGAGGCTAGGCAAGGCTAATGCACGACAACGCAAGGCTAGGCAATGCACGACAATGCAAGTAAAGCTTAAAGCAACGGAAGGCACGGCCAGAAGAGATAAGGGAAAGGCACGACAACGCAAGGCTAGGCAATGCAGGGAAGGCAAGGAAAGAGTAACGGAAGGTAAGGAAGGCAAAGGAAAGCAAGGAAAGGCAATGGTAACGGAAGGAACGGCACGGCAAGGGGAAACAAGTCTAAGGCACGACAACGCACGCTACGCAATGCACGGCCAGGGAAGGAAAGGGTAACGCATGGGAAAGAACGGTCAGGGGAGGCAACGCTAAGGCACGACAACGCAAGGCTTGGCAATGCACGGAAGGCAAGCAAAGAGTAACGGAAGGTAAGGAAGGCAAGGGAAAGCAAGGAAAGGCAATGGTAACGGAAGGAACGGCACGGCAAGGGGAAACAAGGGTAAGGCACGACAACGCACGCTAGGCAATGCACGGCAAGGGAAGGAAAGGGTAACGCATGGGAAAGAACGGTCAGGGGAGGCAAGGCTAAGGCACGACAACGCAAGGCTAGGCAATGCACGGAAGGCTAGCAAAGAGTAACGGAAGGTAAGGAAGGCAAGGGAAAGCAAAGAAAGGCAAGTGTAACGGAAGGAACGGCACGGCAAGGGGAAACAAGGCTAAGGCACGACAACGCACGGCTAGGCAATACACGGCAAGGCAAGCAAAGGGTAACGCAAGGAAAGGCACGGTGAGGCTAGGCAAGGCTAATGCACGAAAACGCAAGGCTAGGCGATGCACGACAATGCAAGGAAAGGTTAAAGCAAAGGAAGGCAAGGTCAGGCGAGATAAGGCTAAGGCACGACAAGGCAAGCCTAGGAAATTCAGGGAAGGCAAGCAAAGAGTAACGGAAGGTAAGCAAGGCAAGGAAAAGAAAGGAAAGGCCAGGGTAACGGAAGGAACGGCACGGCAAGGGGAAACAAGTCTAAGGCACGACACCGAACGCTAGGCAATGAACGGCAAGGCAAGGAAAGGGTAACGCATTTGAAAGCACGGTCAGGCGAGGCAACGCTAAGGCACGACAACGCAAGGCTAGGCAATGCACGGAAAGCAAGCAAAGAGTAACGGAAAGCAAGGAAGGCAAGGGAAAGCAAGGAAAGGCAAGGGTAACGGAAGGAACGGCACGGCAAGGGGAAACAAGGCTAAGGCACGACAACGCAGGTCTAGGCAATGAACGGCAAGGCAAGGAAAGAGTAACGCAAGGAAAGGAAGGCAAGGCAAAGCCAGGCAAGGCAAGTGTAACAAAAGGCACGCAACGGCAAGGGGAAACAAGGCTAAGGAAAGCCAACGCAAGGCTAGGCAATGCACGGAAAGCAAGCAAGGAGTAACGGAATGCAAGGAAGGAAAGGGAAAGCAAGGGAAGGCAAGGGTAACGGAAGGAACGGCACGGCAAGGGGTAACAAGGCTAAGGCACGACAACACACGGCTAGGAAATGCAAGGCAAGGCAAGGAAAGGGTAACGCAAGGCAAGGCACGGTGAGGCTAGGCAAGGCTAAGGCACGACAACCCAAGGCTAGGCAATGCACGGAAGGCAAGCAAAGAGTAACGGAACGCAAGGAAGGCAAGGGAAAGCAAGGGAAGGCAAGGGTAACGGAAGGAACGGCACGGCAAGGGGAAACAAGGCTAAGGCACGACAACGCACGGCTAGGCAATGCACGGCAAGGCAAGCAAAGGGTAACGCAAGGCAAGGCACGGTGAGGCTAGGCAAGGCTAATGCACGAAAACGCAAAACTAGGCAATGCACGACAATGCAAGGAAAGCTTAAAGCAAAGGAAGGCAAGGTTAGGCGAGATAAGGCAAAGGCACGACAACGCAAGGCTAGGCAATTCAGGGAAGGCAAGCAAAGAGTAACGGAAGGTAAGCAAGGCAAGGAAAAGCAAGGAAAGGCAAGGGTAACGGAAGGAACGGCACGGCAAGTGGGAACAAGTCTAAGGCACGACACCGAACGCTAGGCAATGAACGGCAAGGCAAGGAAAGGGTAACGCAGTGACAGGCACGGTCAGGTGAGGCAAGGATAAGGCACGACAATGCAAGGTTAGGCAATGCACGGCAAGGCAAGGAAAGAGTAACGGAAGGAAAGGAAGGCAAGGCAAAGCCAGGCAAGGCAAGTGTAACAAAAGGCACGCAACGGCAAGGGGAAACAAGGCTAAGGCACGACAACACACGGCTAGGAAATGCACTGCAAGGCAAGTAAAGGGTAACGCAAGGCAAGGCACGGTGAGGCTAGGCAAGGCTAATGCACGACAACGCAAGGCTAGGCAATGCACGACAATGCAAGTAAAGCTTAAAGCAAAGGAAGGCACGGTCAGAAGATATAAGGCTAAGGCACGACAACGCAAGGCTAGGCAATGCAGGGAAGGCAAGGAAAGAGTAACGGAAGGTAAGGAAGGCAAAGGAAAGCAAGGAAAGGCAATGGTAACGGAAGGAACGGCACGGCAATGGGAAACAAGTCTAAGGCACGACAACGCACGCTAGGCAATGCACGGCAAGGGAAGGAAAGGGTAACGCAAGGGAAAGAACGGTCAGGGGAGGCAAGGCTAAGGCACGACAACGCAAGGCTTGGCAATGCACGGAAGGCAAGCAAAGAGTAACGGAAGGTAAGGAAGGCAAGGGAAAGCAAAGAAAGGCAAGTGTAACGGAAGGAACGGCACGGCAAGGGGAAACAAGGCTAAGGCACAACAACGCACGCTAGGCAATGCACGGCAAGGCAAGGAATGGGTAACGCATGGGAAAGCACGGTCAGGCGAGGCAAGGCTAAGGAAAGCCAACGCAAGGCTAGGCAATGCACCGTAAGCAAGCAAGGAGTAACGGAATGAAAGGAAGGAAAGGGAAAGCAAGGGAAGGCAAGGGTAACGGAAGGAACGGCACGGCAAGGGGTAACAAGGCTAAGGAACGACAACACACGGCTAGGAAATGCACGGCAAGGCAAGGAAAGGGTAACGCAAGGCAAGGCACGGTGAGGCTAGGCAAGGCTAATGCATGACAACGCAAGGCTAGGCAATGCACGTCAATGCAAGTAAAGCTTAAAGCAAAGGAAGGCACGGTCAGAAGAGATAAGGCTAAGGCACGACAACGCAAGGCTAGGCAATGCAGGGAAGGCAAGGAAAGAGTAACGGAAGGTAAGGAAGGCAAAGGAAAGCAAGGAAAGACAATGGTAACGGAAGGAACGGCACGGCAATGGGAAACAAGTCTAAGGCACGACAACGCACGCTAGGCAATGCACGGCAAGGGAAGGAAAGGGTAACGCATGGGAAAGAACGGTCAGGGGAGGCAAGGCTAAGGCACGACAACGCTAGGCTTGGCAATGCACGGAAGGTAAGCAAAGAGTAACGGAAGGTAAGGAAGGCAAGGGAAAGCAAAGAAAGGCAAGTGTAACGGAAGGAACGGCACGGCAAGGGGAAACAAGGCTAAGGCACAACAACGCACGCTAGGCAATGCACGGCAAGGCAAGGAAAGGGTAACGCATGGGAAAGAACGGTCAGGCGAGGCAAGGCTAAGGAAAGCCAACGCAAGGCTAGGCAATGCACCGTAAGCAAGCAAGGAGTAACGGAATGCAAGGAAGGAAAGGGAAAGCAAGGGAAGGCAAGGGTAACGGAAGGAACGGCACGGCAAGGGGTAACAAGGCTAAGGCACGACAACACACGGCTAGGAAATGCACGGCAAGTCAAGGAATGGGTAACGCAAGGCAAGGCACGGTGAGGCTAGGCAAGGTTAATGCACGACAACGCAAGGCTAGGCAATGCACGACAATGCAAGGAAAGCTTAAAGCAAAGGAAGGCACAGTCAGGCGAGATAAGGCTAAGGCACGACAACGCAAGGCTAGGCAATGCACGGAAAGCAAGCAAAGAGTAACGGAACGCATGGAAGGCAAGGGAAAGCAAGGGAAGGCAAGGGTAATGGAAGGAACGGCACGGCAAGGGGAAACAAGGCTAAGGCACGGCAACGTAGGCTAGGCAATGCACGGCAAGGCAAGGAAAGGGTAACGCATGGAAAAGCACGGTCAGGCGAGGCAAGGCCAAGGAAAGCCAACGCAAGGCTAGGCAATGCACGAAAAGCAAGCAAGGAGTAACGGAATGCAAGGAAGGAAAGGGAAAGCAAGGGAAGGCAAGGGTAACGGAAGGAACGGCACGGCAAGGGTTAACAAGGCTAAGGTACGACAACACACGGCTAGGAAATGCACGGCAAGGCAAGGAAAGGGTAACGCAAGGCAAGGCACGCTGAGGCTAGGCAAGGTTAATGCACGACAACACAAGGCTAGGCAATGCACGACAATGCAAGGAAAGCTTAAAGCAAAGGAAGGCACGGTCAGTCGAGATAAGGCTAAGGCACGACAACGCAAGGCTAGGCAATGCACGGAAGGCAAGCAAAGAGTAACGGAAGGTAAGGAAGGCAAGGGAAAGCAAGGAAAGGCAATGGTAACGGAATGAACGGCACGGCAAGGGGAAACAAGGCTAAGGCACGACAACGCACGCTAGGCAATGAACGGCAAGGCAAGGAAAGGGTAACACATGGGAAAGCACGGTCAGGCGAGGCAAGGCTAAGGCACGACAACTCAAGGCTAGGCAATGCACGGAAGGCAAGCAAAGAGCAACGGAAAGTAAGGAAGGAAAGGGAAAGCAAAGAAAGGCAAGTGTAACGGAAGGAACGGCACGGCAAGGGGAAACAAGGCTAAGGCACGACAGCGCACGGCTAGGCAATGCACGGCAAGGCAAGCAAAGGGTAACGCAAGGAAAGGCACGGTGAGGCTAGGCAAGGCTAATGCACGAAAACGCCAGGCTAGGCAATGCACGACAATGCAAGGAAAGCTTAAAGCAAAGGAAGGCACGGTCAGGCGAGATAAGGCTAAGGCACGACAACGCAAGGCTAGGCAATGCACGGAAGGCAAGCAAAGTGTAACGGAAGGTAAGGAAGGCAAGGGAAAGCAAGTAAAGGCAATGGTAACGGAAGGAACGGCACGGCAAGGGGAAACAAGGCTAAGGCACGACAACGCACGCTAGGCAATGCACGGCAAGGCAAGGAAAGGGTAACGCATGTGAAAGCACGGTCAGGCGAGGCAAGGCTAAGGCACGACAACGCAAGGCTAGGCAATGCACGGAAAGCAAGCAAAGAGTAACGGAACGCAAGGAAGGCAAGGGAAAGCAAGGGAAGGCAAGGGTAACGGAAGGAACGGCACGGCAAGGGGAAACAAGTCTAAGTCACGACAACGCAGGGCTAGGCAATGCACGGCAAGGCAAGGAAAGGGTAACACAGGGGAAGGCACGGTCAGGTGAGGCAAGGATAAGGCACGACAATGCAAGGCTCGGCAATGCTCGGCAAGGCAAGGAAAGAGTAACGGAAGGAAAGGAAGGCAAGGCAAAGCCAGGCAAGGCAAGTGTAACAAAAGGCACGCAACGGCAAGGGGAAACAAGGCTAAGGCACGACAACACACGGCTAGGAAATGCACGGCAAGGCAAGGAAAGGGTAACGCAAGGCAAGGCACGGTGAGGCTAGGCAAGGCTAATGCACGACAACGCAAGGCTAGGCAATGCACGACAATGCATGTAAAGCTTAAAGCAAAGGAAGGCACGGCCAGAAGAGATAAGGCAAAGGCACGACAACGCAAGGCTAGGCAATGCAGGGAAGGCAAGGAAAGAGTAACGGAAGGTAAGGAAGGCAAAGGAAAGCAAGGAAAGGCAATGGTAACGGAAGGAACGGCACGGCAAGGGGAAACAAGTCTAAGGCACGACAACGCACGCTACGCAATGCACGGCAAGGGAAGGAAAGGGTAACGCATGGGAAAGAACGGTCAGGGGAGGCAACGCTAAGGCACGACAACGCAAGGCTTGGCAATGCACGGAAGGCAAGCAAAGAGTAACGGAAGGTAAGGAAGGCAAGGGAAAGCAAGGAAAGGCAATGGTAACGGAAGGAACGGCACGGCAAGGGGAAACAAGGGTAAGGCACGACAACGCACGCTAGGCAATGCACGGCAAGGCAAGGAAAGGGTAACGCATGGGAAAGCACGGTCCGGCGAGGCAAGGCTAAGGCATGACAACGCAAGGCTAGGCAATGCACGGAAAGCAAGCAAAGAGTAAGGGAACGCAAGGAAGGCAAGGGAAAGCAAGGGAAGGCAAGGGTATTGGAAGGAACGGCACGGCAAGGGGAAACAAGGCTAAGGCACGGCAACGTAGGCTCGGCAATGCACGGCAAGGCAAGGAAAGGGTAACGCATGGGAAAGCACGTTCAGGCGAGTCAAGGCTAAGGCACGACAACGCAAGGCTAGGCAATGCACGGAAGGCTAGCAAAGAGTAACGGAAGGTAAGGAAGGCAAGGGAAAGCAAAGAAAGGCAAGTGTAACGGAAGGAACGGCACGGCAAGGGGAAACAAGGCTAAGGCACGACAACGCACGGCTAGGCAATACACGGCAAGGCAAGGAAAGGGTAACGCAAGGAAAGGCACGGTGAGGCTAGGCAAGGCTAATGCACGAAAACGCAAGGCTAGGCGATGCACGACAATGCAAGGAAACTTAAAGCAAAGGAAGGCAAGGTCAGGCGAGATAAGGCTAAGGCACGACAAGGCAAGCCTAGGAAATTCAGGGAAGGCAAGCAAAGACTAACGGAAGGTAAGCAAGGCAAGGAAAAGGAAGGAAAGGCCAGGGTAACGGAAGGAACGGCACGGCAAGGGGAAACAAGTCTAAGGCACGACACCGAACGCTAGGCAATGAACGGCAAGGCAAGGAAAGGGTAACGCATTTGAAAGCACGGTCAGGCGAGGCAACGCTAAGGCACGACAACGCAAGGCTAGGCAATGCACGGAAAGCAAGCAAAGAGTAACGGAACGGAAGGAAGGCAAGGGAAAGCAAGGGAAGGCAAGGGTAACGGAAGGAACGGCACGGCAAGGGGTAACAAGGCTAAGGCACGACAACGCAGGTCTAGGCAATGCACGGCAAGGCAAGGAAAGAGTAACGCAAGGAAAGGAAGGCAAGGCAAAGCCAGGCAAGGCAAGTGTAACAAAAGGCACGCAACGGCAAGGGGAAACAAGGCTAAGGCACGACAACGCAAGGCTAGGCAATGCACGGAAAGCAAGCAAGGAGTAACGGAATGCAAGGAAGGAAAGGGAAAGCAAGGGAAGGCAAGGGTAACGGAAGGAACGGCACGGCAAGGGGTAACAAGGCTAAGGCACGACAACACACGGCTAGGAAATGCACGGCAAGGCAAGGAAAGGATAACGCATGGGAAAGCACGGTCAGGCGAGGCAAGGCTAAGGCACGACAACGCAAGGCTAGGCAATGCACGGAAGGCAAGCAAAGAGTAACGGAATGCAAGGAAGGCAAGGGAAAGCAAGGGAAGGCAAGGGTAACGGAAGGAACGGCACGGCAAGGGGAAACAAGGCTAAGGCACGACAACGCACGGCTAGGCAATGCACGGCAAGGCAAGCAAAGGGTAACGCAAGGCAAGGCACGGTGAGGCTAGGCAAGGCTAATGCACGAAAACGCAAGTCTAGGCAATGCACGACAATGCAAGGAAAGCTTAAAGCAAAGGAAGGCAAGGTTAGGCGAGATAAGGCAAAGGCACGACAACGCAAGGCTAGGCAATTCAGGGAAGGCAAGCAAAGAGTAACGGAAGGTAAGCAAGGCAAGGAAAAGCAAGGAAATGCAAGGGTAACGGAAGGAACGGCACGGCAAGTGGGAACAAGTCTAAGGCACGACACCGAACGCTAGGCAATGAACGGCAAGGCAAGGAAAGGGTAACGCAGTGACAGGCACGGTCAGGTGAGGCAAGGATAAGGCACGACAATGCAAGGCTAGGCAATGCACGGCAAGGCAAGGAAAGAGTAACGGAAGGAAAGGAATGCAAGGCAAAGCCAGGCAAGGCAAGTGTAACAAAAGGCACGCAACGGCAAGGGGAAACAAGGCTAAGGAACGACAACACTCGGCTAGGAAATGCAAGGCAAGGCAAGTAAAGGGTAACGCAAGGCAAGGCACGGTGAGGCTAGGCAAGGCTAATGCACGACAACGCAAGGCTAGGCAATGCACGACAATGCAAGTAAAGCTTAAAGCAAAGGAAGGCACGGTCAGAAGAGATAAGGCTAAGGCACGACAACGCAAGGCTAGGCAATGCAGGGAAGGCAAGCAAAGAGTAACGGAAGGTAAGGAAGGCAAAGGAAAGCAAGGAAAGGCCATGGTAACGGAAGGAACGGCACGGCAAGGGGAAACAAGTCTAAGGCACGACAACGCACGCTAGGCAATGCACGGCAAGGGAAGGAAAGGGTAACGCATGGGAAAGAACGGTCAGGGGAGGCAAGGCTAAGGCACGACAACGCAAGGCTTGGCAATGCACGGAAGGCAAGCAAAGAGTAACGGAAGGTAAGGAAGGCAAGGGAAAGCAAGGAAAGGCAAGTGTAACGGAAGGAACGGCACGGCAAGGGGAAACAAGGCTAAGACACGACAACGCACGCTAGGCAATGCACGGCAAGGGAAGGAAAGGGTAACGCAAGGCAAGGCACGGTGAGGCTAGGCAAGGTTAATGCACGACAACGCAAGGCTAGGCAATGCACGGAAAGCAAGCAAAGAGTAACGGAACGCAAGGAAGGCAAGGGAAAGCAAGGAAAGGCAAGGGTAACGGAAGGAACTGCACGGCAAGGGGAAACAAGGCTAAGGCACGACAACGCACGGCTAGGCAATGCACGGCAAGGCAAGCAAAGGGTAACGCAAGGCAAGGCACGGTGAGGCTAGACAAGGCTAATGCACGAAATCGCAAGGCTAGGCAATGCACGACAATGCAAGGAAAGCTTAAAGCAAAGGAAGGCCAGGTCAGGCGAGATAAGGCAAAGGCACGACAACGCAAGGCTAGGCAATTCAGGGAAGGCAAGCAAAGAGTAACGGAAGGTAAGCAAGGCAAGGAAAAGCAAGGAAAGGCAAGGGTAACGGAAGGAACGGCACGGCAAGGGGGAACAAGTCTCAGGCACGACACCGAACGCTAGGCAATGAACGGCAAGGCAAGGAAAGGGTAACGCATGGGAAAGCACGGTCAGGCGAGGCAAGGCTAAGGCACGACAACGCAAGGCTAGGCAATGCACGGAAGGCAAGCAAAGAGTAACGGAAGGTAAGGAAGGCAAGGGAAAGCAAGGAAAGGCAAGTGTAACGAAAGGAACGGCACGGCAAGGGGAAACAAGGCTAAGGCACGACAACGCACGCTAGGCAATGCACGGCAAGGCAAGGAAAGGGTAACGCATGGGAAAGCACGGTCAGGCGAGGCAAGGCTAAGGCATGACATCGCAAGGCTAGGCAATGCACGGAAAGCAAGCAAAGAGTAACGGAAGGAAAGGAAGGCAAGGCAAAGCCAGGCAAGGCAAGTGTAACAAAAGGCACGCAACGGCAAGGGGAAACAAGGGTAAGGCACGACAACACACGGCTAGGAAATGCACGGCAAGGCAAGTAAAGGGTAACGCAAGGCAAGGCACGGTGAGGCTAGGCAAGGCTAATGCACGACAACGCAAGACTAGGCAATGCACGACAATGCAAGTAAAGCTTAAAGCAAAGGAAGGCACGGTCAGAGGAGATAAGGCTAAGGCACGACAACGCAAGGCTAGGCAATGCAGGGAAGGCAAGGAAAGAGTAACGGAAGGTAAGGAAGGCAAAGGAAAGCAAGGAAAGGCAAGGGTAACGGAAGGAACGGCACGGCAAGGGGAAACAAGTCTAAGGCACGACAACGCACGCTAGGCAATGCACGGCAAGGGAAGGAAAGGGTAACGCATGGGAAAGAACGGTCAGGGGAGGCAAGGCTAAGGCACGACAACGCAAGGCTAGGCAATGCACGGACGGTAAGCAAAGAGTAACGGAAGGTAAGGAAGGCAAGGGAAAGCAAAGAAAGGCAAGTGTAACGGAAGGAACGGCACGGCAAGGGGAAACAAGGCTAAGGCACAACAACGCACGCTAGGCAATGCACGGCAAGGCAAGGAAAGGGTAACGCATGGGAAAGCACGGTCAGGCGAGGCAAGGCTAAGGAAAGCCAACGCAAGGCTAGGCAATGCACCGTAAGCAAGCAAGGAGTAACGGAATGCAAGGAAGGAAAGGGAAAGCAAGGGAAGGCAAGGGTAACGGAAGGAACGGCACGGCAAGGGGTAACAAGGCTAAGGCACGACAACACACGGCTAGGAAATGCACGGCAAGGCAAGGAAAGGGTAACACATGGGAAAGCACGGTCAGGCGAGGCAAGGCTAAGGCACGACAACTCAAGGCTAGGCAATGCACGGAAGGCAAGCAAAGAGCAACGGAAAGTAAGGAAGGAAAGGGAAAGCAAAGAAAGGCAAGTGTAACGGAAGGAACGGCACGGCAAGGGGAAACAAGGCTAAGGCACGACAACGCACGGCTAGGCAATGCACGGCAAGGCAAGCAAAGGGTAACGCAAGGAAAGGCACGGTGAGGCTAGGCAAGGCTAATGCACGAAAACGCAAGGCTAGGCGATGCACGACAATGCAAGGAAAGCTTAAAGCAAAGGAAGGCACGGTCAGGCGAGATAAGGCTAAGGCACGACAACGCAAGGCTAGGCAATGCACGGAAGGCAAGCAAAGAGTAACGGAAGGTAAGGAAGGCAAGGGAAAGCAAGTAAAGGCAATCGTAACGGAAGGAACGGCACGGCAAGGGGAAACAAGGCTAAGGCACGACAACGCACGCTAGGCAATGCACGGCAAGGCAAGGAAAGGGTAACGCATGTGAAAGCACGGTCAGGCGAGGCAAGGCTAAGGCACGACAACGCAAGGCTAGGCAATGCACGGAAAGCAAGCAAAGAGTAACGGAACGCAAGGAAGGCAAGGGAAAGCAAGGGAAGGCAAGGGTAACGGAAGGAACGGCACGGCAAGGGGAAACAAGGCTAAGGCACGACAACGCAGGGCTAGGCAATGCACGGCAAGGCAAGGAAAGGGTAACGCAGGGGAAGGCACGGTCAGGTGAGGCAAGGATAAGGCACGACAATGCAAGGCTAGGCAATGCGCGGCAAGGCAAGGAAAGAGTAACGGAAGGAAAGGAAGGCAAGGCAAAGCCAGGCAAGGCAAGTGTAACAAAAGTCACGCAACGGCAAGGGGAAACAAGGCTAAGGCACGACAACACACGGCTTGGAAATGCACGGCAAGGCAAGGAAAGGGTAACGCAAGGCAAGGCACGGTGAGGCTAGGCAAGGCTAATGCACGACAACGCAAGGCTAGGCAATGCACGACAATGCAAGTAAAGCTTAAAGCAAAGGAAGGCACGGCCAGAAGAGATAAGGCAAAGGCACGACAACGCAAGGCTTGGCAATGCACGGAAGGCAAGCAAAGAGTAACGGAAGGTAAGGAAGGCAAGGGAAAGCAAGGAAAGGCAATGGTAACGGAAGGAACGGCACGGCAAGGGGAAACAAGGGTAAGGCACGACAACGCACGCTAGGCAATGCACGGCAAGGCAAGGAAAGGGTAACGCATGGGAAAGCACGGTCCGGCGAGGCAAGGCTAAGGCATGACAACGCAAGGCTAGGCAATGCACGGAAAGCAAGCAAAGAGTAAGGGAACGCAAGGAAGGCAAGGGAAAGCAAGGGAAGGCAAGGGTAATGGAAGGAACGGCACGGCAAGGGGAAACAAGGCTAAGGCACGGCAACGTAGGCTAGGCAATGCACGGCAAGGCAAGGAAAGGGTAACGCATGGGAAAGCACATTCAGGCGAGGCAAGGCTAAGGCACGACAACGCAAGGCTAGGCAATGCACGGAATGCTAGCAAAGAGTAACGGAAGGTAAGGAAGGCAAGGGAAAGCAAAGAAAGGCAAGTGTAACGGAAGGAACGGCACGGCAAGGGGAAACAAGGCTAAGGCACGACAACGCACGGCTAGGCAATACACGGCAAGGCAAGCAAAGGGTAACGCAAGGAAAGGCACGGTGAGGCTAGGCAAGGCTAATGCACGAAAACGCAAGGCTAGGCGATGCACGACAATGCAAGGAAACTTAAAGCAAAGGAAGGCAAGGTCAGGCGAGATAAGGCTAAGGCACGACAAGGCAAGCCTAGGAAATTCAGGGAAGGCAAGCAAAGAGTAACGGAACGTAAGCAAGGCAAGGAAAAGGAAGGAAAGGCCAGGGTAACGGAAGGAACGGCACGGCAAGGGGAAACAAGTCTAAGGCACGACACCGAACGCTAGGCAATGAACGGCAAGGCAAGGAAAGGGTAACGCATTTGAAAGCACGGTCAGGCGAGGCAACGCTAAGGCACGACAACGCAAGGCTAGACAATGCACGGCAAGGCAAGGAAAGGGTAACGCAGGGGAATGCACGGTAAGGTGAGGCAAGGATAAGGCACGACAATGCAAGGCTAGGCAATGCACGGCAAGGCAAGGAAAGAGTAACGGAAGGAAAGGAAGGCAAGGCAAAGCCAGGCAAGGCAAGTGTAACAAAAGGCACGCCACGGCAAGGGGAATCAAGGCTAAGGCAAGACAACGCACGGCTAGGCAATGCACGGCAAAGCAAGGAAAGGGTTACGCAAGGCAAGGCACGGTGAGGCTAGGCAAGGCTAATGCACGACAACGCAAGGCTAGGCAATGCACGACAATGCAAGGAAAGCTTAAAGCAAAGGAAGGCACGGTCAGGCGAGATAAGGCTAAGGCACGACAACGCAAGGCTAGGCAATGCACGGAAGGAAAGCAAAGAGTAACGGAAGGTAAGGAAGGCAAGGGAAAGCAAGGAAAGGCAAGTGTAACGGAAGGAACGGCACGGCAAGGGGAAACAAGGCTAAGGCACGACAACGCAAGGCTAGGCAATGCACGGCAAGGCAAGGAAATGGTAACGCATGGGAAAGCACGGTCAGGCGAGGCAAGCCTAAGGCATGACAAGGCAAGGCTAGGCAATGCACGGAAAGCAAGCAAAGAGTAACGGAACGCAAGGAAGGCAAGGGAAAGCAAGGAAAGGCAAGGGTAACGGAAGGAACGGCACGGCAAGGGGTAACAAGGCTAAGGCACGACAACGCAGGGCTAGGCAATGCACGGCAAGGCAAGGAAAGAGTAACGCAAGGAAAGGAAGGCAAGGCAAAGCCAGGCAAGGCAAGTGTAACAAAAGGCACGCAACGGCAAGGGGAAACAAGGCTAAGGAAAGCCAACGCAAGGCTAGGCAATGCACGGAAAGCAAGCAAGGAGTAACGGAATGCAAGGAAGGAAAGGGAAAGCAAGGGAAGGCAAGGGTAACGGAAGGAACGGCACGGCAAGGGTTAACAAGGCTAAGGCACGACAACACACGGCTAGGAAATGCACGGCAAGGCAAGGAAAGGGTAACGCATGGGAAAGCACGGTCAGGCGAGGCAAGGCTAAGGCACGACAACCCAAGGCTAGGCAATGCACGGAAGGCAAACAAAGAGTAACGGAACGCAAGGAAGGCAAGGGAAAGCAAGGGAAGGCAAGGGTAACGGAAGGAACGGCACGGCAAGGGGAAACAAGGCTAAGGCACGACAACGCACGGCTAGGCAATGCACGGCAAGGCAAGCAAAGGGTAACGCAAGGCAAGGCACGGTGAGGCTAGGCAAGGCTAATGCACGAAAACGCAAGGCTAGGCAATGCACGACAATGCAAGGAAAGCTTAAAGCAAAGGAAGGCAAGGTTACGCGAGATAAGGCAAAGGCACGACAACGCAAGGCTAGGCAATTCAGGGAAGGCAAGCAAAGAGTAACGGAAGGTAAGCAAGGCAAGGAAAAGCAAGGAAAGGCAAGGGTAACGGAAGGAACGGCACGGCAAGTGGGAACAAGTCTAAGGCACGACACCGAACGCTAGGCAATGAACGGCAAGGCAAGGAAAGGGTAACGCAGTGACAGGCACGGTCAGGTGAGGCAAGGATAAGGCACGACAATGCAAGGCTAGGCAATGCACGGCAAGGCAAGGAAAGAGTAACGGAAGGAAAGGAAGGCAAGGCAAAGCCAGGCAAGGCAAGTGTAACAAAAGGCACGCAACGGCAAGGGGAAACAAGGCTAAGGCACGACAACAGACGGCTAGGAAATGCACTGCAAGGCAAGTAAAGGGTAACGCAAGGCAAGGCACGGTGAGGCTAGGCAAGGCTAATGCACGACAACGCAAGGCTAGGCAATGCACGACAATGCAAGTAAAGCTTAAAGCAAAGGAAGGCACGGTCAGAAGAGATAAGGCTAAGGCACGACAACGCAAGGCTAGGCAATGCAGGGAAGGCAAGGAAAGAGTGACGGAAGGTAAGGAAGGCAAAGGAAAGCAAGGAAAGGCAATGGTAACGGAAGGAACGGCACGGCAATGGGAAACAAGTCTAAGGCACGACAACGCACGCTAGGCAATGCACGGCAAGGGAAGGAAAGGGTAACGCAAGGGAAAGAACGGTCAGGGGAGGCAAGGCTAAGGCACGACAACGCAAAACTTGGCAATGCACGGAAGGCAAGCAAAGAGTAACGGAAGGTAAGGAAGGCAAGGGAAAGCAAAGAAAGGCAAGTGTAACGGAAGGAACGGCACGGCAAGGGGAAACAAGGCTAAGGCACAACAACGCACGCTAGGCAATGCACGGCAAGGCAAGGAAAGGGTAACGCATGGGAAAGCACGGTCAGGCGAGGCAAGGCTAAGGAAAGCCAACGCAAGGCTAGGCAATGCACCGTAAGCAAGCAAGGAGTAACGGAATGCAAGGAAGGAAAGGGAAAGCAAGGGAAGGCAAGGGTAACGGAAGGAACGGCACGGCAAGGGGTAACAAGGCTAAGACACGACAACACACGGCTAGGAAATGCACGGCAAGTCAAGGAATGGGTAACGCAAGGCAAGGCACGGTGAGGCTAGGCAAGGTTAATGCACGACAACGCAAGGCTAGGCAATGCACGACAATGCAAGGAAAGCTTAAAGCAAAGGAAGGCACGGTCAGGCGAGATAAGGCTAAGGCACGACAACGCAAGGCTAGGCAATGCACGGAAGGCAAGCAAAGAGTAACGGAAGGTAAGGAAGGCAAGGGAAAGCAAGGAAAGGCAATGGTAACGGAAGGAACGGCACGGCAAGGGGAAACAAGGCTAAGGCACGACAACGCACGCTAGGCAATGCACGGCAAGGCAAGGAAAGGGTAACACATGGGAAAGCACGGTCAGGCGAGGCAAGGCTAAGGCACGACAACTCAAGGCTAGGCAATGCACGGAAGGCAAGCAAAGAGCAACGGAAAGTAAGGAAGGAAAGGGAAAGCAAAGAAAGGCAAGTGTAACGGAAGGAACGGCACGGCAAGGGGAAACAAGGCTAAGGCACGACAACGCACGGCTAGGCAATGCACGGCAAGGCAAGCAAAGGGTAACGCAAGGAAAGGCACGGTGAGGCTAGGCAAGGCTAATGCACGAAAACGCAAGGCTAGGCAATGCACGACAATGCAAGGAAAGCTTAAAGCAAAGGAAGGCACGGTCAGGCGAGATAAGGCTAAGGCACGACAACGCAAGGCTAGGCAATGCACGGAAGGCAAGCAAAGAGTAACGGAAGGTAAGGAAGGCAAGGGAAAGCAAGTAAAGGCAATCGTAACGGAAGGAACGGCACGGCAAGGGGAAACAAGGCTAAGGCACGACAACGCACGCTAGGCAATGCACGGCAAGGCAAGGAAAGGGTAACGCATGTGAAAGCACGGTCAGGCGAGGCAAGGCTAAGGCACGACAACGCAAGGCTAGGCAATGCACGGAAAGCAAGCAAAGAGTAACGGAACGCAAGGAAGGCAAGGGAAAGCAAGGGAAGGCAAGGGTAACGGAAGAAACGGCACGGCAAGGGGAAACAAGGCTAAGGCACGACAACGCAGGGCTAGGCAATGCACGGCAAGGCAAGGAAAGGGTAACGCAGGGGAAGGCACGGTCAGGTGAGGCAAGGATAAGGCACGACAATGCAAGGCTAGGCAATGCTCGGCAAGGCAAGGAAAGAGTAACGGAAGGAAAGGAAGGCAAGGCAAAGCCAGGCAAGGCAAGTGTAACAAAAGGCACGCAACGGCAAGGGGAAACAAGGCTAAGGCACGACAACACACGGCTAGGAAATGCACGGCAAGGCAAGGAAAGGGTAACGCAAGGCAAGGCACGGTGAGGCTAGGCAAGGCTAATGCACGACAACGCAAGGCTAGGCAATGCACGACAATGCAAGTAAAGCTTAAAGCAAAGGAAGGCACGGCCAGAAGAGATAAGGCAAAGGCACGACAACGCAAGGCTTGGCAATGCACGGAAGGCAAGCAAAGAGTAACGGAAGGTAAGGAAGGCAAGGGAAAGCAAGGAAAGGCAATGGTAACGGAAGGAACGGCACGGCAAGGGGAAACAAGGGTAAGGCACGACAACGCACGCTAGGCAATGCACGGCAAGGCAAGGAAAGGGTAACGCATGGGAAAGCACGGTCCGGCGAGGCAAGGCTAAGGCATGACAACGCAAGGCTAGGCAATGCACGGAAAGCAAGCAAAGAGTAAGGGAACGCAAGGAAGGCAAGGGAAAGCAAGGGAAGGCAAGGGTAATGGAAGGAACGGCACGGCAAGGGGAAACAAGGCTAAGGCACGGCAACGTAGGCTAGGCAATGCACGGCAAGGCAAGGAAAGGGTAACGCATGGGAAAGCACATTCAGGCGAGGCAAGGCTAAGGCACGACAACGCAAGGCTAGGCAATGCACGGAATGCTAGCAAAGAGTAACGGAAGGTAAGGAAGGCAAGGGAAAGCAAAGAAAGGCAAGTGTAACGGAAGGAACGGCACGGCAAGGGGAAACAAGGCTAAGGCACGACAACGCACGGCTAGGCAATACACGGCAAGGCAAGCAAAGGGTAACGCAAGGAAAGGCACGGTGAGGCTAGGCAAGGCTAATGCACGAAAACGCAAGGCTAGGCGATGCACGACAATGCAAGGAAACTTAAAGCAAAGGAAGGCAAGGTCAGGCGAGATAAGGCTAAGGCACGACAAGGCAAGCCTAGGAAATTCAGGGAAGGCAAGCAAAGAGTAACGGAACGTAAGCAAGGCAAGGAAAAGGAAGGAAAGGCCAGGGTAACGGAAGGAACGGCACGGCAAGGGGAAACAAGTCTAAGGCACGACACCGAACGCTAGGCAATGAACGGCAAGGCAAGGAAAGGGTAACGCATTTGAAAGCACGGTCAGGCGAGGCAACGCTAAGGCACGACAACGCAAGGCTAGACAATGCACGGCAAGGCAAGGAAAGGGTAACGCAGGGGAATGCACGGTAAGGTGAGGCAAGGATAAGGCACGACAATGCAAGGCTAGGCAATGCACGGCAAGGCAAGGAAAGAGTAACGGAAGGAAAGGAAGGCAAGGCAAAGCCAGGCAAGGCAAGTGTAACAAAAGGCACGCCACGGCAAGGGGAATCAAGGCTAAGGCAAGACAACGCACGGCTAGGCAATGCACGGCAAAGCAAGGAAAGGGTTACGCAAGGCAAGGCACGGTGAGGCTAGGCAAGGCTAATGCACGACAACGCAAGGCTAGGCAATGCACGACAATGCAAGGAAAGCTTAAAGCAAAGGAAGGCACGGTCAGGCGAGATAAGGCTAAGGCACGACAACGCAAGGCTAGGCAATGCACGGAAGGAAAGCAAAGAGTAACGGAAGGTAAGGAAGGCAAGGGAAAGCAAGGAAAGGCAAGTGTAACGGAAGGAACGGCACGGCAAGGGGAAACAAGGCTAAGGCACGACAACGCACGCTAGGCAATGCACGGCAAGGCAAGGAAATGGTAACGCATGGGAAAGCACGGTCAGGCGAGGCAAGCCTAAGGCATGACAACGCAAGGCTAGGCAATGCACGGAAAGCAAGCAAAGAGTAACGGAACGCAAGGAAGGCAAGGGAAAGCAAGGAAAGGCAAGGGTAACGGAAGGAACGGCACGGCAAGGGGTAACAAGGCTAAGGCACGACAACGCAGGGCTAGGCAATGCACGGCAAGGCAAGGAAAGAGTAACGCAAGGAAAGGAAGGCAAGGCAAAGCCAGGCAAGGCAAGTGTAACAAAAGGCACGCAACGGCAAGGGGAAACAAGGCTAAGGAAAGCCAACGCAAGGCTAGGCAATGCACGGAAAGCAAGCAAGGAGTAACGGAATGCAAGGAAGGAAAGGGAAAGCAAGGGAAGGCAAGGGTAACGGAAGGAACGGCACGGCAAGGGTTAACAAGGCTAAGGCACGACAACACACGGCTAGGAAATGCACGGCAAGGCAAGGAAAGGGTAACGCATGGGAAAGCACGGTCAGGCGAGGCAAGGCTAAGGCACGACAACCCAAGGCTAGGCAATGCACGGAAGGCAAACAAAGAGTAACGGAACGCAAGGAAGGCAAGGGAAAGCAAGGGAAGGCAAGGGTAACGGAAGGAACGGCACGGCAAGGGGAAACAAGGCTAAGGCACGACAACGCACGGCTAGGCAATGCACGGCAAGGCAAGCAAAGGGTAACGCAAGGCAAGGCACGGTGAGGCTAGGCAAGGCTAATGCACGAAAACGCAAGGCTAGGCAATGCACGACAATGCAAGGAAAGCTTAAAGCAAAGGAAGGCAAGGTTACGCGAGATAAGGCAAAGGCACGACAACGCAAGGCTAGGCAATTCAGGGAAGGCAAGCAAAGAGTAACGGAAGGTAAGCAAGGCAAGGAAAAGCAAGGAAAGGCAAGGGTAACGGAAGGAACGGCACGGCAAGTGGGAACAAGTCTAAGGCACGACACCGAACGCTAGGCAATGAACGGCAAGGCAAGGAAAGGGTAACGCAGTGACAGGCACGGTCAGGTGAGGCAAGGATAAGGCACGACAATGCAAGGCTAGGCAATGCACGGCAAGGCAAGGAAAGAGTAACGGAAGGAAAGGAAGGCAAGGCAAAGCCAGGCAAGGCAAGTGTAACAAAAGGCACGCAACGGCAAGGGGAAACAAGGCTAAGGCACGACAACAGACGGCTAGGAAATGCACTGCAAGGCAAGTAAAGGGTAACGCAAGGCAAGGCACGGTGAGGCTAGGCAAGGCTAATGCACGACAACGCAAGGCTAGGCAATGCACGACAATGCAAGTAAAGCTTAAAGCAAAGGAAGGCACGGTCAGAAGAGATAAGGCTAAGGCACGACAACGCAAGGCTAGGCAATGCAGGGAAGGCAAGGAAAGAGTAACGGAAGGTAAGGAAGGCAAAGGAAAGCAAGGAAAGGCAATGGTAACGGAAGGAACGGCACGGCAATGGGAAACAAGTCTAAGGCACGACAACGCACGCTAGGCAATGCACGGCAAGGGAAGGAAAGGGTAACGCAAGGGAAAGAACGGTCAGGGGAGGCAAGGCTAAGGCACGACAACGCAAAACTTGGCAATGCACGGAAGGCAAGCAAAGAGTAACGGAAGGTAAGGAAGGCAAGGGAAAGCAAAGAAAGGCAAGTGTAACGGAAGGAACGGCACGGCAAGGGGAAACAAGGCTAAGGCACAACAACGCACGCTAGGCAATGCACGGCAAGGCAAGGAAAGGGTAACGCATGGGAAAGCACGGTCAGGCGAGGCAAGGCTAAGGAAAGCCAACGCAAGGCTAGGCAATGCACCGTAAGCAAGCAAGGAGTAACGGAATGCAAGGAAGGAAAGGGAAAGCAAGGGAAGGCAAGGGTAACGGAAGGAACGGCACGGCAAGGGGTAACAAGGCTAAGACACGACAACACACGGCTAGGAAATGCACGGCAAGTCAAGGAATGGGTAACGCAAGGCAAGGCACGGTGAGGCTAGGCAAGGTTAATGCACGACAACGCAAGGCTAGGCAATGCACGACAATGCAAGGAAAGCTTAAAGCAAAGGAAGGCACGGTCAGGCGAGATAAGGCTAAGGCACGACAACGCAAGGCTTGGCAATGCACGGAAGGCAAGCAAAGAGTAACGGAAGGTAAGGAAGGCAAGGGAAAGCAAGGAAAGGCAATGGTAACGGAAGGAACGGCACGGCAAGGGGAAACAAGGCTAAGGCACGACAACTCACGCTAGGCAATGCACGGCAAGGCAAGGAAAGGGTAACGCATGGGAAAGCACGGTCAGGCGAGGCAAGGCTAAGGCACGACAACGCAAGGCTAGGCAATGCACGGAATGCAAGCAAAGAGTAACGGAATGCAAGGAAGGCAAGGGAAAGCAAGGTAAGGCAAGGGTAACGGAAGGAACGGCACGGCAAGGGTAAACAAGGCTAAGGCACGGCAACGTAGGCTAGGCAATGAGCGGCAAGGCAAGGAAAGGGCAACGCATGGGAAAGCACGTTCAGGCGAGGCAAGGCTAGGCACGACAACGCAAGGCTAGGCAATGCACGGAAGGCAAGCAAAGAGTAACGGAAGGTAAGGAAGGCAAGGGAAAGCAAAGAAAGGCAAGTGTAACGGAAGGAACGGCACGGCAATGGGAAACAAGGCTAAGGCACGACAACGCACGCTAGGCAATGCACGGCAAGGCAAGGAAAGGGTAACGCAAGGAAAGGCACGGTGAGGCTAGGCAAGGCTAATGCACGAAAACGCAAGGCTAGGCGATGCACGACAATGCAAGGAAAGGTTAAAGCAAAGGAAGGCAAGGTCAGGTGAGATAAGGCTAAGGCAAGGGGTAACAAGGCTAAGGCAATTCAGGGAAGGCAAGCAAAGAGTAACGGAAGGTAAGGAAGGCAAGGAAAAGCAAGGAAAGGCAAGGGTAACGGAAGGAACGGCACGGCAAGGGGAAACAAGGCTAAGGCACGACAACGCACGCTAGGCAATGCACGGCAAGGCATTGAAAGGGTAACGCATGTGAAAGCACGGTCAGGTGAGGCAAGGCTAAGGCACGACAACGCAAGGCTAGGCAATGCACGGAAAGCAAGCAAAGAGTAACGGAACGCAAGGCAGGCAAGGGAAAGCAAGGGAAGGCAAGGGTAAGGGAAGGAACGGCACGGCAAGGGGAAACAAGGCTAAGGCACGACAACGCAGGGCTAGGCAATGCACGGCAAGGCAAGGAGAGGGTAACGCAGGGGAAGGCACGGTCAGGTGAGGCAAGGATAAGGCCCGACAATGCAAGGCTAGGCAATGCTCGGCAAGGCAAGGAAAGAGTAACGGAAGGAAAGGAAGCCAAGGCAAAGCCAGGCAAGGCAAGTGTAACAAAAGGCACGCAACGGCAAGGGGAAACAAGGCTAAGGCACGACAACACACGGCTAGGAAATGCACGGCAAGTCAAGGAAAGGGTAACGCAAGGCAAGGCACGGTGAGGCTAGGCAAGGCTAATGCATGACAACGCAAGGCTAGGCAATGCACGTCAATGCAAGTAAAGCTTAAAGCAAAGGAAGGCACGGCCAGAAGAGATAAGGCTAAGGCACGACAACGCAAGGCTAGGCAATGCAGGGAACGCAAGGAAAGAGTAACGGAAGGTAAGGAAGGCAAAGGAAATAAGGAAAGGCAATGGTAACGGAAGGAACGGCACGGCAAGGGGAAACAAGTCTAAGGCACGACAACGCACGCTAGGCAATGCACGGAAAGGGAAGGAAAGGGTAACGCATGGGAAAGAACGGTCAGGGGAGGCAACGCTAAGGCACGACAACGCAAGGCTTGGCAATGCACGGAAGGCAAGCAAACAGTAACGGAAGGTAAGGAAGGCAAGGGAAAGCAAGGAAAGGTAATGGTAACGGAAGGAACGGCACGGCAAGGGGAAACAAGGCTAAGGCACGACAACGCACGCTAGGCAATGCACGGCAAGGCAAGGAAAGGGTAACGCATGGGAAAGCACGGTCAGGCGAGGCAAGGCTAAGGCATGACAACGCAAGGCTAGGCAATGCACGGAAAGCAAGCAAAGAGTAACGGAACGCAAGGAAGGCAAGGGAAAGCAAGGGAAGGCAAGGGTAACGGAAGGAACGGCACGGCAAGGGTAAACAAGGCTAAGGCACGGCAACGTAGGCTAGGCAATGAGCGGCAAGGCAAGGAAAGGGTAACGCATGGGAAAGCACGTTCAGGCGAGGCAAGGCTAAGGCACGACAACGCAAGGCTAGGCAATGCACGGAAGGCTAGCAAAGAGTAACGGAAGGTAAGGAAGGCAAGGGAAAGCAAAGAAAGGCAAGTGTAACGGAAGGAACGGCACGGCAAGGGGAAACAAGGCTAAGGCACGATAACGCACGCTAGGCAATGCACGGCAAGGCAAGGAAAGGGTAACGCAAGGAAAGGCACGGTGAGGCTAGGCAAGGCTAATGCACGAAAACGCAAGGCTAGGCGATGCACGACAATGCAAGGAAAGGTTAAAGCAAAGGAAGGCAAGGTCAGGCGAGATAAGGCTAAGGCACGACAACGCAAGGCTAGGCAATTCAGGGAAGGCAAGCAAAGAGCAACGGAAGGTAAGGAAGGCAAGGAAAAGCAAGGAAAGGCAAGGGTAACGGAAGGAACGGCACGGCAAGGGGAAACAAGGCTAAGGCACGGCAGCGCAGGCTAGGTAATGCACGGCAAGGCAAGGAAAGGGTAACGCATGGGAAAGCACGGTCAGGCGAGGCAAGGCTAAGGCACGACAACGCAAGGCTAGGCAATGCACGGAAAGCAAGCAAAGAGTAACGGAACGCAAGGAAGGCAAGGGAAAGCAAGGGAAGGCAAGGGTAACGGAAGGAACGGCACGGCAAGGGGAAACAAGGCTAAGGCACGACAACGCACGGCTAGGCAATGCACGGCAAGGCAAGCAAAGGGTAACGCAAGGCAAGGCACGGTGAGGCTAGGCAAGGCTAATGCACGACAACGCAAGGCTAGGCAATGCACGACAATGCAAGGAAAGCTTAAAGCAAAGGAAGGCCAGGTCAGGCGAGATAAGGCAAAGGCACGACAACGCAAAGCTAGGCAATTCAGGGAAGGCAAGCAAAGAGTAACGGAAGGTAAGCAAGGCAAGGAAAAGCAAGGAAAGGCAAGGGTAACGGAAGGAACGGCACGGCAAGGGGGAACAAGGCTAAGGCACGACACCGAACGCTAGGCAATGAACGGCAAGGCAAGGAAAGGGTAACGCATGGGAAAGCACGGTCAGGCGAGGCAAGGCGAAGGCACGACAACGCAAGGCTAGGCAATGCACGGAAGGCAAGCAAAGAGTAACGGAAGGTAAGGAAGGCAAGGGAAAGGAAGGAACGGCAAGTGTAACGGAAGGAACGGCACGGCAAGGGGAAACAAGGCTAAGGCACGACAACGCACGGCTAGGCAATGCACAACAAGGCAAGGAAAGGGTAACGGAAGGTAAGGAAGGCAAGGAAAAGCAAGGAAAGGCAAGGGTAACGGAAGGAACGGCACGGCAAGGGGGAACACGTCTAAGGCACGGCAACGTAACCTAGGCAATGCACGGCAAGGCAAGGAAAGGGTAACGCATGGAAAAGCACGGTCAGGCGAGGCAAGGCCAAGGAAAGCGAACGCAAGGCTAGGCAATGCACGGAAGGCAAGCAAAGAGTAACGGAATGCAAAGAAGGCAAGGGAAAGCAAGGGAAGGCAACGGTAACCGAAGGAACGGCACGGCAAGGGGAAACAAGGCTAAGGCACGACAATGCACGGCTAGGAAATGCACGGCAAGGCAAGGAAAGGGTAACGCAAGGCAAGGCACGCTGAGGCTAGGCAAAGTTAATGCACGACAACGCAAGGCTAGGCAATGCACGACAATGCAAGGAAAGCTTAAAGCAAAGGAAGGCACGGTCAGGCGAGATAAGGCTAAGGCACGACAACGCAAGGCTAGGCAATGCACGGAAGGCAAGCAAAGAGTAACGGAAGGTAAGGAAGGCAAGGGAAAGCAAGGAAAGGCAATGGTAACGGAAGGAACGGCACGGCAAGGGGAAACAAGGCTAAGGCACGACAACGCACGCTAGGCAATGCACGGCAAGGCAAGGAAAGGGTAACGCATGTGACAGCACGGTAAGGCGAGGCAAGGCTAAGGCACGACAACGCAAGGCTAGGTAATGCACGGAAAGCAAGCAAAGAGTAACGGAACGCAAGGAAGGCAAGGGAAAGCGAGGGAAGGCAAGGGTAACGGACGGAACGGCACGGCAAGGGGAAACAAGGCTAAGGCACGACAACGCAAGGCTAGGCAATGCACGGCAAGGCAAGGAAAGGGTAACGGAGGGGAAGGCACGGTCAGGTGAGGCAAGGATAAGGCACGACAATGCAAGGCTAGGCAATGCACGGCAAGGCAAGGAAAGAGTAACGGAATGAAAGGAAGGCAAGGCAAACCAGGCAAGGCAAGTGTAACAAAAGGCACGCCACGGCAAGGGGAAACAAGGCTAAGGCACGACAACAGACGGCTAGGAAATGCACGGCAAGGCAAGTAAAGGGTAACGCAAGGCAAGGCACGGTGAGGCTAGGCAAGGCTAATGCACGACAACGCAAGACTAGGCAATGCACGACAATGCAAGTAAAGCTTAAAGCAAAGGAAGGCACGGTCAGAAGAGATAAGGCTAAGGCACGACAACGCAAGGCTTGGCAATGCACGGAAGGCAAGCAAAGAGTAACGGAAGGTAAGGAAGGCAAGGGAAAGCAAAGAAAGGCAAGTGTAACGGAAGGAACGGCACGGCAAGGGGAAACAAGGCTAAGGCACGACAACGCACGCTAGGCAATGCACGGCAAGGCAAGGAAAGGGTAACGGAAGGTAAGGAAGGCAAGGGAAAGCAAGGAAAGGCAATGGTAACGGAAGGAACGGCACGGCAAGGGGAAACAAGGCTAAGGCACGACAACGCACGCTAGGCAATGCACGGCAAGGCAAGGAAAGGGTAACGCATGGGAAAGCACGGTCAGGCGAGGCAAGGCTAAGGCACGACAACGCAAGGCTAGGCAATGCACGGAAAGCAAGCAAAGAGTAACGGAACGCAAGGCAGGCAAGGGAAAGCAAGGGAAGGCAAGGGTAAGGGAAGGAACGGCACGGCAAGGGGAAACAAGGCTAAGGCACGACAACGCAGGTGTAGGCAATGCACGGCAAGGCAAGGAGAGGGTAACGCAGGGGAAGGCACGGTCAGGTGAGGCAAGGATAAGGCCCGACAATGCAAGGCTAGGCAATGCTCGGCAAGGCAAGGAAAGAGTAACGGAAGGAAAGGAAGCCAAGGCAAAGCCAGGCAAGGCAAGTGTAACAAAAGGCACGCAACGGCAAGGGGAAACAAGGCTAAGGCACGACAACACACGGCTAGGAAATGCACGGCAAGGAAATGAAATGGTAACGAAAGGCAAGGCACGGTGAGGCTAGGCAAGGCTAATGCATGACAACCCAAGGCTAGGCAATGCACGTCAATGCAAGTAAAGCTTAAAGCAAAGGAAGGCACGGCCAGAAGAGATAAGGCTAAGGCACGACAACGCAAGGCTAGGCAATGCAGGGAACGCAAGGAAAGAGTAACGGAAGGTAAGGAAGGCAAAGGAAATAAGGAAAGGCAATGGTAACGGAAGGAACGGCACGGCAAGGGGAAACAAGTCTAAGGCACGACAACGCACGCTAGGCAATGCACGGAAAGGGAAGGAAAGGGTAACGCATGGGAAAGAACGGTCAGGGGAGGCAAGGCTAAGGCACGACAACGCAAGGCTTGGCAATGCACGGAAGGCAAGCAAACAGTAACGGAAGGTAAGGAAGGCAAGGGAAAGCAAGGAAAGGTAATGGTAACGGAAGGAACGGCACGGGAAGGGGAAACAAGGCTAAGGCACGACAACGCAGGGCTAGCCAATGCACGGCAAGGCAAGGAAAGGGTAACGCATGGGAAAGCACGGTCAGGCGAGGCAAGGCTAAGGCATGACAACGCAAGGCTAGGCAATGCACGGAAAGCAAGCAAAGAGTAACGGAACGCAAGGAAGGCAAGGGAAAGCAAGGGAAGGCAAGGGTAACGGAAGGAACGGCACGGCAAGGGTAAACAAGGCTAAGGCACGGCAACGTAGGCTAGGCAATGAGCGGCAAGGCAAGGAAAGGGTAACGCATGGGAAAGCACGTTCAGGCGAGGCAAGGCTAAGGCACGACAACGCAAGGCTAGGCAATGCACGGAAGGCTAGCAAAGAGTAACGGAAGGTAAGGAAGGCAAGGGAAAGCAAAGAAAGGCGAGTGTAACGGAAGGAACGGCACGGCAAGGGGAACCAAGGCTAAGGCACGATAACGCACGCTAGGCAATGCACGGCAAGGCAAGGAAAGGGTAACGCAAGGAAAGGCACGGTGAGGCTAGGCAAGGCTAATGCACGAAAACGCAAGGCTAGGCGATGCACGACAATGCAAGGAAAGGTTAAAGCAAAGGAAGGCAAGGTCAGGCGAGATAAGGCTAAGGCACGACAACGCAAGGCTAGGCAATGCAGGGAAGGCAAGCAAAGAGTAACGGAAGGTAAGGAAGGCAAGGAAAAGCAAGGAAAGGCAAGGGTAACGGAAGGAACGGCACGGCAAGGGGAAACAAGGCTAAGGCACGGCAACGCAGGCTGGGCAATGCACGGCAAGGCAAGGAAAGGGTAACGCATGGGAAAGCACGGTCAGGCGAGGCAAGGCTAAGGCACGACAACGCAAGGCTAGGCAATGCACGGAAAGCAAGCAAAGAGTAACGGAACGCAAAGAAGGCAAGGGAAAGCAAGGGAAGGCAAGGGTAACGGAAGGAACGGCACGGCAAGGGGAAACAAGGCTAAGGCACGACAACGCACGGCTAGGCAATGCACGGCAAGGCAAGCAAAGGGTAACGCAAGGCAAGGCACGGTGAGGCTAGGCAAGGCTAATGCACGACAACGCAAGGCTAGGCAATGCACGACAATGCAAGGAAAGCTTAAAGCAAAGGAAGGCCAGGTCAGGCGATATAAGGCAAAGGCACGACAACGCAAGGCTAGGCAATTCAGGGAAGGCAAGCAAAGAGTAACGGAAGGTAAGCAAGGCAAGGAACAGCAAGGAAAGGCAAGGGTAACGGAAGGAACGGCACGGCAAGGGGGAACAAGTCTAAGGCACGACACCGAACGCTAGGCAATGAACGGCAAGGCAAGGAAAGGGTAACGCATGGGAAAGCACGGTCAGGCGAGGCAAGGCGAAGGCACGACAACGCAAGGCTAGGCAATGCACGGAAGGCAAGCAAAGAGTAACGGAAGGTAAGGAAGGCAAGGGAAAGCAAGGAAAGGCAAGGGTAACGGAAGGAACGGCACGGCAAGGGGAAACAAGGCTAAGGCACGACAACGCACGGCTAGGCAATGCACAACAAGGCAAGGAAAGGGTAACGCATGGGAAAGCACGGTCAGGCGATGCAAGGCTAAGGCATGACAACGCAAGGCTAGACAATGCACGGAAAGCAAGCAAAGAGTAACGGAACGCAAGGAAGGCAAGGGAAAGCAAGGGAAGGCAAGGGTAACGGAAGGAACGGCACGGCAAGGGGAAACAAGGCTAAGGCACGACAACGTATGGCTAGGCAATGCACGGCAAGGCAAGGAAAGGGTAACGCAAGGCAAGGCACGGTGAGGCTAGGCAAGGCTAATGCACGACAACGCAAGGCTAGGCAATGCACGACAATGCAAGGAAAGCTTAAAGCAAAGGAAGGCACGGTCAGGCGAGATAAGGCTAAGGCACGACAACGCAAGGCTAGGCAATGCAGGGAAGGCAAGCAAAGAGTAACGGAACGTAAGGAAGGCAAGGAAAAGCAAGGAAAGGCAAGGGTAACGGAAGGAACGGCACGGCAAGGGGGAACACGTCTAAGGCACGGCAACTTAAGCTAGGCAATGCACGGCAAGGCAAGGAAAGGGTAACGCATGGAAAAGCACGGTCAGGCGAGGCAAGGCCAAGGAAAGCGAACGCAAGGCTAGGCAATGAACGGAAAGCAAGCAAGGAGTAACGGAATGCAAGGAAGGAAAGGGAAAGCAAGGGAAGGCAAGGGTAACGGAAGGAACGGCACGGCAAGGGTTAACAAGGCTAAGGCACGACAACACACGGCTAGGAAATGCACGGCAAGGCTAGGAAAGGGTAACGCAAGGCAAGGCACGCTGAGGCTAGGCAAGGTTAATGCACGACAACGCAAGGCTAGGCAATGCACGACAATGCAAGGAAAGCTTAAAGCAAAGGAAGGCACGGTCAGGCGAGATAAGGCTAAGGCACGACAACGCAAGGCTAGGCAATGCACGGAAGGCAAGCAAAGAGTAACGGAAGGTAAGGAAGGCAAGGGAAAGCAAGGAAAGGCAATGGTAACGGAAGGAACGGCACGGCAAGGGGAAACAAGGCTAAGGCACGACAACGCACGCTAGGCAATGCACGGCAAGGCAAGGAAAGGGTAACGCATGTGAAAGCACGGTAAGGCGAGGCAAGGCTAAGGCACGACAACGCAAGGCTAGGCAATGCACGGAAGGCAAGCAAAGAGTAACGGAAGGCAAGGAAGGCAAGGGAAAGCAAGGGAAGGCAAGGGTAACGGACGGAACGGCACGGCAAGGGGAAACAAGGGTAAGGCACGACAACGCACGCTAGGCAATGCACGGCAAGTCAAGGAAAGGGTAACGCAGGGGAAGGCACGGTCAGGTGAGGCAAGGATAAGGCACGACAATGCAAGGCTAGGCAATGCTCGGCAAGGCAAGGAAAGAGTAACGGAAGGAAAGGAAGGTAAGGCAAAGCCAGGCAAGGCAAGTGTAACAAAAGGCACGCAACGGCAAGGGGAAACAAGGCTAAGGCACGACAACAGACGGCTAGGAAATGCACGGCAAGGCAAGTAAAGGGTAACGCAAGGCAAGGCACGGTGAGGCTAGGCAAGGCTAATGCACGACAACGCAAGACTTGGCAATGCACGACAATGCAAGTAAAGCTTAAAGCAAAGGAAGGCACGGTCAGAAGAGATAAGGCTAAGGCACGACAACGCAAGGCTTGGCAATGCACTGAAGGCAAGCAAAGAGTAACGGAAGGTAAGGAAGGCAAGGGAAAGCAAAGAAAGGCAAGTGTAACGGAAGGAACGGCACGGCAAGGGGAAACAAGGCTAAGGCACGACAACGCACGGCTAGGCAATGCACGGCAAGGCAAGGAAAGGGTAACGGAAGGTAAGGAAGGCAAGGGAAAGCAAGGAAAGGCAATGGTAACGGAAGGAACGGCACGGCAAGGGGAAACAAGGCTAAGGCACGACAACGCACGCTAGGCAATGCACGGCAAGGCAAGGAAAGGGTAACGCATGGGAAAGCACGGTCAGGCGAGGCAAGGCTAAGGCATGACAACGCAAGGCTAGGCAATGCACGAAAAGCAAGCAAAGAGTAAGGGAACGCAAGGAAGGCAAGGGAAAGCAAGGGAAGGCAAGGGTAATGGAAGGAACGGCACGGCAAGGGGAAACAAGGCTAAGGCACGGCAACGTAGGCTAGGCAATGCACGGCAAGGCAAGGAAAGGGTAACGGATGGGAAACCACGTTCAGGCGAGGCAAGGCTAAGGCACGACAACGCAAGGCTAGGCAATGCACGGAAGGCTAGCAAAGAGTAACGGAAGGTAAGGAAGGCAAGGGAAAGCAAAGAAAGGCAAGTGTAACGGAAGGAACGGCACGGCAAGGGGAAACAAGGCTAAGGCACGACAACGCACGGCTAGGCAATGCACGGCAAGGAAAGCAAAGGGTAACGCAAGGAAAGGCACGGTGAGGCTAGTCAAGGCTAATGCACGAAAACGCAAGGCTAGGCGATGCACGACAATGCAAGGAAACTTAAAGCAAAGGAAGGCAAGGTCAGGCGAGATAAGGCTAAGGCACGACAAGGCAAGGCTAGGAAATTCAGGGAAGGCAAGCAAAGAGTAACGGAAGGTAAGCAAGGCAAGGAAAAGGAAGGAAAGGCCAGGGTAACGGAAGGAACGGCACGGCAAGGGGAAACAAGTCTAAGGCACGACACCGAACGCTAGGCAATGAACGGCAAGGCAAGGAAAGGGTAACGCATTTGAAAGCACGGTCAGGCGAGGCAACGCTAAGGCACGACAACGCAAGGCTAGGCAATGCACGGAAGGCAAGCAAAGAGTAACGGAAGGTAAGGAAGGCAAGGGAAAGCAAGGAAAGGCAAGTGTAACGGAAGGAACGGCACGGCAAGGGGAAACAAGGCTAAGGCACGACAACGCACGCAAGGCAAGGCACGGTGAGGCTAGGCAAGGCTAATGCACGACAACGCAAGGCTAGGCAATGCACGACAATGCAAGGAAAGCTTAAAGCAAAGGAAGGCACGGTCAGGCGAGATAAGGCTAAGGCACGACAACGCAAGGCTAGGCAATGCAGGGAAGGCAAGCAAAGAGTAACGGAACGTAAGGAAGGCAAGGAAAAGCAAGAAAAGGCAAGGGTAACGGAAGGAACGGCACGGGCAAGCGGAAACAAGGCTAAGGCACGGCAACGCAGGCTAGAGCAATGCACGGCAAGGCAAGGAAAGGGTAACGCATGGGAAAGCACGTTCAGGCGAGGCAAGGCTAAGGCACGACAACGCAAGGCTTGGCAATGCACGGAAGGCAAGCAAAGAGTAATGGAAGGTAAGGAAGGCAAGGGAAAGCAAAGAAAGGCAAGTGTAACGGACGGAACGGCACGGCAAGGGGAAACAAGGCTAAGGCACGACAACGCACGCTAGGCAATGCACGGCAAGGCAAGGAAAGGGTAACGCATTTGAAAGCACGGTCAGGCGAGGCAAGGCTAAGGCACGACAACGCAAGGCTAGGCAATGCACGGAAAGCAAGCAAAGAGTAACGGAACGCAAGGAAGGCAAGGGAAAGCAAGGGAAGGCAAGGGTAACGGAAGGAACGGCACGGCAAGGGGAAACAAGGCTAAGGCACGACAACGCAGGGCTAGGCAATGCACGGCAAGGCAAGGAAAGGGTAACGCAGGGGAAGGCACGGTCAGGTGAGGCAAGGATAAGGCACGCCAATGCAAGGCTAGGCAATGCTCGGCAAGGCAAGGAAATAGTAACGGAAGGAAAGGAAGGCAAGGCAAAGCCAGGCAAGGCAAGTGTAACAAAAGGCACGGAACGGCAAGGGGAAACAAGGCTAAGGCACGACAACACACGGCTAGGAAATGCACGGCAAGGCAAGGAAAGGGTAACGCAAGGCAAGGCACGGTGAGGCTAGGCAAGTCTAATGCACGACAACGCAAGGCTAGGCAATGCACGACAATGCAAGTAAAGCTTAAAGCAAAGGAAGGCACTGCCAGAAGAGATAAGGCTAAGGCACGACAACGCAAGGCTAGGCAATGCAGGGAAGGCAAGGAAAGAGTAACGGAAGGTAAGGAAGGCAAAGGAAAGCAAGGAAAGGCAATGGTAACGGAAGCAACGGCACGGCAAGGGGAAACAAGTCTAAGGCACGACAACGCACGCTACGCAATGCACGGCAAGGGAAGGAAAGGGTAACGCATGGGAAAGAACGGTCAGGGGAGGAAACGCTAAGGCACGACAACGCAAGGCTTGGCAATGCACGGAAGGCAAGCAAAGAGTAACGGAAGGTAAGGAAGGCAAGGGAAAGCAAGGAAAGGCAATGGTAACGGAAGGAACGGCACGGCAAGGGGAAACAAGGCTAAGGCACGACAACGCACGCTAGGCAATGCACGGCAAGGCAAGGAAAGGGTAACGCATGGGAAAGCACGGTCCGGCGAGGCAAGGCTAAGGCATGACAACGCAAGGCTAGGCAATGCACGGAAAGCAAGCAAAGATTAAGGGAACGCAAGGAAGGCAAGGGAAAGCAAGGGAAGGCAAGGGTAATGGAAGGAACGGCACGGCAAGGGGAAACAAGGCTAAGGCACGGCAACGTAGGCTAGGCAATGCACGGCAAGGCAAGGAAAGGGTAACGCATGGGAAAGCACGTTCAGGCGAGGCAAGGCTAAGGCACGACAACGCAAGGCTAGGCAATGCACGGAAGGCTAGCAAAGAGTAACGGAAGGTAAGGAAGGCAAGGGAAAGCAAAGAAAGGCAAGTGTAACGGAAGGAACGGCACGGCAAGGGGAAACAAGGCTAAGGCACGACAACGCACGGCTAGGCAATGCACGGCAAGGCAAGCAAAGGGTAACGCAAGGAAAGGCACGGTGAGGCTAGGCAAGGCTAATGCACGAACACGCAAGGCTAGGCGATGCACGACAATGCAAGGAAAGCTTAAAGCAAAGGAAGGCAAGGTCAGGCGAGATAAGGCTAAGGCACGACAACGCAAGGCTAGGAAATTCAGGGAAGGCAAGCAAAGAGTAACGGAAGGTAAGCAAGGCAAGGAAAAGGAAGGAAAGGCCAGGGTAACGGAAGGAACGGCACGGCAAGGGGAAACAAGTCTAAGGCACGACACCGAACGCTAGGCAATGAACGGCAAGGCAAGGAAAGGGTAACGCATTTGAAAGCACGGTCAGGCGAGGCAACGCTAAGGCACGACAACGCAAGGCTAGGCAATGCACGGCAAGGCAAGGAAAGGGTAACGCAGGGGAAGGCACGGTAAGGTGAGGCAAGGATAAGGCACGACAATGCAAGGCTAGGCAATGCACGGCAAGGCAAGGAAAGAGTAACGGAAAGAAAGGAAGGCAAGGCAAAGCCAGGCAAGGCAAGTGTAAGAAAAGGCACGCCACGGCAAGGGGAAACAAGGCTAAGGCAAAACAACGCACGGCTAGGCAATGCACGGCAAGGCAAGGAAAGGGTAACGCAAGGCAAGGCACGGTGAGGCTAGGCAAGGCTAATGCACGACAACGCAAGGCTAGGCAATGCACGACAATGCAAGGAAAGCTTAAAGCAAAGGAAGGCACGGTCAGGCGAGATAAGGCTAAGGCACGACAACGCAAGGCTAGGCAATCCACGGAAGGAAAGCAAAGAGTAACGGAAGGTAAGGAAGGCAAGGGAAAGCAAGGAAAGGCAAGTGTAACGGAAGGAACGGCACGGCAAGGGGAAACAAGGCTAAGGCACGACAACGCACGCTAGGCAATGCACGGCAAGGCAAGGAAATGGTAACGCATGGGAAAGCACGGTCAGGCGAGGCAAGCCTAAGGCATGACAACGCACGGCTAGGCAATGCACGGAAAGCAAGCAAAGAGTAACGGAACGCAAGGAAGGCAAGGGAAAGCAAGGAAAGGCAAGGGTAACGGAAGGAACGGCACGGCAAGGGGTAACAAGGCTAAGGCACGACAAAGCAGGGCTAGGCAATGCACGGCAAGGCAAGGAAAGGGTAACGCAAGGAAAGGAAGGCAAGGCAAAGCCAGGCAAGGCAAGTGTAACAAAAGGCACGCAACGGCAAGGGGAAACAAGGCTAAGGAAAGCCAACGCAACCTAGGCAATGCACGGAAAGCAAGCAAGGGTAACTGAATGCAAGGAAGGAAAGGGAAAGCAAGGGAAGGCAAGGGTAACGGAAGGAACGGCACGGCAAGGGGAAACAAGGCTAAGGCACGGCAACGTAGGCTAGGCAATGAGCGGCAAGGCAAGGAAAGGGTAACGCATGGGAAAGCACGTTCAGGCGAGGCAAGGCTAAGGCACGACAACGCAAAGGCAATGCACGGAAGCTAGCAAAGAGTAACGGAAGGTAAGGAAGGCAAGGGAAAGCAAGGGAAGGCAAGGGTAAGGGAAGGAACGGCACGGCAAGGCAAGGCTAAGGCACGACAACGCAGGGCTAGGCAATGCACGGCAAGGCAAGGAGAGGGTAACGCAGGGGAAACAGGTGAGGCAAGGATAAGGCCCGACAATGCAAGGCTAGGCAATGCTCGGCAAGGCAAGGAAAGAGTAACGGAAGGAAAGGAAGCCAAGGCAAAGCCAGGCAAGGCAAGTGTAACAAAAGGCACGCAACGGCAAGGGGAAACAAGCCTAAGGCACGACAACACACGGCTAGGAAAACGGCAAGTCAAGGAAAGGGTAACGCAAGGCAAGGCACGGTGAGGCTAGGCAAGGCTAATGCACGACAACGCAAGGCTAGGCAATGCACGACAATGCAAGTAAAGCTTAAAGCAAAGGAAGGCACGGCCAGAAGAGATAAGGCTAAGGCACGACAACGCAAGGCTAGGCAATGCACGGAAGGCAAGGAAAGAGTAACGGAAGGTAAGGAAGGCAAAGGAAATAAGGAAAGGCAATGGTAACGGAAGGAACGGCACGGCAAGGGGAAACAAGTCTAAGGCACGACAACGCACGCTAGGCAATGCACGGAAAGGGAAGGAAAGGGTAACGCATGGGAAAGAACGGTCAGGGGAGGCAACGCTAAGGCACGACAACGCAAGGCTTGGCAATGCACGGAAGGCAAGCAAAGAGTAACGGAAGGTAAGGAAGGCAAGGGAAAGCAAGGAAAGGTAATGGTAACGGAAGGAACGGCACGGCAAGGGGAAACAAGGCTAAGGCACGACAACGTATGGCTAGGCAATGCACGGCAAGGCAAGGAAAGGGTAACGCAAGGCAAGGCACGGTGAGGCTAGGCAAGGCTAATGCACGACAACGCAAGGCTAGGCAATGCACGACAATGCAAGGAAAGCTTAAAGCAAAGGAAGGCACGGTCAGGAGAGATAAGGCTAAGGCACGACAACGCAAGGCTAGGCAATTCAGGGAAGGCAAGCAAAGAGTAACGGAAGGTAAGGAAGGCAAGGAAAAGCAAGGAAAGGCAAGGGTAACGGAAGGAACGGCACGGCAAGGGGGAACAAGTCTAAGGCACGGCAACGCAAGGCTAGGCAATGCACGGCAAGGCAAGGAAAGGGTAACGCATGGGAAAGCACGGTCAGGCGAGGCAAGGCTAAGGAAAGCGAACGCAAGGCTAGGCAATGCACGGAAAGCAAGCAAGGAGTAACGGAATGCAAGGAAGGAAAGGGAAAGCAAGGGAAGGCAAGGGTAACGGAAGGAACGGCACGGCAAGGGTTAACAAGGCTAAGGCACGACAACACACGGCTAGGAAATGCACGGCAAGGCAAGGAAAGGGTAACGCAAGGCAAGGCACGCTGAGGCTAGGCAAGGTTAATGCACGACAACGCAAGGCTAGGCAATGCACGACAATGCAAGGAAAGCTTAAAGCAAAGGAAGGCACGGTCAGGCGAGATAAGGCTAAGGCACGACAACGCAAGGCTAGGCAATGCACGGAAGGCAAGCAAAGAGTAACGGAAGGTAAGGAAGGCAAGGGAAAGCAAGGAAAGGCAATGGTAACGGAAGGAACGGCACGGCAAGGGGAAACAAGGCTAAGGCAGGACAACGCACGCTAGGCAATGCACGGCAAGGCAAGCAAAGAGTAACGGAAGGCAAGGAAGGCAAGGGAAAGCAAGGGAAGGCAAGGGTAACGGACGGAACGGCACGGCAAGGGGAAACAAGGCTAAGGCACGACAACGCAGGGCTAGGCAATGCACGGCAAGGCAAGGAGAGGGTAACGCAGGGGAAGGCACGGTCAGGTGAGGCAAGGATAAGGCACGACAATGCAAGGCTAGGCAATGCACGGCAAGGCAAGGAAAGAGTAACGGAAGGAAAGGAAGGCAAGGCAAAGCCAGGCAAGGCAAGTGTAACAAAAGGCACGCAACGGCAAGGGGAAACAAGGCTAAGGCACGACAACAGACGGCTAGGAAATGCACGGCAAGGCAAGTAAAGGGTAACGCAAGGCAAGGCACGGTGAGCCTAGGCAAGGCTAATGCACGACAACGCAAGACTTGGCAATGCACGACAATGCAAGTAAAGCTTAAAGCAAAGGAAGGCACGGTCAGAAGAGATAAGGCTAAGGCACGACAACGCAGGCTAGGCAATGCACGGCAAGGCAAGGAAAGGGTAACGGAAGGTAAGGAAGGCAAGGGAAAGCAAGGAAAGGCAAGTGTAACGGAAGGAACGGCACGGCAAGGGGAAACAAGGCTAAGGCACGACAACGCACGCTAGGCAATGCACGGCAAGGCAAGGAAAGGGTAACGGAAGGTAAGGAAGGCAAGGGAAAGCAAAGAAAGGCAAGTGTAACGGAAGGAACGGCACGGCAAGGGGAAACAAGGCTAAGGCACGACAACGCACGCTAGGCAATGCACGGCAAGGCAAGGAAAGGGTAACGCATGGGAAAGCACGGTCAGGCGAGGCAAGGCTAAGGCATGACAACGCAAGGCTAGGCAATGCACGGAAAGCAAGCAAAGAGTAACGGAACGCAAGGAAGGCAAGGGAAAGCAAGGGAAGGCAAGGGTAACGGAAGGAACGGCACGGCAAGGGGAAACAAGGCTAAGGCACGACAACGCAGGGCTAGGCAATGCACGGCAAGGCAAGGAAAGGGTAACGCAGGGGAAGGCACGGTCAGGTGAGGCAAGGATAAGGCACGACAATGCAAGGCTAGGCAATGCTCGGCAAGGCAAGGAAAGAGTAACGGAAGGAAAGGAAGGCAAGGCAAAGCCAGGCAAGGCAAGTGTAACAAAAGGCACGCAACGGCAAGGGGAAACAAGGCTAAGGCACGACAACACACGGCTAGGAAATGCACGGCAAGGCAAGGAAAGGGTAACGCAAGGCAAGGCACGGTGAGGCTAGGCAAGGCTAATGCACGACAACGCAAGGCTAGGCAATGCACGACAATGCAAGTAAAGCTTAAAGGAAAGGAAGGCACGGCCAGAAGAGATAAGGCTAAGGCACGACAACGCAAGGCTTGGCAATGCAGGGAAGGCAAGGAAAGAGTAACGGAAGTTAAGGAAGGCAAGGGAAAGCAAGGAAAGGCAATGGTAACGGAAGGAACGGCACGGCAAGGGGAAACAAGGCTAAGGCACGACAACGCACGCTAGGCAATGCACGGCAAGGCAAGGAAAGGGTAACGCATGGGAAAGCACGGTCCGGCGAGGCAAAGCTAAGGCATGACAACGCAAGGCTAGGCAATGCACGAAAAGCAAGCAAAGAGTAAGGGAACGCAAGGAAGGCAAGGGAAAGCAAGGGAAGGCAAGGGTAATGGAAGGAACGGCACGGCAAGGGGAAACAAGGCTAAGGCACGGCAACGTAGGCTAGGCAATGCACGGCAAGGCAAGGAAAGGGTAACGCATGGGAAACCACGTTCAGGCGAGGCAAGGCTAAGGCACGACAACGCAAGGCTAGGCAATGCACGGAAGGCTAGCAAAGAGTAACGGAAGGTAAGGAAGGCAAGGGAAAGCAAAGAAAGGCAAGTGTAACGGAAGGAACGGCACGGCAAGGGGAAACAAGGCTAAGGCACGACAACGCACGGCTAGGCAATGCACGGCGAGGAAAGCAAAGGGTAACGCAAGGAAAGGCACGGTGAGGCTAGTCAAGGCTAATGCACGAAAACGCAAGGCTAGGCGATGCACGACAATGCAAGGAAACTTAAAGCAAAGGAAGGCAAGGTCAGGCGAGATAAGGCTAAGGCACGACAAGGCAAGGCTAGGAAATTCAGGGAAGGCAAGCAAAGAGTAACGGAAAGTAAGCAAGGCAAGGAAAAGGAAGGAAAGGCCAGGGTAACGGAAGGAACGGCACGGCAAGGGGAAACAAGTCTAAGGCACGACACCGAACGCTAGGCAATGAACGGCAAGGCAAGGAAAGGGTAACGCATTTGAAAGCACGGTCAGGCGAGGCAACGCTAAGGCACGACAACGCAAGGCTAGGCAATGCACGGAAGGCAAGCAAAGAGTAACGGAAGGTAAGGCAGGCAAGGGAAAGGAAGGAAAGGCAAGTGTAACGGAAGGAACGGCACGGCAAGGGGAAACAAGGCTAAGGCACGACAACGCACGGCTAGGCAATGCACGGCAAGGCAAGGAAAGGGTAACGCAAGGCAAGGCACGGTGAGGCTAGGCAAGGCTAATGCACGACAACGCAAGGCTAGGCAATGCACGACAATGCAAGGAAAGCTTAAAGCAAAGGAAGGCACGGTCAGGCGAGATAAGGCTAAGGCACGACAACGCAAGGCTAGGCAATGCAGGGAAGGCAAGCAAAGAGTAACGGAACGTAAGGAAGGCAAGGAAAAGCAAGAAAAGGCAAGGGTAACGGAAGGAACGGCACGGGAAGCGGAAAAAAGGCTAAGGCACGGCAACGCAGGCTGAGCAATGCACGGCAAGGCAAGGAAAGGGTAACGCATGGGAAAGCACGTTCAGGCGAGGCAAGGCTAAGGCACGACAACGCAAGGCTAGGCAATGCACGGAAGGCAAGCAAAGAGTAATGGAAGGTAAGGAAGGCAAGATTAAGCAAAGAAAGGCAAGTGTAACGGAAGGAACTGCACGGCAAGGGGAAACAAGGCTAAGGCACGACAACGCACGCTAGGCAATGCACGGCAAGGCAAGGAAAGGGTAACGCATGTGAAAGCACGGTCAGGCGAGGCAAGGCTAAGGCACGACAACGCAAGGCTAGGCAATGCACGGAAAGCAAGCAAAGAGTAACGGAACGCAAGGAAGGCAAGGGAAAGCAAGGGAAGGCAAGGGTAACGGAAGGAACGGCACGGCAAGGGGAAACAAGGCTAAGGCACGACAACGCAGGGCTAGGCAATGCACGGCAAGGCAAGGAAAGGGTAACGCAGGGGAAGGCACGGTCAGGTGAGGCAAGGATAAGGCACGACAATGCAAGGCTAGGCAATGCTCGGCAAGGCAAGGAAAGAGTAACGGAAGGAAAGGAAGGCAAGGCAAAGCCAGGCAAGGCAAGTGTAACAAAAGGCACGGAACGGCAAGGGGAAACAAGGCTAAGGCAAGACAACACACGGCTAGGAAATGCACGGCAAGGCAAGGAAAGGGTAACGCAAGGCAAGGCACGGTGAGGCTAGGCAAGTCTAATGCACGACAACGCAAGGCTAGGCAATGCACGACAATGCAAGTAAAGCTTAAAGCAAAGGAAGGCACGGCCAGAAGAGATAAGGCTAAGGCACGACAACGCAAGGCTAGGCAATGCAGGGAAGGCAAGGAAAGAGTAACGGAAGGTAAGGAAGGCAAAGGAAAGCAAGGAAAGGCAATGGTAACGGAAGCAACGGCACGGCAAGGGGAAACAAGTCTAAGGCACGACAACGCACGCTACGCAATGCACGGCAAGGGAAGGAAAGGGTAACGCATGGGAAAGAACGGTCAGGGGAGGAAACGCTAAGGCACGACAACGCAAGGCTTGGCAATGCACGGAAGGCAAGCAAAGAGTAACGGAAGGTAAGGAAGGCAAGGGAAAGCAAGGAAAGGCAATGGTAACGGAAGGAACGGCACGGCAAGGGGAAACAAGGCTAAGGCACGACAACGCACGCTAGGCAATGCACGGCAAGGCAAGGAAAGGGTAACGCATGGGAAAGCACGGTCCGGCGAGGCAAGGCTAAGGCATGACAACGCAAGGCTAGGCAATGCACGGAAAGCAAGCAAAGAGTAAGGGAACGCAAGGAAGGCAAGGGAAAGCAAGGGAAGGCAAGGGTAATGGAAGGAACGGCACGGCAAGGGGAAACAAGGCTAAGGCACGGCAACGTAGGCTAGGCAATGCATGGCAAGGCAAGGAAAGGGTAACGCATGGGAAAGCACGTTCAGGCGAGGCAAGGCTAAGGCACGACAACGCAAGGCTAGGCAATGCACGGAAGGCTAGCAAAGAGTAACGGAAGGTAAGGAAGGCAAGGGAAAGCAAAGAAAGGCAAGTGTAACGGAAGGAACGGCACGGCAAGGGGAAACAAGGCTAAGGCACGACAACGCACGGCTAGGCAATGCACGGCAAGGCAAGCAAAGGGTAACGCAAGGAAAGGTACGGTGAGGCTAGGCAAGGCTAATGCACGAAAACGCAAGGCTAGGCGATGCACGACAATGCAAGGAAACTTAAAGCAAAGGAAGGCAAGGTCAGGCGAGATAAGGCTAAGGCACGGCAAGGCAAGGCTAGGAAATTCAGGGAAGGCAAGCAAAGAGTAACGGAAGGTAAGCAAGGCAAGGAAAAGGAAGGAAAGGCCAGGGTAACGGAAGGAACGGCACGGCAAGGGGAAACAAGTCTAAGGCACGACACCGAACGCTAGGCAATGAACGGCAAAGCAAGGAAAGGGTAACGCATTTGAAAGCACGGTCAGGCGAGGCAACGCTAAGGCACGACAACGCAAGGCTAGGCAATGCACGGCAAGGCAAGGAAAGGGTAACGCAGGGGAATGCACGGTAAGGTGAGGCAAGGATAAGGCACGACAATGCAAGGCTAGGCAATGCACGGCAATGCAAGGAAAGAGTAACGGAAAGAAAGGAAGGCAAGGCAAAGCCAGGCAAGGCAAGTGTAAGAAAAGGCACGCCACGGCAAGGGGAATCAAGGCTAGGGCAAAACAACGCACGGCTAGGCAATGCACGGCAAGGCAAGGAAAGGGTAACGCAAGGCAAGGCACGGTGAGGCTAGGCAAGGCTAATGCACGACAACGCAAGGCTAGGCAATGCACGACAATGCAAGGAAAGCTTAAAGCAAAGGAAGGCACGGTCAGGCGAGATAAGGCTAAGGCACGACAACGCAAGGCTAGGCAATCCACGGAAGGAAAGCAAAGAGTAACGGAAGGTAAGGAAGGCAAGGGAAAGCAAGGAAAGGCAAGTGTAACGGAAGGAACGGCACGGCAAGGGGAAACAAGGCTAAGGCACGACAACGCACGCTAGGCAATGCACGGCAAGGCAAGGAAATGGTAACGCATGGGAAAGCACGGTCAGGCGAGGCAAGCCTAAGGCATGACAACGCAAGGCTAGGCAATGCACGGAAAGCAAGCAAAGAGTAACGGAACGCAAGGAAGGCAAGGGAAAGCAAGGAAAGGCAAGGGTAACGGAAGGAACGGCACGGCAAGGGGTAACAAGGCTAAGGCACGACAACGCAGGGCTAGGCAATGCACGGCAAGGCAAGGAAAGAGTAACGCAAGGAAAGGAAGGCAAGGCAAAGCCAGGCAAGGCAAGTGTAACAAAAGGCACGCAACGGCAAGGGGAAACAAGGCTAAGGAAAGCCAACGCAAGGCTAGGCAATGCACGGAAAGCAAGCAAGGAGTAACGGAATGCAAGGAAGGAAAGGGAAAGCAAGGGAAGGCAAGGGTAACGGAAGGAACGGCACGGCAAGGGGAAACAAGGCTAAGGCACGGCAACGTAGGCTAGGCAATGAGCGGCAAGGCAAGGAAAGGGTAACGCATGGGAAAGCACGTTCAGGCGAGGCAAGGCTAAGGCACGACAACGCAAGGCTAGGCAATGCACGGAAGGCTAGCAAAGAGTAACGGAAGGTAAGGAAGGCAAGGGAAAGCAAAGAAAGGCAAGTGTAACGGAAGGAACGGCACGGCAAGGGGAAACAAGGCTAAGGCACGATAACGCACGCTAGGCAATGCACGGCAAGTCAAGGAAAGGGTAACGCAAGGAAAGGCACGGTGAGGCTAGGCAAGGCTAATGCACGAAAACGCAAGGCTAGGCGATGCACGACAATGCAAGGAAAGGTTAAAGCAAAGGAAGGCAAGGTCAGGCGAGATAAGGCTAAGGCACGACAACGCAAGGCTAGGCAATTCAGGGAAGGCAAGCAAAGAGTAACGGAAGGTAAGGAAGGCAAGGAAAAGCACGGAAAGGCAAGGGTAACGGATGGAACGGCACGGCAAGGGGAAACAAGGCTAAGGCACGGCAACGCAGGCTAGGCAATGCACGGCAAGGCAAGGAAAGGGTAACGCATGGGAAAGCACGGTCAGGCGAGGCAAGGCTAAGGCACGACAACGCAAGGCTAGGCAATGCACGGAAAGCAAGCAAAGAGTTACGGAACGCAAAGAAGGCAAGAGAAAGCAAGGGAAGGCAAGGGTAACGGAAGGAACGGCACGGCAAGGGGAAACAAGGCTAAGGCACGACAACGCACGGCTAGGCAATGCACGGCAAGGCAAGCAAAGGGTAACGCAAGGCAAGGCACGGTGAGGCTAGGCAAGGCTAATGCACGAAAACGCAAGGCTAGGCAATGCACGACAATGCAAGGAAAGCTTAAAGCAAAGGAAGGCCAAGTCAGGCGAGATAAGGCAAAGGCACGACAACGCAAGACTAGGCAATTCAGGGAAGGCAAGCAAAGAGTAACGGAAGGTAAGCAAGGCAAGGAAAAGCAAGGAAAGGCAAGGGTAACGGAAGGAACGGCACGGCAAGGGGGAACAAGTCTAAGGCACGACACCGAACGCTAGGCAATGAACGGCAAGGCAAGGAAAGGGTAACGCATGGGAAAGCACGGTCAGGCGATGCAAGGCTAAGGCATGGGCTAGGCAATGCACGGAAGGCAAGCAAAGAGTAACGGAAGGTAAGGAAGGCAAGGGAAAAGAAGGAACGGCAAGTGTAACGGAAGGAACGGCACGGCAAGGGGAAACAAGGCTAAGGCACGACAACGCACGGCTAGGCAATGCACAACAAGGCAAGGAAAGGGTAACGCATGGGAAAGCACGGTCAGGCGATGCAAGGCTAAGGCATGACAACGCAAGGCTAGACAATGCACGGAAAGCAAGCAAAGAGTAACGGAACGCAAGGAAGGCAAGGGAAAGCAAGGGAAGGCAAGGGTAACGGAAGGAACGGCACGGCAAGGGGAAACAAGGCTAAGGCACGACAACGCACGGCTAGGCAATGCAGGGAAGGCAAGCAAAGAGTAACGGAACGTAAGGAAGGCAAGGAAAAGCAAGGAAAGGCAAGGGTAACGGAAGGAACGGCACGGGAAGCGGAAACAAGGCTAAGGCACGGCAACGCAGGCTGAGCAATGCACGGCAAGGCAAGGAAAGGGTAACGCATGGGAAAGCACGGTCAGGGGAGGCAAGGCTAAGGCACGACAACGCAAGGCTTGGCAATGCACGGAAGGCAAGCAAAGAGTAATGGAAGGTAAGGAAGGCAAGATTAAGCAAAGAAAGGCAAGTGTAACGGAAGGAACTGCACGGCAAGGGGAAACAAGGCTAAGGCACGACAACGCACGCTAGGCAATGCACGGCAAGGCAAGGAAAGGGTAACGCATGTGAAAGCACGGTCAGGCGAGGCAAGGCTAAGGCACGACAACGCAAGGCTAGGCAATGCACGGAAAGCAAGCAAAGAGTAACGGAACGCAAGGAAGGCAAGGGAAAGCAAGGGAAGGCAAGGGTAACGGAAGGAACGGCACGGCAAGGGGAAACAAGGCTAAGGCACGACAACGCAGGGCTAGGCAATGCACGGCAAGGCAAGGAAAGGGTAACGCAGGGGAAGGCACGGTCAGGTGAGGCAAGGATAAGGCACGACAATGCAAGGCTAGGCAATGCTCGGCAAGGCAAGGAAAGAGTAACGGAAGGAAAGGAAGGCAAGGCAAAGCCAGGCAAGGCAAGTGTAACAAAAGGCACGGAACGGCAAGGGGAAACAAGGCTAAGGCAAGACAACACACGGCTAGGAAATGCACGGCAAGGCAAGGAAAGGGTAACGCAAGGCAAGGCACGGTGAGGCTAGGCAAGTCTAATGCACGACAACGCAAGGCTAGGCAATGCACGACAATGCAAGTAAAGCTTAAAGCAAAGGAAGGCACGGCCAGAAGAGATAAGGCTAAGGCACGACAACGCAAGGCTAGGCAATGCAGGGAAGGCAAGGAAAGAGTAACGGAAGGTAAGGAAGGCAAAGGAAAGCAAGGAAAGGCAATGGTAACGGAAGCAACGGCACGGCAAGGGGAAACAAGTCTAAGGCACGACAACGCACGCTACGCAATGCACGGCAAGGGAAGGAAAGGGTAACGCATGGGAAAGAACGGTCAGGGGAGGAAACGCTAAGGCACGACAACGCAAGGCTTGGCAATGCACGGAAGGCAAGCAAAGAGTAACGGAAGGTAAGGAAGGCAAGGGAAAGCAAGGAAAGGCAATGGTAACGGAAGGAACGGCACGGCAAGGGGAAACAAGGCTAAGGCACGACAACGCACGCTAGGCAATGCACGGCAAGGCAAGGAAAGGGTAACGCATGGGAAAGCACGGTCCGGCGAGGCAAGGCTAAGGCATGACAACGCAAGGCTAGGCAATGCACGGAAAGCAAGCAAAGAGTAAGGGAACGCAAGGAAGGCAAGGGAAAGCAAGGGAAGGCAAGGGTAATGGAAGGAACGGCACGGCAAGGGGAAACAAGGCTAAGGCACGGCAACGTAGGCTAGGCAATGCATGGCAAGGCAAGGAAAGGGTAACGCATGGGAAAGCACGTTCAGGCGAGGCAAGGCTAAGGCACGACAACGCAAGGCTAGGCAATGCACGGAAGGCTAGCAAAGAGTAACGGAAGGTAAGGAAGGCAAGGGAAAGCAAAGAAAGGCAAGTGTAACGGAAGGAACGGCACGGCAAGGGGAAACAAGGCTAAGGCACGACAACGCACGGCTAGGCAATGCACGGCAAGGCAAGCAAAGGGTAACGCAAGGAAAGGTACGGTGAGGCTAGGCAAGGCTAATGCACGAAAACGCAAGGCTAGGCGATGCACGACAATGCAAGGAAACTTAAAGCAAAGGAAGGCAAGGTCAGGCGAGATAAGGCTAAGGCACGGCAAGGCAAGGCTAGGAAATTCAGGGAAGGCAAGCAAAGAGTAACGGAAGGTAAGCAAGGCAAGGAAAAGGAAGGAAAGGCCAGGGTAACGGAAGGAACGGCACGGCAAGGGGAAACAAGTCTAAGGCACGACACCGAACGCTAGGCAATGAACGGCAAAGCAAGGAAAGGGTAACGCATTTGAAAGCACGGTCAGGCGAGGCAACGCTAAGGCACGACAACGCAAGGCTAGGCAATGCACGGCAAGGCAAGGAAAGGGTAACGCAGGGGAATGCACGGTAAGGTGAGGCAAGGATAAGGCACGACAATGCAAGGCTAGGCAATGCACGGCAATGCAAGGAAAGAGTAACGGAAAGAAAGGAAGGCAAGGCAAAGCCAGGCAAGGCAAGTGTAAGAAAAGGCACGCCACGGCAAGGGGAATCAAGGCTAGGGCAAAACAACGCACGGCTAGGCAATGCACGGCAAGGCAAGGAAAGGGTAACGCAAGGCAAGGCACGGTGAGGCTAGGCAAGGCTAATGCACGACAACGCAAGGCTAGGCAATGCACGACAATGCAAGGAAAGCTTAAAGCAAAGGAAGGCACGGTCAGGCGAGATAAGGCTAAGGCACGACAACGCAAGGCTAGGCAATCCACGGAAGGAAAGCAAAGAGTAACGGAAGGTAAGGAAGGCAAGGGAAAGCAAGGAAAGGCAAGTGTAACGGAAGGAACGGCACGGCAAGGGGAAACAAGGCTAAGGCACGACAACGCACGCTAGGCAATGCACGGCAAGGCAAGGAAATGGTAACGCATGGGAAAGCACGGTCAGGCGAGGCAAGCCTAAGGCATGACAACGCAAGGCTAGGCAATGCACGGAAAGCAAGCAAAGAGTAACGGAACGCAAGGAAGGCAAGGGAAAGCAAGGAAAGGCAAGGGTAACGGAAGGAACGGCACGGCAAGGGGTAACAAGGCTAAGGCACGACAACGCAGGGCTAGGCAATGCACGGCAAGGCAAGGAAAGAGTAACGCAAGGAAAGGAAGGCAAGGCAAAGCCAGGCAAGGCAAGTGTAACAAAAGGCACGCAACGGCAAGGGGAAACAAGGCTAAGGAAAGCCAACGCAAGGCTAGGCAATGCACGGAAAGCAAGCAAGGAGTAACGGAATGCAAGGAAGGAAAGGGAAAGCAAGGGAAGGCAAGGGTAACGGAAGGAACGGCACGGCAAGGGGAAACAAGGCTAAGGCACGGCAACGTAGGCTAGGCAATGAGCGGCAAGGCAAGGAAAGGGTAACGCATGGGAAAGCACGTTCAGGCGAGGCAAGGCTAAGGCACGACAACGCAAGGCTAGGCAATGCACGGAAGGCTAGCAAAGAGTAACGGAAGGTAAGGAAGGCAAGGGAAAGCAAAGAAAGGCAAGTGTAACGGAAGGAACGGCACGGCAAGGGGAAACAAGGCTAAGGCACGATAACGCACGCTAGGCAATGCACGGCAAGTCAAGGAAAGGGTAACGCAAGGAAAGGCACGGTGAGGCTAGGCAAGGCTAATGCACGAAAACGCAAGGCTAGGCGATGCACGACAATGCAAGGAAAGGTTAAAGCAAAGGAAGGCAAGGTCAGGCGAGGGGTAACAAGGCTAAGGCACGACAACGCAGGGCTAGGCAATTCAGGGAAGGCAAGCAAAGAGTAACGGAAGGTAAGGTAGGCAAGGAAAAGCACGGAAAGGCAAGGGTAACGGATGGAACGGCTCGGCAAGGGGAAACAAGGCTAAGGCACGGCAACGCAGGCTAGGCAATGCACGGCAAGGCAAGGAAAGGGTAACGCATGGGAAAGCACGGTCAGGCGAGGCAAGGCTAAGGCACGACAACGCAAGGCTAGGCAATGCACGGAAAGCAAGCAAAGAGTTACGGAACGCAAAGAAGGCAAGAGAAAGCAAGGGAAGGCAAGGGTAACGGAAGGAACGGCACGGCAAGGGGAAACAAGGCTAAGGCACGACAACGCACGGCTAGGCAATGCACGGCAAGGCAAGCAAAGGGTAACGCAAGGCAAGGCACGGTGAGGCTAGGCAAGGCTAATGCACGAAAACGCAAGGCTAGGCAATGCACGACAATGCAAGGAAAGCTTAAAGCAAAGGAAGGCCAAGTCAGGCGAGATAAGGCAAAGGCACGACAACGCAAGACTAGGCAATTCAGGGAAGGCAAGCAAAGAGTAACGGAAGGTAAGCAAGGCAAGGAAAAGCAAGGAAAGGCAAGGGTAACGGAAGGAACGGCACGGCAAGGGGGAACAAGTCTAAGGCACGACACCGAACGCTAGGCAATGAACGGCAAGGCAAGGAAAGGGTAACGCATGGGAAAGCACGGTCAGGCGAGGCAAGGCGACGGCACGACAACGCAAGGCTAGGCAATGCACGGAAGGCAAGCAAAGAGTAACGGAAGGTAAGGAAGGCAAGGGAAAGGAAGGAACGGCAAGTGTAACGGAAGGAACGGCACGGCAAGGGGAAACAAGGCTAAGGCACGACAACGCACGGCTAGGCAATGCACAACAAGGCAAGGAAAGGGTAACGCATGGGAAAGCACGGTCAGGCGATGCAAGGCTAAGGCATGACAACGCAAGGCTAGACAATACACGGAAAGCAAGCAAAGAGTAACGGAACGCAAGGAAGGCAAGGGAAAGCAAGGGAAGGCAAGGGTAACGGAAGGAACGGCACGGCAAGGGGAAACAAGGCTAAGGCACGACAACGTATGGCTAGGCAATGCACGGAAAGGCAAGGAAAGGGTAACGCAAGGCAAGGCACGGTGAGGCTAGGCAAGGCTAATGCACGACAACGCAAGGCTAGGCAATGCACGACAATGCAAGGAAAGCTTAAAGCAAAGGAAGGCACGGTCAGGCGAGATAAGGCTAAGCCACGACAACGCAAGGCTAGGCAATGCAGGGAAGGCAAGCAAAGAGTAACGGAACGTAAGGAAGGCAAGGAAAAGCAAGGAAAGGCAAGGGTAACGGAAGGAACGGCACGGCAAGGGGGAATACGTCTAAGGCACGGCAACGTAAGCTAGGCAATGCACGGCAAGGCAAGGAAAGGGTAACGCATGGAAAAGCATGGTCAGGCGAGGCAAGGCCAAGGAAAGCGAACGCAAGGCTAGGCAATGCACGGAAAGCAAGCAAGGAGTAACGGAATGCAAGGAAGGAAAGGGAAAGCAAGGGAAGGCAAGGGTAACGGAAGGAACGGCACGGCAAGGGTTAACAAGGCTAAGGCACGACAACACACGGCTAGGAAATGCACGGCAAGGCAAGGAAAGGGTAACGCAAGGCAAGGCACGCTGAGGCTAGGCAAGGTTAATGCACGACAACGCAAGGCTAGGCAATGCACGACAATGCAAGGAAAGCTTAAAGCAAAGGAAGGCACGGTCAGGCGAGATAAGGCTAAGGCACGACAACGCAAGGCTAGGCAATGCACGGAAGGCAAGCAAAGAGTAACGGAAGGTAAGGAAGGCAAGGGAAAGCAAGGAAAGGCAATGGTAACGGAAGGAACGGCACGGCAAGGGGAAACAAGGCTAAGGCACGACAACGCACGCTAGGCAATGCACGGCAAGGCAAGGAAAGGGTAACGCATGTGAAAGCACGGTAAGGCGAGGCAAGGCTAAGGCACGACAACGCAAGGCTAGGCAATGCACGGAAAGCAAGCAAAGAGTAACGGAACGCAAGGAAGGCAAGGGAAAGCAAGGGAAGGCAAGGGTAACGGACGGAACGGCACGGCAAGGGGAAACAAGGCTAAGGCACGACAACGCAGGGCTAGGCAATGCACGGCAAGGCAAGGAGAGGGTAACGCAGGGGAAGGCACGGTCAGGTGAGGCAAGGATAAGGCACGACAATGCAAGGCTAGGCAATGCTCGGCAAGGCAAGGAAAGAGTAACGGAAGGAAAGGAAGGTAAGGCAAAGCCAGGCAAGGCAAGTGTAACAAAAGGCACGCAACGGCAAGGGGAAACAAGGCTAAGGCACGACAACAGACGGCTAGGAAATGCACGGCAAGGCAAGTAAAGGGTAACGCAAGGCAAGGCACGGTGAGGCTAGGCAAGGCTAATGCACGACAACGCAAGGCTAGGCAATGCACGACAATGCAAGTAAAGCTTAAAGCAAAGGAAGGCACGGTCAGAAGAGATAAGGCTAAGGCACGACAACGCAAGGCTTGGCAATGCACGGAAGGCAAGCAAAGAGTAACGGAAGGTAAGGAAGGCAAGGGAAAGCAAAGAAAGGCAAGTGTAACGGAAGGAACGGCACGGCAAGGGGAAACAAGGCTAAGGCACAACAACGCACGCTAGGCAATGCACGGCAAGGCAAGGAAAGAGTAACGCAAGGAAAGGAAGGCAAGGCAAAGCCAGGCAAGGCAAGTGTAACAAAAGGCACGCAACGGCAAGGGGAAACAAGGCTAAGGAAAGCCAACGCAAGGCTAGGCAATGCACGGAAAGCAAGCAAGGAGTAACGGAATGCAAGGAAGGAAAGGGAAAGCAAGGGAAGGCAAGGGTAACGGAAGGAACGGCACGGCAAGGGGAAACAAGGCTAAGGCACGGCAACGTAGGCTAGGCAATGAGCGGCAAGGCAAGGAAAGGGTAACGCATGGGAAAGCACGTTCAGGCGAGGCAAGGCTAAGGCATGACAACGCAAGGCTAGGCAATGCACGGAAGGCTAGCAAAGAGTAACGGAAGGTAAGGAAGGCAAGGGAAAGCAAAGAAAGGCAAGTGTAACGGAAGGAACGGCACGGCAAGGGGAAACAAGGCTAAGGCACGATAACGCACGCTAGGCAATGCACGGCAAGTCAAGGAAAGGGTAACGCAAGGAAAGGCACGGTGAGGCTAGGCAAGGCTAATGCACGAAAACGCAAGGCTAGGCGATGCACGACAATGCAAGGAAAGGTTAAAGCAAAGGAAGGCAAGGTCAGGCGAGATAAGGCTAAGGCACGACAACGCAAGGCTAGGCAATTCAGGGAAGGCAAGCAAAGAGTAACGGAAGGTAAGGAAGGCAAGGAAAAGCACGGAAAGGCAAGGGTAACGGATGGAACGGCACGGCAAGGGGAAACAAGGCTAAGGCACGGCAACGCAGGCTAGGCAATGCACGGCAAGGCAAGGAAAGGGTAACGCATGGGAAAGCACGGTCAGGCGAGGCAAGGCTAAGGCACGACAACGCAAGGCTAGGCAATGCACGGAAAGCAAGCAAAGAGTTACGGAACGCAAAGAAGGCAAGGGAAAGCAAGGGAAGGCAAGGGTAACGGAAGGAACGGCACGGCAAGGGGAAACAAGGCTAAGGCACGACAACGCACGGCTAGGCAATGCACGGCAAGGCAAGCAAAGGGTAACGCAAGGCAAGGCACGGTGAGGCTAGGCAAGGCTAATGCACGAAAACGCAAGGCTAGGCAATGCACGACAATGCAAGGAAAGCTTAAAGCAAAGGAAGGCCAAGTCAGGCGAGATAAGGCAAAGGCACGACAACGCAAGACTAGGCAATTCAGGGAAGGCAAGCAAAGAGTAACGGAAGGTAAGCAAGGCAAGGAAAAGCAAGGAAAGGCAAGGGTAACGGAAGGAACGGCACGGCAAGGGGGAACAAGTCTAAGGCACGACACCGAACGCTAGGCAATGAACGGCAAGGCAAGGAAAGGGTAACGCATAGGAAAGCACGGTCAGGCGAGGCAAGGCGACGGCACGACAACGCAAGGCTAGGCAATGCACGGAAGGCAAGCAAAGAGTAACGGAAGGTAAGAAAGGCAAGGGAAAGGAAGGAACGGCAAGTGTAACGGAAGGAACGGCACGGCAAGGGGAAACAAGGCTAAGGCACGACAACGAACGGCTAGGCAATGCACAACAAGGCAAGGAAAGGGTAACGCATGGGAAAGCACGGTCAGGCGATGCAAGGCTAAGGCATGACAACGCAAGGCTAGACAATGCACGGAAAGCAAGCAAAGAGTAACGGAACGCAAGGAAGGCAAGGGAAAGCAAGGGAAGGCAAGGGTAACGGAAGGAACGGCACGCCAAGGGGAAACAAGGCTAAGGCACGACAACGTATGGCTAGGCAATGCATGGCAAGGCAAGGAAAGGGTAACGCAAGGCAAGGCACGGTGAGGCTAGGCAAGGCTAATGCACGACAACGCAAGGCTAGGCAATGCACGACAATGCAAGGAAAGCTTAAAGCAAAGGAAGGCACGGTCAGGCGAGATAAGGCTAAGGCACGACAACGCAAGCCTAGGCAATGCAGGGAAGGCAAGCAAAGAGTAACGGAACGTAAGGAAGGCAAGGAAGAGCAAGGAAAGGCAAGGGTAACGGAAGGAACGGCACGGCAAGGGGGAACACGTCTAAGGCACGGCAACGTAACCTAGGCAATGCACGGCAAGGCAAGGAAAGGGTAACGCATGTGAAATGCACGGTCAGGCGAGGCAAGGCCAAGGAAAGACGAACGCAAGGCTAGGCAATGCACGGAAAGCAAGCAAGGAGTAACGGAATGCAAGGAAGGAAAGGGAAAGCAAGGGAAGGCAAGGGTAACGGAAGGAACGGCACGGCAAGGGGTAACAAGCCTAAGGCACGACAACACACGGCTAGGAAATGCACGGTAAGGCAAGGAAAGGGTAACGCAAGGCAAGGCACGGTGAGGCTAGGCAAGGCTAATGCACGACAACGCAAGGCTAGGCAATGCACGACAATGCAAGGAAAGCTTAAAGCAAAGGAAGGCACGGTCAGGCGAGATAAGGCTAAGGCACGACAACGCAAGGCTAGGCAATGCACGGAAGGCAAGCAAAGAGTAACGGAAGGTAAGGAAGGCAAGGGAAAGCAAGGAAAGGCAAGTAAAGGGTAACGCAAGGCAAGGCACGGTGAGGCTAGGCAAGGCTAATGCACGACAACGCAAGGCTAGGCAATGCACGACAATGCAAGTAAAGCTTAAAGCAAAGGAAGGCACGGTCAGAAGAGATAAGGCTAAGGCACGACAACGCAAGGCTAGGCAATGCACGGAAGGCAAGCAAAGAGTAACGGAAGGTAAGGAAGGCAAGGGAAAGCAAAGAAAGGCAAGTGTAACGGAAGGAACGGCACGGCAAGGGGAAACAAGGCTAAAGCACAACAACGCACGCTAGGCAATGCACGGCAAGGCAAGGAAAGGGTAACGGATGGTAAGGAAGGCAAGGGAAAGCAATGAAAGGCAATGGTAATGGAAGGAACGGCACGGCAATGGGAAACAAGGCTAAGGCACGACAACGCACGCTAGGCAATGCACGGCAAGGCAAGGAAAGGGTAACGCATGTGAAAGCACGGTCAGGCGAGGCAAGGCTAAGGCACGACAACGCAAGTCTAGGCAATGCACGGAAAGCAAGCAAAGAGTAACGGAACGCAAGGAAGGCAAGGGAAAGCAAGGGAAGGCAAGGGTAACGGAAGGAACGGCACGGCAAGGGGAAACAAGGCTAAGGCACGACAACGCAGGGCTAGGCAATGCACGGCAAGGCAAGGAAAGGGTAACGCAGGGGAAGGCACGGTCAGGTGAGGCAAGGATAAGGCACGACAATGCAAGGCTAGGCAATGCACGGCAAGGCAAGGAAAGAGTAACGGAAGGAAAGGAAGGCAAGGCAAAGCCAGGCAAGGCAAGTGTAACAAAAGGCACGCAACGGCAAGGGGAAACAAGGCTAAGGCACGACAACACACGGCTAGGAAATGCACGGCAAGGCAAGGAAAGGGTAACGCAAGACAAGGCACGGTGAGGCTAGGCAAGGCTAATGCACGACAACGCAAGGCTAGGCAATGCACGACAATGCAAGTAAAGCTTAAAGGAAAGGAAGGCACGGCCAGAAGAGATAAGGCTAAGGCACGACAACGCAAGGCTAGGCAATGCAGGGAAGGCAAGGAAAGAGTAACGGAAGGTAAGGAAGGCAAAGGAAAGCAAGGAAAGGCAATGGTAACGGAAGGAACGGCACGGTAAGGGGAAACAAGTCTAAGGCACGACAACGCACGCTACGCAATGCACGGCAAGGGAAGGAAAGGGTAACGCATGGGAAAGAACGGTCAGGGGAGGAAACGCTAAGGCACGACAAAGCAAGGCTTGGCAATGCACGGAAGGCAAGCAAAGAGTAACGGAAGGAAAGGAAGGCAAGGGAAAGCAAGGAAAGGCAATGGTAACGGAAGGAACGGCACGGCAAGGGGAAACAAGGCTAAGGCACGACAACGCACGCTAGGCAATGCACGGCAAGGCAAGGAAAGGGTAACGCATGGGAAAGCACGGTCCGGCGAGGCAAGGCTAAGGCATGACAACGCAAGGCTAGGCAATGCACGAAAAGCAAGCAAAGAGTAAGGGAACGCAAGGAAGGCAAGGGAAAGCAAGGGAAGGCAAGGGTAATGGAAGGAACGGCACGGCAAGGGGAAACAAGGCTAAGGCACGGCAACGTAGGCTAGGCAATGCACGGCAAGGCGAGGAAAGGGTAACGCATGGGAAAGCACGTTCAGGCGAGGCAAGGCTAAGGCACGACAACGCAAGGCTAGGCAATGCACGGAAGGCTAGCAAAGAGTAACGGAAGGTAAGGAAGGCAAGGGAAAGCAAAGAAAGGCAAGTGTAACGGAAGGAACGGCACGGCAAGGGGAAACAAGGCTAAGGCACGACAACGCACGGCTAGGCAATGCACGGCAAGGAAAGCAAAGGGTAACGCAAGGAAAGGCACGGTGAGGCTAGTCAAGGCTAATGCACGAAAACGCAAGGCTAGGCGATGCACGACAATGGAAGGAAACTTAATGCAAAGGAAGGCAAGGTCAGGCGAGATAAGGCTAAGGCACGACAAGGCAAGGCTAGGAAATTCAGGGAAGGCAAGCAAAGAGTAACGGAAGGTAAGCAAGGGAAGGAAAAGGAAGGAAAGGCCAGGGTAACGGAAGGAACGGCACGGCAAGGGGAAACAAGTCTAAGGCACGACACTGAACGCTAGGCAATGAACGGCAAGGCAAGGAAAGGGTAACGCATTTGAAAGCACGGTCAGGCGAGGCAACGCTAAGGCACGACAACGCAAGGCTAGGCAATGCACGGAAGGCAAGCAAAGAGTAACGGAAGTTAAGGCAGGCAAGGGAAAGGAAGGAACGGCAAGTGTAACGGAAGGAACGGCACGGCAAGGGGAAACAAGGCTAAGGCACGACAACGCACGGCTAGGCAATGCACGGCAAGGCAAGGAAAGGGTAACGCAAGGCAAGGCACGGTGAGGCTAGGCAAGGCTAATGCACGACAACGCAAAGCTAGGCAATGCACGACAATGCAAGGAAAGCTTAAAGCAAAGGAAGGCACGGTCAGGCGAGATGAGGCTAAGGCACGACAACGCAAGGCTAGGCAATGCAGGGAAGGCAAGCAAAGAGTAACGGAACGTAAGGAAGGCAAGGAAAAGCAAGAAAAGGCAAGGGTAACGGAAGGAACGGCACGGGAAGCGGAAACAAGGCTAAGGCACGGCAACGCAGGCTGAGAAATGCACGGCAAGGCAAGGAAAGGGTAACGCATGGGAAAGCACGGTCAGGCGAGGCAGGAAGGCTAAGGCACGACAACGCAAGGCTTGGCAATGCACGGAAGGCAAGCAAAGAGTAATGGAAGGTAAGGAAGGCAAGGGAAAGCAAAGAAAGGCAAGTGTAACGGACGGAACGGCACGGCAAGGGGAAACAAGGCTAAGGCACGACAACGCAGGGCTAGGCAATGCACGGCAAGGCAAGGAAAGGGTAACGCAGGGGAAGGCACGGTCAGGTGAGGCAAGGATAAGGCACGACAATGCAAGGCTAGGCAATGCACGGCAAGGCAAGGAAAGAGTAACGGAAGGAAAGGAAGGCAAGGCAATGCCAGGCAAGGCAAGTGTAACAAAAGGCACGCAACGGCAAGGGGAAACAAGGCTAAGGCACGACAACGCACGGCTAGGCAATGCACGGCAAGGCAAGGAAAGGGTAACGCAAGGCAAGGCACGGTGAGGCTAGGCAAGGCTAATGCACGACAACGCAAGGCTAGGCAATGCACGACAATGCAAGGAAAGCTTAAAGCAAAGGAAGGCACGGTCAGGCGAGATAAGGCTAAGGCACGACAACGCAAGGCTAGGCAATGCAGGGAAGGCAAGAAAAGAGTAACGGAAGGTAAGGAAGGCAAAGGAAAGCAAGGAAAGGCAATGGTAACGGAAGGAACGGCACGGCAAGGGGAAACAAGTCTAAGGCACGACAACGCACGCTAGGCAATGCACGGCAAGGGAAGGAAAGGGTAACGCATGGGAAAGAACGGTCAGGGGAGGAAACGCTAAGGCACGACAACGCAAGGCTTGGCAATGCACGGAAGGCAAGCAAAGAGTAACGGAAGGTAAGGAAGGCAAGGGAAAGCAAGGAAAGGCAATGGTAACGGAAGGAACGGCACGGCAAGGGGAAACAAGGCTAAGGCACGACAACGCACGCTAGGCAATGCACGGCAAGGCAAGGAAAGGGTAACGCATGGGAAAGCACGGTCCGGCGAGGCAAGGCTAAGGCATGACAACGCAAGGCTAGGCAATGCACGGAAAGCAAGCAAAGAGTAAGGGAACGCAAGGAAGGCAAGGGAAAGCAAGGGAAGGCAAGGGTAAAGGAAGGAACGGCACGGCAAGGGGAAACAAGGCTAAGGCACGGCAACGTAGGCTAGGCAATGCACGGCAAGGCAAGGAAAGGGTAACGCATGGGAAAGCACGTTCAGGCGAGGCAAGGCTAAGGCACGACAACGCAAGGCTAGGCAATGCACGGAAGGCTAGCAAAGAGTAACGGAAGGTAAGGAAGGCAAGGGAAAGCAAAGAAAGGCAAGTGTAACGGAAGGAACGGCACGGCAAGGGGAAACAAGGCTAAGGCACGACAACGCACGGCTAGGCAATGCACGGCAAGGCAAGCAAAGGGTAACGCAAGGAAAGGTACGGTGAGGCTAGGCAAGGCTAATGCACGAAAACGCAAGGCTAGGCGATGCACGACAATGCAAGGAAACTTAAAGCAAAGGAAGGCAAGGTCAGGCGAGATAAGGCTAAGGCACGACAAGGCAAGGCTAGGAAATTCAGGGAAGGCAAGCAAAGAGTAACGGAAGGTAAGCAAGGCAAGGAAAAGGAAGGAAAGGCCAGGGTAACGGAAGGAACGGCACGGCAAGGGGAAACAAGTCTAAGGCACGACACCGAACGCTAGGCAATGAACGGCAAGGCAAGGAAAGGGTAACGGATTTGAAAGCACGGTCAGGCGAGGCAACGCTAAGGCACGACAACGCAAGGCTAGGCAATGCACGGAAGGCAAGCAAAGAGTAACGGAAGGTAAGGAAGGCAAGGGAAAGGAAGGAAAGGCAAGTGTAACGGAAGGAACGGCACGGCAAGGGGAAACAAGGCTAAGGCACGACAACGCACGGCTAGGCAATGCACGGCAAGGCAAGGAAAGGGTAACGCAAGGCAAGGCACGGTGAGGCTAGGCAAGGCTAATGCACGACAACGCAAGGCTAGGCAATGCACGACAATGCAAGGAAAGCTTAAAGCAAAGGAAGGCCAGGTCAGGCGAGATAAGGCAAAGGCACGACAACGCAAGGCTAGGCAATTCAGGGAAGGCAAGCAAAGAGTAACGGAAGGTAAGCAAGGCAAGGAAAAGGAAGGAAAGGCCAGGGTAACGGAAGGAACGGCACGGCAAGGGGAAACAAGTCTAAGGCACGACACCGAACGCTAGGCAATGAACGGCAAGGCAAGGAAAGGGTAACGCATTTGAAAGCACGGTCAGGCGAGGCAACGCTAAGGCACGACAACGCAAGGCTAGGCAATGCACGGCAAGGCAAGGAAAGGGTAACGCAGGGGAATGCACTGTAAGGTGAGGCAAGGATAAGGCACGACAATGCAAGGCTAGGCAATGCATGGCAAGGCAAGGAAAGAGTAACGGAAGGAAAGGAAGGCAAGGCAAAGCCAGGCAAGGCAAGTGTAACAAAAGGAACGCCACGGCAAGGGGAATCAAGGCTAAGGTAAAACAACGCACGGCTAGGCAATGCACGGCAAGGCAAGGAAAGGGTAACGCAAGGCAAGGCACGGTGAGGCTAGGCAAGGCTAATGAACGACAACGCAAGGCTAGGCAATGCACGACAATGCAAGGAAAGCTTAAAGCAAAGGAAGGCACGGTCAGGCGAGATAAGGCTAAGGCACGACAACGCAAGGCTAGGCAATGCACGGAAGGCAAGCAAAGAGTAACGGAAGGTAAGGAAGGCAAGGGAAAGCAAGGAAAGGCAAGTGTAACGGAAGGAACGGCACGGCAAGGGGAACCAAGGCTAAGGCACGACAACGCACGCTAGGCAATGCACGGCAAGGCAAGGAAATGGTAACGCATGGGAAAGCACGGTCAGGCGAGGCAAGCCTAAGGCATGACAACGCAAGGCTAGGCAATGCACGGAAGCAAGCAAAGAGTAACGGAACGCAAGGAAGGCAAGGGAAAGCAAGGAAAGGCAAGGGTAACGGAAGGAACGGCACGGCAAGGGGTAACAAGGCTAAGGCACGACAACGCAGGGCTAGGCAATGCACGGCAAGGCAAGGAAAGAGTAACGCAAGGAAAGGAAGGCAAGGCAAAGCCAGGCAAGGCAAGTGTAACAAAAGGCACGGAACGGCAAGGGGATACAAGGCTAAGGAAAGCCAACGCAAGGCTAGGCAATGCACGACAATGCAAGGAAAGCTTAAAGCAAAGGAAGGCAAGGTTAGGCCAGATAAGGCAAAGGCACGACAACGCAAGGCTAGGCAATTCAGGGAAGGCAAGCAAAGAGTAACGGAAGGTAAGCAAGGCAAGGAAAAGCAAGGAAAGGCAACGGTAACGGAAGGAACGGCACGGCAAGGGGGAACAAGTCTAAGGCACGACACCGAACGCTAGGCAATGAACGGCAAGGCAAGGAAAGGGTAACGCAGGGGATGGCACGGTCAGGTGAGGCAAGGATAAGGCACGACAATGCAAGGCTAGGCAATGCACGGCAAGGCAAGGAAAGAGTAACGGAAGGAAAGGAAGGCAAGGCAAAGCCAGGCAAGGCAAGTGTAACAAAAGGCACGCAACGGCAAGGGGAAACAAGGCTAAGGCACGACAACAGACGGCTAGGAAATGCACGGCAAGGCAAGTAAAGGGTAACGCAAGGCAAGGCACGGTGAGGCTAGGCAAGGCTAATGCACGACAACGCAACGATAGGCAATGCACGACAATGCAAGTAAAGCTTAAAGCAAAGGAAGGCACGGTCAGAAGAGATAAGGCTAAGGCACGACAACGCAAGGCTAGGCAATGCAGGGAAGGCAAGGAAAGAGTAACGGAAGGTAAGGAAGGCAAAGGAAAGCAAGGAAAGGCAATGGTAACGGAAGGAACCCCACGGCAATGGGAAACAAGTCTAAGGCACGACAACGCACGCTAGGCAATGCACGGCAAGGGAAGGAAAGGGTAACGCATGGGAAAGAACGGTCAGGGGAGGCAAGGCTAAGGCACGACATCGCAAGGCTTGGCATTGCACGGAAGGCAACCAAAGACTAACGGAAGGTAAGGAAGGCAAGGGAAAGCAAAGAAAGGCAAGTGTAACGGAAGGAACGGCACGGCAAGGGGAAACAAGGCTAAGGCACAACAACGCACGCTAGGCAATGCACGGCAAGGCAAGGAAAGGGTAACGCATGGAAAAGCACGGTCAGGCGAGGCAAGGCCAAGGAAAGCCAACGCAAGGCTAGGCAATGCACGGAAAGCAAGCAAGGAGTAACGGAATGCAAGGAAGGAAAGGGAAAGCAAGGGAAGGGAAGGGTAACGGAAGGAACGGCACGGCAAGGGTTAACAAGGCTAAGGCACGACAACACACGGCTAGGAAATGCACGGCAAGGCAAGGAAAGGGTAACGCAAGGCAAGGCACGCTGAGGCTAGGCAAGGTTAATGCACGACAACGCAAGGCTAGGAAATGCACGACAATGCAAGGAAAGCTTAAAGCAAAGGAAGGCACGGTCAGTCGAGATAAGGCTAAGGCACGACAACGCAAGGCTAGGCAATGCACGGAAGGCAAGCAAAGAGTAACGGAAGGTAAGGAAGGCAAGGGAAAGCAAGGAAAGGCAATGGTAACGGAAGGAACGGCACGGCAAGGGGAAACAAGGCTAAGGCACGACAACGCACGCTAGGCAATGCACGGCAAGGCAAGGAAAGGGTAACGCATGGGAAAGCACGGTCAGGCGAGGCAAGGCTAAGGCACGACAACTCAAGGCTAGTCAATGCATGGAAGGGAAGCAAAGAACAACGGAAGGTAAGGAAGGAAAGGGAAAGCAAAGAAAGGCAAGTGTAACGGAAGGAACGGCACGGCAAGGGGAAACAAGGCTAAGGCACGACAACGCACGGCTAGGCAATGCACGGCAAGGCAAGCAAAGGGTAACGCAAGGAAAGGCACGGTGAGGCTAGGCAAGGCTAATGCACGAAAACGCAAGGCTAGGCAATGCACGACAATGCAAGGAAAGCTTAAAGCAAAGGAAGGCACTGTCAGGCGAGATAAGGCTAAGGCACGACAACGCAAGGCTAGGCAATGTACGGAAGGCAAGCAAAGAGTAACGGAACGCAAGGAAGGCAAGGAAAAGCAAGAAAAGGCAAGGGTAACGGAAGGAACGGCACGGGAAGCGGAAACAAGGCTAAGGCACGGCAACGCAGGCTGAGCAATGCACGGCAAGGCAAGGAAAGGGTAACGCATGGGAAAGCACGTTCAGGCGAGGCAAGGCTACGGCACGACAACGCAAGGCTAGGCAATGCACGGAAGGCAAGCAAAGAGTAATGGACGGTAAGGAAGGCAAGGGTAAGCAAAGAAAGGCAAGTGTAACGGAAGGAACTGCACGGCAAGGGGAAACAAGGCTAAGGCACGACAACGCACGCTAGGCAATGCACGGCAAGGCAAGGAAAGGGTAACGCATGTGAAAGCACGGTCAGGCGAGGCAAGGCTAAGGCACGACAACGCAAGGCTAGGCAATGCACGGAAAGCAAGCAAAGAGTAACGGAACGCAAGGAAGGCAAGGGAAAGCAAGGGAAGGCAAGGGTAACGGAAGGAACGGCACGGCAAGGGGAAACAAGGCTAAGGCACGACAACGCAGGGCTAGGCAATGCACGGCAAGGCAAGGAAAGGGTAACGCAGGGGAAGGCACGGTCAGGTGAGGCAAGGATAAGGCACGACAATGCAAGGCTAGGCAATGCTCGGCAAGGCAAGGAAAGAGTAACGGAAGGAAAGGAAGGCAAGGCAAAGCCAGGCAAGGCAAGTGTAACAAAAGGCACGCAACGGCAAGGGGAAACAAGGCTAAGGCACGACAACACACGGCTAGGAAATGCACGGCAAGGCAAGGAAAGGGTAACGCAAGGCAAGGCACGGTGAGGCTAGGCAAGTCTAATGCACGACAACGCAAGGCTAGGCAATGCACGACAATGCAAGTAAACCTTAAAGCAAAGGAAGGCACGGCCAGAAGAGATAAGGCTAAGGCACGACAACGCAAGGCTAGGCAATGCAGGGAAGGCAAGGAAAGAGTAACGGAATGTAAGGAAGGCAAGGGAAAGCAAGGAAAGGCAATGGTAACGGAAGGAACGGCACGGCAAGGGGAAACAAGTCTAAGGCACGACAACGCACGCTAGGCAATGCACGGAAAGGGAAGGAAAGGGTAACGCATGGGAAAGAACGGTCAGGGGAGGAAACGCTAAGGCACGACAACGCAAGGCTTGGCAATGCACGGAAGGCAAGCAAAGAGTAACGGAAGGTAAGGAAGGCAAGGGAAAGCAAGGAAAGGCAATGGTAACGGAAGGAACGGCACGGCAAGGGGAAACAAGGCTAAGGCACGACAACGCACGCTAGGCAATGCACGGCAAGGCAAGGAAAGGGTAACGCATGGGAAAGCACGGTCCGGCGAGGCAAGGCTAAGGCATGACAACGCAAGGCTAGGCAATGCACGGAAAGCAAGCAAAGAGTAAGGGAACGCAAGGAAGGCAAGGGAAAGCAAGGGAAGGCAAAGGTAATGGAAGGAACGGCACGGCAAGGGGAAACAAGGCTAAGGCACGGCAACGTAGGCTAGGCAATGCACGGCAAGGCAAGGAAAGGGTAACGCATGGGAAAGCACGTTCAGGCGAGGCAAGGCTAAGGCACGACAACGCAAGGCTAGGCAATGCACGGAAGGCTAGCAAAGAGTAACGGAAGGTAAGGAAGGCAAGGGAAAGCAAAGAAAGGCAAGTGTAACGGAAGGAACGGCACGGCAAGGGGAAACAAGGCTAAGGCACGACAACGCACGGCTAGGCAATGCACGGCAAGGCAAGCAAAGGGTAACGCAAGGAAAGGTACGGTGAGGCTAGGCAAGGCTAATGCACGAAAACGCAAGGCTAGGCGATGCACGACAATGCAAGGAAACTTAAAGCAAAGGAAGGCAAGGTCAGGCGAGATAAGGCTAAGGCACGACAAGGCAAGGCTAGGAAATTCAGGGAAGGCAAGCAAAGAGTAACGGAAGGTAAGCAAGGCAAGGAAAAGGAAGGAAAGGCCAGGGTAACGGAAGGAACGGCACGGCAAGGGGAAACAAGTCTAAGGCACGACACCGAACGCTAGGCAATGAACGGCAAGGCAAGGAAAGGGTAACGCATTTGAAAGCACGGTCAGGCGAGGCAACGCTAAGGCACGACAACGCAAGGCTAGGCAATGCACGGAAGGCAAGCAAAGAGTAACGGAAGGTAAGGAAGGCAAGGGAAAGCAAGGAAAGGCAAGTGTAACGGAAGGAACGGCACGGCAAGGGGAAACAAGGCTAAGGCACGACAACGCACGGCTAGGCAATGCACGGCAAGGCAAGATAAGGGTAACGCAAGGCAAGGCACGGTGAGGCTAGGCAAGGCTAATGCACGACAACGCAAGGCTAGGAAATGCACGACAATGCAAGGAAAGCTTAAAGCAAAGGAAGGCCAGGTCAGGCGAGATAAGGCAAAGGCACGACAACGCAAGGCTAGGCAATTCAGGGAAGGCAAGCAAAGAGTAACGGAAGGTAAGCAAGGCAAGGAAAAGGAAGGAAAGGCCAGGGTAACGGAAGGAACGGCACGGCAAGGGGAAACAAGTCTAAGGCACGACACCGAACGCTAGGCAATGAACGGCATGGCAAGGAAAGGGTTACGCATTTGAAAGCACGGTCAGGCGAGGCAACGCTAAGGCACGACAACGCAAGGCTAGGCAATGCACGGCAAGGCAAGGAAAGCGTAACGCAGGGGAATGCACGGTAAGGTGAGGCAAGGATAAGGCACGACTATGCAAGGCTAGGCAATGCACGGCAAGGCAAGGAAAGAGTAACGGAAGGAAAGGAAGGCAAGGCAAAGCCAGGCAAGGCAAGTGTAACAAAAGGCACGCCACGGCAAGGGGAATCAAGGCTAAGGCAAAACAACGCACGGCTAGGCAAGGAAATGCACGGCAAGGCTAAGCACGACAAAAGGGTAACGCAAGGCAAGGCACGGTGAGGCTAGGCAAGGCTAATGCACGACAACGCAGCAAGGAAAGGCTAGGCAATGCACGGCAACGGCAAGGCAAGGAAATGGTAACGCATGGGAAAGCACGGTCAGGCGAGGCAAGCCTAAGGCATGACAACGCAAGGCTAGGCAATGCACGGAAAGCAAGCAAAGAGTAACGGAACGCAAGGAAGGCAAGGGAAAGCAAGGAAAGGCAAGGGTAACGGAAGGAACGGCACGGCAAGGGGTAACAAGGCTAAGGCACGACAACGCAGGGCTAGGCAATGCACGGCAAGGCAAGGAAAGAGTAACGCAAGGAAAGGAAGGCAAGGCAAAGCCAGGCAAGGCAAGTGTAACAAAAGGCACGCAACGGCAAGGGGAAACAAGGCTAAGGAAAGCCAACGCAAGGCTAGGCAATGCACGGAAAGCAAGCAAGGAGTAACGGAATGCAAGGAAGGAAAGGGAAAGCAAGGGAAGGCAAGGGTAACGGAAGGAACGGCACGGCAAGGGGAAACAAGGCTAAGGCACGACAACGCACGGCTAGGCAATGCACGGCAAGGCAAGCAAAGGGTAACGCAAGGCAAGGCACGGTGAGGCTAGGCAAGGCTAATGCACGAAAACGCAAGGCTAGGCAATGCACGACAATGCAAGGAAAGCTTAAAGCAAAGGAAGGCAAGGTCAGGCGAGATAAGGCAAAGGCACGACAACGCAAGGCTAGGCAATTCAGGGAAGGCAAGCAAAGAGTAACGGAAGGTAAGCAAGGCAAGGAAAAGCAAGGAAAGGCAACGGTAACGGAAGGAACGGCACGGCAAGGGGTAACAAGGCTAAGGCACGACAACACACGGCTAGGAAATGCACGGCAAGGCAAGGAAAGGGTAACGCAAGGCAAGGCACGGTGAGGCTAGGCAAGGTTAATGCACGACAACGCAAGGCTAGACAATGCACGACAATGCAAGGAAAGCTTAAAGCAAAGGAAGGCACGGTCAGGCGAGATAAGGCTAAGGTACGACAACGCAAGGCTAGGCAATGCACGGAAAGCAAGCAAAGGGTAACGGAACGCAAGGAAGGCAAGGGTAATGGAAGGAACGGCAGGGCAAGGGGAAACAAGGCTAAGGCACGGCAACGTAGGCTAGGCAATGCACGGCAAGGCAAGGAAAGGGTAACGCATGGAAAAGCACGGTCAGGCGAGGCAAGGCCAAGGAAAGCCAACGCAAGGCTAGGCAATGCACGGAAAGCAAGCAAGGAGTAACGGAATGCAAGGAAGGAAAGGGAAAGCAAGGGAAGGCAAGGGTAACGGAAGGAACGGCACGGCAAGGGTTAACAAGGCTAAGGCACGACAACACACGGCTAGGAAATGCACGGCAAGGCAAGGAAAGGGTAACGCAAGGCAAGGCACGCTGAGGCTAGGCAAGGTTAATGCACGACAACGCAAGGCTAGGAAATGCACGACAATGCAAGGAAAGCTTAAAGCAAAGGAAGGCACGGTCAGTCGAGATAAGGCTAAGGCACGACAACGCAAGGCTAGGCAATGCACGGAAGGCAAGCAAAGAGTAACGGAAGGTAAGGAAGGCAAGGGAAAGCAAGGAAAGGCAATGGTAACGGAAGGAACGGCACGGCAAGGGGAAACAAGGCTAAGGCACGACAACGCACGCTAGGCAATGCACGGCAAGGCAAGGAAAGGGTAACGCATGGGAAAGCACGGTCAGGCGAGGCAAGGCTAAGGCACGACAACTCAAGGCTAGTCAATGCATGGAAGGGAAGCAAAGAACAACGGAAGGTAAGGAAGGAAAGGGAAAGCAAAGAAAGGCAAGTGTAACGGAAGGAACGGCACGGCAAGGGGAAACAAGGCTAAGGCACGACAACGCACGGCTAGGCAATGCACGGCAAGGCAAGCAAAGGGTAACGCAAGGAAAGGCACGGTGAGGCTAGGCAAGGCTAATGCACGAAAACGCAAGGCTAGGCAATGCACGACAATGCAAGGAAAGCTTAAAGCAAAGGAAGGCACTGTCAGGCGAGATAAGGCTAAGGCACGACAACGCAAGGCTAGGCAATGTACGGAAGGCAAGCAAAGAGTAACGGAACGCAAGGAAGGCAAGGAAAAGCAAGAAAAGGCAAGGGTAACGGAAGGAACGGCACGGGAAGTCAAGGCGAGGCCAAGGCAACACATGGCAGAGCAATGCACGGCAAGGCAAGGAAAGGGTAACGCATGGGAAAGCACGTTCAGGCGAGGCAAGGCTAAGGCACGACAACGCAAGGCTAGGCAATGCACGGAAGGCAAGCAAAGAGTAATGGACGGTAAGGAAGGCAAGGGTAAGCAAAGAAAGGCAAGTGTAACGGAAGGAACTGCACGGCAAGGGGAAACAAGGCTAAGGCACGACAACGCACGCTAGGCAATGCACGGCAAGGCAAGGAAAGGGTAACGCATGTGAAAGCACGGTCAGGCGAGGCAAGGCTAAGGCACGACAACGCAAGGCTAGGCAATGCACGGAAAGCAAGCAAAGAGTAACGGAACGCAAGGAAGGCAAGGGAAAGCAAGGGAAGGCAAGGGTAACGGAAGGAACGGCACGGCAAGGGGAAACAAGGCTAAGGCACGACAACGCAGGGCTAGGCAATGCACGGCAAGGCAAGGAAAGGGTAACGCAGGGGAAGGCACGGTCAGGTGAGGCAAGGATAAGGCACGACAATGCAAGGCTAGGCAATGCTCGGCAAGGCAAGGAAAGAGTAACGGAAGGAAAGGAAGGCAAGGCAAAGCCAGGCAAGGCAAGTGTAACAAAAGGCACGCAACGGCAAGGGGAAACAAGGCTAAGGCACGACAACACACGGCTAGGAAATGCACGGCAAGGCAAGGAAAGGGTAACGCAAGGCAAGGCACGGTGAGGCTAGGCAAGTCTAATGCACGACAACGCAAGGCTAGGCAATGCACGACAATGCAAGTAAACCTTAAAGCAAAGGAAGGCACGGCCAGAAGAGATAAGGCTAAGGCACGACAACGCAAGGCTAGGCAATGCAGGGAAGGCAAGGAAAGAGTAACGGAAGGTAAGGAAGGCAAGAGAAAGCAAAGAAAGACAAGTGTAACGGAAGGAACGGCACGGCAAGGGGAAACAAGGCTAAGGCACGACAACGCACGCTAGGCAATGCACGGAAAGGGAAGGAAAGGGTAACGCATGGGAAAGAACGGTCAGGGGAGGAAACGCTAAGGCACGACAACGCAAGGCTTGGCAATGCACGGAAGGCAAGCAAAGAGTAACGGAAGGTAAGGAAGGCAAGGGAAAGCAAGGAAAGGCAATGGTAACGGAAGGAACGGCACGGCAAGGGGAAACAAGGCTAAGGCACGACAACGCACGCTAGGCAATGCACGGCAAGGCAAGGAAAGGGTAACGCATGGGAAAGCACGGTCCGGCGAGGCAAGGCTAAGGCATGACAACGCAAGGCTAGGCAATGCACGGAAAGCAAGCAAAGAGTAAGGGAACGCAAGGAAGGCAAGGGAAAGCAAGGGAAGGCAAAGGTAATGGAAGGAACGGCACGGCAAGGGGAAACAAGGCTAAGGCACGGCAACGTAGGCTAGGCAATGCACGGCAAGGCAAGGAAAGGGTAACGCATGGGAAAGCACGTTCAGGCGAGGCAAGGCTAAGGCACGACAACGCAAGGCTAGGCAATGCACGGAAGGCTAGCAAAGAGTAACGGAAGGTAAGGAAGGCAAGGGAAAGCAAAGAAAGGCAAGTGTAACGGAAGGAACGGCACGGCAAGGGGAAACAAGGCTAAGGCACGACAACGCACGGCTAGGCAATGCACGGCAAGGCAAGCAAAGGGTAACGCAAGGAAAGGTACGGTGAGGCTAGGCAAGGCTAATGCACGAAAACGCAAGGCTAGGCGATGCACGACAATGCAAGGAAACTTAAAGCAAAGGAAGGCAAGGTCAGGCGAGATAAGGCTAAGGCACGACAAGGCAAGGCTAGGAAATTCAGGGAAGGCAAGCAAAGAGTAACGGAAGGTAAGCAAGGCAAGGAAAAGGAAGGAAAGGCCAGGGTAACGGAAGGAACGGCACGGCAAGGGGAAACAAGTCTAAGGCACGACACCGAACGCTAGGCAATGAACGGCAAGGCAAGGAAAGGGTAACGCATTTGAAAGCACGGTCAGGCGAGGCAACGCTAAGGCACGACAACGCAAGGCTAGGCAATGCACGGAAGGCAAGCAAAGAGTAACGGAAGGTAAGGAAGGCAAGGGAAAGGAAGGAACGGCAAGTGTAACGGAAGGAACGGCACGGCAAGGGGAAACAAGGCTAAGGCACGACAACGCACGGCTAGGCAATGCACGGCAAGGCAAGAAAAGGGTAACGCAAGGCAAGGCACGGTGAGGCTAGGCAAGGCTAATGCACGACAACGCAAGGCTAGGAAATGCACGACAATGCAAGGAAAGCTTAAAGCAAAGGAAGGCCAGGTCAGGCGAGATAAGGCAAAGGCACGACAACGCAAGGCTAGGCAATTCAGGGAAGGCAAGCAAAGAGTAACGGAAGGTAAGCAAGGCAAGGAAAAGGAAGGAAAGGCCAGGGTAACGGAAGGAACGGCACGGCAAGGGGAAACAAGTCTAAGGCACGACACCGAACGCTAGGCAATGAACGGCATGGCAAGGAAAGGGTTACGCATTTGAAAGCACGGTCAGGCGAGGCAACGCTAAGGCACGACAACGCAAGGCTAGGCAATGCACGGCAAGGCAAGGAAAGCGTAACGCAGGGGAATGCACGGTAAGGTGAGGCAAGGATAAGGCACGACTATGCAAGGCTAGGCAATGCACGGCAAGGCAAGGAAAGAGTAACGGAAGGAAAGGAAGGCAAGGCAAAGCCAGGCAAGGCAAGTGTAACAAAAGGCACGCCACGGCAAGGGGAATCAAGGCTAAGGCAAAACAACGCACGGCTAGGCAATGCACGGCAAGGCAAGGAAAGGGTAACGCAAGGCAAGGCACGGTGAGGCTAGGCAAGGCTAATGCACGACAACGCAAGGCTAGGCAATGCACGACAATGCAAGGAAAGCTTAAAGCAAAGGAAGGCACGGTCAGGCGAGATAAGGCTAAGGCACGACAACGCAAGGCTAGGCAATGCACGGAAGGAAAGCAAAGAGTAACGGAAGGTAAGGAAGGCAAGGGAAAGCAAGGAAAGGCAAGTGTAACGGAAGGAACGGCACGGCAAGGGGAAACAAGGCTAAGGCACGACAACGCACGCTAGGCAATGCACGGCAAGGCAAGGAAATGGTAACGCATGGGAAAGCACGGTCAGGCGAGGCAAGCCTAAGGCATGACAACGCAAGGCTAGGCAATGCACGGAAAGCAAGCAAAGAGTAACGGAACGCAAGGAAGGCAAGGGAAAGCAAGGAAAGGCAAGGGTAACGGAAGGAACGGCACGGCAAGGGGTAACAAGGCTAAGGCACGACAACGCAGGGCTAGGCAATGCACGGCAAGGCAAGGAAAGAGTAACGCAAGGAAAGGAAGGCAAGGCAAAGCCAGGCAAGGCAAGTGTAACAAAAGGCACGCAACGGCAAGGGGAAACAAGGCTAAGGCACGACAACGCACGGCTAGGGAAAGCAAGGGAAGGCAAGGGTAACGGAAGGAACGGCACGGCAAGGGGAAACAAGGCTAAGGCACGACAAGGCACGGCAATGCACGGCAAGGCAAGGAAAGGGTAACGCAAGGCAAGGCACGGTGAGGCTAGGCAAGGCTAATGCACGAAAACGCAAGGCTAGGCAATGCACGACAATGCAAGGAAAGCTTAAAGCAAAGGAAGGCAAGGTTAGGCGAGATAAGGCAAAGGCACGACAACGCAAGGCTAGGCAATTCAGGGAAGGCAAGCAAAGAGTAACGGAAGGTAAGCAAGGCAAGGAAAAGCAAGGAAAGGCAACGGTAACGGAAGGAACGGCACGACAAGGGGTAACAAGGCTAAGGCACGACAACACACGGCTAGGAAATGCACTTCAAGGCAAGGAAAGGGTAACGCAAGGCAAGGCACGGTGAGGCTAGGCAAGGTTAATGCACGACAACGCAAGGGTAGACAATGCACGACAATGCAAGGAAAGCTTAAAGCAAAGGAAGGCACGGTCAGGCGAGATAAGGCTAAGGTACGACAACGCAAGGCTAGGCAATGCACGGAAAGCAAGCAAAGAGTAACGGAACGCAAGGAAGGCAAGGGTAATGGAAGGAACGGCAGGGCAAGGGGAAACAAGGCTAAGGCACGGCAACGTAGGCTAGGCAATGCACGGCAAGGCAAGGAAAGGGTAACGCATGGAAAAGCACGGTCAGGCGAGGCAAGGCCAAGGAAAGCCAACGCAAGGCTAGGCAATGCACGGAAAGCAAGCAAGGAGTAACGGAATGCAAGGAAGGAAAGGGAAAGCAAGGGAAGGCAAGGGTAACGGAAGGAACGGCACGGCAAGGGTTAACAAGGCTAAGGCACGACAACGCAGGGCTAGGCAATGCACGGCAAGGCAAGGAAAGGGTAACGCAAGGCAAGGCACGGTGAGGCTAGGCAAGGCTAATGCACGACAACGCAAGGCTAGGAAATGCACGACAATGCAAGGAAAGCTTAAAGCAAAGGAAGGCACGGTCAGGCGAGATAAGGCTAAGGCATGACAACGCAAGGCTAGGCAATGCACGGAAAGCAAGCAAAGAGTAACGGAACGCAAGGAAGGCAAGGGAAAGCAAGGAAAGGCAATGGTAACGAAAGGAACGGCACGGCAAGGGGAAACAAGGCTAAGGCACGACAACGCACGCTAAGCAATGCACGGCAAGGCAAGGAAAGGGTAACGCATGGGAAAGCACGGTCAGGCGAGGCAAGGCTAAGGCACGACAACTCAAGGCTCGTCAATGCAGGGAAGGCAAGCAAAGAGTAACGGAAGGTAAGGAAGGCAAGGGAAAGCAAAGAAAGGCAAGTGTAACGGAAGGAACTGCACGGCAAGGGGCAACAAGGCTAAGGCACGACAACGCACGGCTAGGTAATGCACGGCAAGGCAAGCAAAGGGTAACGCAAGGCAAGGTACGGCGAGGCTAGGCAAGGCTAATGCACGAAAACGCAAGGCTAGGCAATGCACGACAATGCAAGGAAAGCTTAAAGCAAAGGAAGGCACTGTCAGGCGAGATAAGGCTAAGGGACGACAACGCAAGGCTAGGCAATGTACGGAAGGCAAGCAAAGAGTAACGGAAGGTAAGGAAGGCAAGGGAAAGCAAGGAAAGGCAATGGTAACGGAAGGAACGGCACGGCAAGGGGAAACAAGGCTAAGGCACGACAACGCACGCTAGGCAATGCACGGCAAGGCAAGGAAAGGGTAACGCATGTGAAAGCACGGTCAGGCGAGGCAAGGCTAAGGCACGACAACGCAAGGCTAGGCAATGCACGGAAAGCAAGCAAAGAGTAACGGAACGCAAGGAAGGCAAGGGAAAGCAAGGGAAGGCAAGGGTAACGGAAGGAACGGCACGGCAAGGGGAAACAAGGCTAAGGCACGACAACGCAGGGCTAGGCAATGCACGGCAAGGCAAGGAAAGGGTAACGCAGGGGAAGGCACGGTCAGGTGAGGCAAGGATAAGGCACGACAATGCAAGGCTAGGCAATGTTCGGCAAGGCAAGGAAAGAGTAACGGAAGGAAAGGAAGGCAAGGCAAAGCCAGGCAAGGCAAGTGTAACAAAAGGCACGCAACGGCAAGGGGAAACAAGGCTAAGTCACGACAACACACGGCTAGGAAATGCACGGCAAGGCAAGTAACGGGTAACGCAAGGCAAGGCACGGTGAGGCTAGGCAAGGCTAATGCACGACAACGCAAGGATAGGCAATGCACGACAATGCAAGTAAAGCTTAAAGCAAAGGAAGGCACGGCCAGAAGAGATAAGGCTAAGGCACGACAACGCAAGGCTAGGCAATGCAGGGAAGGCAAGGAAAGAGTAACGGAAGGTAAGGAAGCTAAAGAAAAGCAAGGAAAGACAATGGTAACGGAAGGAACGGCACGGCAAGGGGAAACAAGGCTAAGGCACGACAACGCACGCTAGGCAATGCACGGCAAGGCAAGGAAAGGGTAACGCATGGGAAAGCACAGTCAGGCGAGGCAAGGCTAAGGCATGACAACGCAAGCCTAGGCAATGCACGGAAAGCAAGCAAAGAGTAACGGAACGCAAGGAAGGCAAGGGAAAGCAAGGGAAGGCAAGGGTAACGGAAGGAACGACACGGCAAGGGGAAACAAGGCTAAGGCACGGCAACGTAGGCTAGGCAATGCACGGCAAGGCAAGGAAAGGGTAACGCATGGGAAAGCACGTTCAGGCGAGGCAAGGCTAAGGTACGACAACGCAAGGCTAGGCAATGCACGGAAGGCTAGCAAAGAGTAACGGAAGGTAAGGAAGTCAAGGGAAAGAAAAGAAAGGCAAGTGTAACGGAAGGAACGGCACGGCAAGGGGAAACAAGGCCAAGGCACGACAACGCACGGCTAGGCAATGCACGGCAAGGCAAGCAAATGGTAACGCAAGGAAAGGCACGGTGAGGCTAGGCAAGGCTAATGCACGAAAACGCAAGGCTAGGCGATGCACGACAATGCAAGGAAACTTAAAGCAAAGGAAGGCAAGGTCAGGCGAGATAAGGCTAAGGCACGACAAGGCAAGGCTAGGAAATTCAGGGAAGGCAAGCAAAGAGTAACGGAAGGTAAGCAAGGCAAGGAAAAGGAAGGAAAGGCCAGGGTAACGGAAGGAACGGCACGGCAAGGGGAAACAAGTCTAAGGCACGACACCGAACGCTAGGCAATGAACGGCAAGGCAAGGAAAGGGTAACGCATTTGAAAGCACGGTCAGGCGAGGCAACGCTAAGGCACGACAACGCAAGGCTAGGCAATGCACGGAAGGCAAGCAAAGAGTAACGGAAGGTAAGGAAGGCAAGGGAAAGGAAGGAACGGCAAGTGTAACGGAAGGAACGGCACGGCAAGGGGAAACAAGGCTAAGGCACGACAACGCACGCTAGGCAATGCACGGAAAGCAAGCAAAGAGTAACGGAACGCAAGGAAGGCAAGGGAAAGCAAGGGAAGGCAAGGGTAACGGAAGGAACGGCACGGCAAGGGGTAACAAGGCTAAGGCTCGGCAACGCAGGGCTAGGCAATGCACGGCAAGGCAAGGAAAGGGTAACGCAAGGCATGGCACGGTGAGGCTAGGCAAGGATAAAGCACGACAACGCAAGGCTAGGCAATGCACGACAATGCAAGGAAAGCTTAAAGCAAAGGAAGGCACGGTCAGGCGAGATAAGGCTAAGGCACGACAACGCAAGGCTAGGCAATGCAGGGAAGGCAAGCAAAGAGTAACGGAACGTAAGGAAGGCAAGGAAAATCAAGGAAAGGCAAGGGTAACGGAAGGAACGGCACGGGAAGCGGAAACAAGGCTAAGGCACGGCAACGCAGGCTGAGCAATGCACGGCAAGGCAAGGAAAGGGTAACGCATGGGAAAGCACGTTCAGGCGAAGCAAGGCTAAGGCACGACAACGCAAGGCTAGGCAATGCACGGAAGGCAAGCAAAGAGTAACGGAAGGTAAGGAAGGCAAGGGAAATCAAAGAAAGGCAAGTGTAACGGAAGGAACTGCACGGCAAGGGGCAACAAGGCTAAGGCACGACAACGCACGGCTAGGTAATGCACGGCAAGGCAAGCAAAGGGTAACGCAAGGCAAGGCACGGCGAGGCTAGGCAAGGCTAATGCACGAAAACGCAAGGCTAGGCATTGCACGACAATGCAAGGAAAGCTTAAAGCAAAGGAAGGCAAGGTCAGGCGAGATAAGGCAAAGGCACGACAACGCAAGGCTAGGCAATTCAGGGAAGGCAAGCAAAGAGTAACGGAAGGTAAGCAAGGCAAGGAAAAGGAAGAAAGGCCAGGGTAACGGAAGGAACGGCACGGCAAGGGGAAACAAGTCTAAGGCACGACACCGAACGCTAGGCAATGAACGGCAAGGCAAGGAAAGAGTAACGCATTTGAAAGCACGGTCAGGCGAGGCAACGCTAAGGCACGACAACGCAAGGCTAGGCAATGCACGGCAAGGCAAGGAAAGGGTAACGCAGGGGAATGCACGGTAAGGTGAGGCAAGGATAAGGCACGACAATGCAAGGCTAGGCAATGCACGGCAAGGCAAGGAAATGGTAACGCATGGGAAAGCACGGTCAGGCGAGGCAAGCCTAAGGCATGACAACGCAAGGCTAGGCAATGCACGGAAAGCAAGCAAAGAGTAACGGAACGCAAGGAAGGCAAGGGAAAGCAAGGAAAGGCAAGGGTAACGGAAGGAACGGCACGGCAAGGGGTAACAAGGCTAAGGCACGACAACGCAGGGCTAGGCAATGCACGGCAAGGCAAGGAAAGAGTAACGCAAGGAAAGGAAGGCAAGGCAAAGCCAGGCAAGGCAAGTGTAACAAAAGGCACGCAACGGCAAGGGGAAACAAGGCTAAGGAAAGCCAACGCAAGGCTAGGCAATGCACGGAAACAAGCAAGGAGTAACGGAATGCAAGGAAGGAAAGGGAAAGCAAGGGAAGCCAAGGGTAACGGAAGGAACGGCACGGCAAGGGTTAACAAGGCTAAGGCACGACAACACACGGCTAGGAAATGCACGGCAAGGCAAGGAAAGCTTAAAGCAAAGGAAGGCAAGGTTAGGCGAGATAAGGCAAAGGCACGACAACGCAAGGCTAGGCAATTCAGGGAAGGCAAGCAAAGAGTAACGGAAGGTAAGGAAGGCAAAGGAAAGCAAGGAAAGGCAATGGTAACGGAAGGAACGGCACGGCAATGGGAAAAAAGTCTAAGGCACGACAACGCACGATAGGCAATGCACGGCAAGGCAAGGAAAGGGTAACGCAGTGGAAGGCACGGTCAGGTGAGGCAAGGATAAGGCACGAGAATGCAAGGCTAGGCAATGCACGGCAAGGCAAGGAAAGAGTAACGGAAGGAAAGGAAGGCAAGGCAAAGCCAGGCAAGGCAAGTGTAACAAAAGGCACGCAACGGCAAGGGGAAACAAGGCTAAGGCACGACAACAGACGGCTAGGAAATGCACGGCAAGGTAAGTAAAGGGTAACGCAAGGCAAGGCACGGTGAGGCTAGGCAAGGCTAATGCACGACAACGCCAGGCTAGGCAATGCACGACAATGCAAGTAAAGCTTAAAGCAAAGGAAGACACGGTCAGAAGAGATAAGGCTAAGGCACGACAACGCAAGGCTAGGCAATGCAGGGAAGGCAAGGAAAGAGTAACGGAAGGTAAGGAAGGCAAGGGAAAGCAAAGAAAGGCAAGTGTAACGGAAGGAACGGCACGGCAAGGGGAAACAAGGCTAAGGCACGACAACGCACGCTAGGCAATGAACGGCAAGGCAAGGAAAGGGTAACGCATGTGAAAGCACGGTCAGGCGAGGCAAGGCTAAGGCACGACAACGCAAGGCTAGGCAATGCACGGAAAGCAATCAAAGAGCAACGGAACGCAAGGCAGGCAAGGGAAAGCAAGGGAAGGCAAGGGTAACGGAAGCAGCGGCACGGCAAGGGGAAACAAGGCTAAGGCACGACAACGCAGGGCTAGGCAATGCACGGCAAGGCAAGGAGAGGGTAACGCAGGGGAAGGCACGGTCAGGTGAGGCAAGGATAAGGCACGACAATGCAAAGCTAGGCAATGCTCGGCAAGGCAAGGAAAGAGTAACGGAAGGTAAGGAAGGCAAGGGAAAGGAAGGAACGGGAAGTGTAACGGAAGGAACGGCACGGCAAGGGGAAACAAGGGTAAGGCACGACAACGCACGGCTAGGCAATGCACAACAAGGCAAGGAAGGGGTAACGCATGGGAAAGCACGGTCAGGCGATGCAAGGCTAAGGCATGACAACGCAAGGCTAGACAATGCACGGAAAGCAAGCAAAGAGTAACGGAACGCAAGGAAGGCAAGGGAAAGCAAGGGAAGGCAAGGGTAACGGAAGGAACGGCACGGCAAGGGGAAACAAGGCTAAGGCACGACAACGCACGGCTAGGCAATGCACGGCAAGGCAAGGAAAGGGTAACGCAAGGCAAGGCACGGGGAGGCTAGGCAAGGCTAATGCACGACAACGCAAGGCTAGGCAATGCACGACAATGCAAGGAAAGCTTAAAGCAAAGGAAGGCACGGTCAGGCGAGATAAGGCTAAGGCACGACAACGCAAGACTAGGCAATGCACGGAAGGCAAGCAAAGAGTAACGGAAGGTAAGGAAGGCAAGGGAAAGCAAAGAAAGGCAAGTGTAACGGAAGGAAATGCACGGCAAGGGGAAACAAGGCTAAGGCACGACAACGCACGGCTAGGCAATGCACGGCAAGGCAAGGAAAGGGTAACGCAAGGCAAGGCACGGTGAGGCTAGGCAAGGCTAATGCACGACAACGCAAGGCTAGGCAATGCACGACAATGCAAGGAAAGCTTAAAACAAAGGAAGGCACGGTCAGGCGAGATAAGGCTAAGGCACGACAACGCAAGGCTAGGCAATGCAGGGAAGGCAAGCAAAGAGTAACGGAACGTAAGGAAGGCAAGGAAAAGCAAGGAAAGGCAAGGGTAACGGAAGGAACGGCACGGGAAGCGGAAACAAGGCTAAGGCACGGCAACGCAGGCTGAGCAATGCACGGCAAGGCAAGGAAAGGGTAACGCATGGGAAAGCACGTTCAGGCGAGGCAAGGCTAAGGCACGACAACGCAAGGCTAGGCAATGCACGGAAGGCAAGCAAAGAGTAACGGAAGGTAAGGAAGGCAAGGGAAAGCAAAGAAAGGCAAGTGTAACGGAAGGAACTGCACGGCAAGGGGAAACAAGGCTAAGGCACGACAACGCACGGCTAGGCAATGCACGGCAAGGCAAGCAAAGGGTAACGCAAGGCAAGGCACGGTGAGTCTAGGCAAGGCTAATGCACGAAAACGCAAGGCTAGGCAATGCACGACAATGCAAGGAAAGCTTAAAGCAAAGGAAGGCAAGGTCAGGCGAGATAAGGCAAAGGCACGACAACGCAAGGCTAGGCAATTCAGGGAAGGCAAGCAAAGAGTAACGGAAGGTAAGCAAGGCAAGGAAAAGGAAGGGAAGGCCAGGGTAACGGAAGGAACGGCACGGCAAGGGGAAACAAGTCTAAGGCACGACACCGAACGCTAGGCAATGAACGGCAAGGCAAGGAAAGGGTAACGCATTTGAAAGCACGGTCAGGCGAGGCAACGCTAAGGCACGACAACGCAAGGCTAGGCAATGCACGGCAAGGCAAGGAAAGGGTAACGCAGGGGAATGCACGGTAAGGTGAGGCAAGGATAAGGCACGACAATGCAAGGCTAGGCAATGCACGGCAAGGCAAGGAAAGAGTAACGGAAGGAAAGGAAGGCAAGGCAAAGCCAGGCAAGGCAAGTGTAACAAAAGGCACGCCACGGCAAGGGGAATCAAGGCTAAGGCAAGACAACGCACGGCTAGGCAATGCACGGCAAGGCAAGGAAAGGGTAACGCAAGGCAAGGCACGGTGAGGCTAGGCAAGGCTAATGCACGACAACGCAAGCCTAGGCAATGCACGACAATGCAAGGAAAGCTTAAAGCAAAGGAAGGCACGGTCAGGCGAGATAAGGCTAAGGCACGACAACGCAAGGCTAGGCAATGCACGGAAGGAAAGCAAAGAGTAACGGAAGGTAAGGAAGTCAAGGGAAAGCAAGGAAAGGAAAGTGTAACGGAAGGAACGGCACGGCAAGGGGAAACAAGGCTAAGGCACGACAACGCACGCTAGGCAATGCACGGCAAGGCAAGGAAATGGTAACGCATGGGAAAGCACGGTCAGGCGAGGCAAGCCTAAGGCATGACAACGCAAGGCTAGGCAATGCACGGAAAGCAAGCAAAGAGTAACGGAACGCAAGGAAGGCAAGGGAAAGCAAAGAAAGGCAAGGGTAACGGAAGGAACGGCACGGCAAGGGGTAACAAGTCTAAGGCACGACAACGCAGGGCTAGGCAATGCACGGCAAGGCAAGGAAAGAGTAATGCAAGGAAAGGAAGGCAAGGCAAAGCCAGGCAAGGCAAGTGTAACAAAAGGCACGCAACGGCAAGGGGAAACAAGGCTAAGGAAAGCCAACGCAAGGCTAGGCAATGCACGGAAAGCAAGCAAGGAGTAACGGAATGCAAGGAAGGAAAGGGAAAGCAAGGGAAGGCAAGGGTAACGGAAGGAACGGCACGGCAAGGGTTAACAAGGCTAAGGCACGACAACACACGGCTAGGAAATGCACGGCAAGGCAAGGAAAGGGTAACGCATGGGAAAGCACGGTCAGGCGAGGCAAGGCTAAGGCACGACAACCCAAGGCTAGGCAATGCACGGAAGGCAAGCAAAGAGTAACGGAACGCAAGGAAGGCAAGGGAAAGCAAGGGAAGGCAAGGGTAACGGAAGGAACGTCACGGCAAGGGGAAACAAGGCTAAGGCACGACAACGCACGCTAGGCAATGCACGGCAAGGCAAGGAAAGGGTAACGCATGGGAAAGCACGGTCAGGCGAGGCAAGGCTAAGGCATGACAACGCAAGGCTAGGCAATGCACGGAAAGCAAGCAAAGAGTAACGGAACGCAAGGAAGGCAAGGGAAAGCAAGGGAAGGCAAGGGTAACGGAAGGAACGACACGGCAAGGGGTAACAAGGCTAAGGCACGACAACGCAGGGCTAGGCAATGCACGGCAAGGCAAGGAAAGGGTAACGCAACGGATGGCACGGTCAGGTGAGGCAAGGATAAGGCACGAAAATGCAAGGCTATGCAATGCACGGCAAGGCAAGGAAAGAGTAACGGAAGGAAAGGAAGGCAAGGCAAAGCCAGGCAAGGCAAGTGTAAAAAAAGGCACGCCACGGCAAGGGGAAACAAGGCTAAGGCACGACAACGCACGGCTAGGCCATGCACGGAAAGGCAACGAAAGGGTAACGCAAGGCAAGGCACGGTGAGGCTACGCAAGGCTAATGCACCACAACGCAAGGCTAGGCAATGCACGACAATCCAAGGAAAGCTTAAAGCAAAGGAAGGCACGGTCAGGCGAGATAAGGCTAAGGCACGACAACGCAAGGCTAGGCAATGCAGGGAAGGGAAGCAAAGAGTAACGGAAGGTAAGCAAGGCAAGGAAAAGCAAGGAAAGGCAAGGGTAACGGAAGGAACGTCACGGCAAGCGCAAACAAGGCTAAGGCACGACAGCGCACGCTAGGCAATGCACGGCAAGGCAAGGAAAGGGTAACGTATGGGAAAGCACGATCAGGCGAGGCAAGGCTAAGGCATGACAACGCAAGGCTAGGCAATGCACGGAAAGCAAGCAAGGAGTAACGGAACGCAAGGAAGGAAAGGGAAAGCAAGGGAAGGCAAGGGTAACGGAAGGAACGGCACGGCAAGTCGTAACAAGGCTAAGGCACGACAACGGAGGGCTACGCATTGCACGGCAAGGCAAGGAAATGGTAACGCAGGGGAAGGCACGGTCAGGTGAGGCAAGGATAAGGCACAACAATGCAAGGCTAGGCAACGCACGGCAAGGCAAGGAAAGAGTAACGGAAGGAAAGGAAGGCAAGGCAAAGCCAGGCAAGGCAAGTGTAAAAAAGGCACGCAACGGCAAGGGGAAACAAGGCTAAGGCACGACAACACACGGCTAGGAAATGCACGGCAAGGCAAGTAAAGGGTAACGCAAGGCAAGGCACGGTGAGGCTAGGCAAGGCTAATGCACGACAACGCAAGGCTAGGCAATGCACGACAATGCAAGGAAAGCTTAAAGCAAAGGAAGGCACGGTCAGGCGAGATAAGGCTAAGGCACGACAACGCAAGGCTAGGCAATGCAAGGAAGGGAAGCAAAGAGTAACGGAAGGTAAGCAAGGCAAGGAAAAGCAAGGAAAGGCAAGGGTAACGGAAGGAACTGCACGGCAAGGGGAAACAAGGCTAAGGCACGGCAACGCAGGCTGTGCAATGCACGGCAAGGCAAGGAAAGGGTAACGCATGGGAAAGCACGTTCAGGCGAGGCAATGCTACGGCACGACAACGCAAGGCTAGGCAATGGACGGAAGGCAAGCAAAGAGAAACGGAAGGTAAGGAAGGCAAGGGAAAGCAAAGAAAGGCAAGTGTAACGGAAGGACCTGCACGGCAAGGGGAAACAAGGCTAAGGCACGACAACGCACGGCTAGGTAATGCACGGCAAGGCAAGCAAAGGGTAACGCAAGGCAAGGCACGGTGAGGCTAGGCAAGGCTAATGCACGAAAACGCAAGGCTAGGCAATGCACGACAATGCAAGGAAAGCTTAAAGCAAAGGAAGGCAAGGTCAGGCGAGATAAGGCAAAGGCACGACAACGCAAGGCTAGGCAATTCAGGGAAGGCAAGCAAAGAGTAACGGAAGGTAAGCAAGGCAAGGAAAAGCAAGGCAAGGCAAGGGTAACGGAAGTAACGGCACGGCAAGGGGAAACAAGTCTAAGGCACGACACCGAACGCTAGGCAAGGAACGGCAAGGCAAGGAAAGGGTAACGCATGGGAAAGCACGGTCAGGCGAGGCAAGGCTAAGGCACGACAACGCAAGGCTAGGCAATGCACGGAAGGCAAGCAAAGAGTAACGGAAGGTAAGGAAGGCAAGGGAAAGCAAGGAAAGGCAAGTGTAACGGAAGGAACGGCACGGCAAGGGGAAACAAGGCTAAGGCACGACAACGCACGGCTAGGCAATGCACGGCAATGCAAGGAAAGGGTAACGCAAGGGAAGGCACGGTGAGGCTAGGCAAGGCTAATGCACGACAACGCAAGGCTAGGCAATGCACGACAATGCAAGGAAAGCTTAAAGCAAAGGAAGGCACGGTCAGGCGAGATAAGGCTAAGGCACGACAACGCAAGGCTAGGCAATGCACGGAAAGCAAGCAAAGAGTAACGGAACGCAAGGAAGGCAAGGGAAAGCAAGGGAAGGCAAGGGTAACGGAAGGAACGGCACGGCAAGGGGAAACAAGGCTAAGGCACGGCAACGCAGGCTAGGCAATGCACGGCAAGGCAAGGAAAGGGTAACGCATGGGAAAGAACGGTCAGGGGAGGCAAGGCTATGGCACGACATCGCAAGGCTTGGCATTGCACGGAAGGCAAGCAAAGAGTAACGGAAGGTAAGGAAGGCAAGGGAAAGCAAAGAAAGGCAAGTGTAACGGAAGGAACGGCACGGCAAGGGGAAACAAGGCTAAGGCACAACAACGCACGCTAGTCAATGCACGGCAAGGCAAGGAAAGGGTAACGCATGGGAAAGCACGGTCAGGCGAGGCAAGGCTAAGGAAAGCCAACGCAAGGCTAGGCAATGCACCGTAAGCAAGCACGGAGTAACCGAATGCAAGGAAGGAAAGGGAAAGGAAGGGAAGGCAAGGGTAACGGAAGGAACGGCACGGCAAGGGGTAACAAGGCTAAGGCACGACAACACACGGCTAGGAAATGCACGGCAAGGCAAGGAAAGGGTAACGCAAGGTAAGGCACGGTGAGGCTAGGCAAGGTTAATGCACGACAACGCAAGGCTAGGCAATGCACGACAATGCAAGGAAAGGTTAAAGCAAAGGAAGGCACGGTCAGGCGAGATAAGGCTAAGGCACGACAACGCAAGGCTAGGCAATGCACGGAAAGCAAGCAAAGAGTAACGGAACGCAAGGAAGGCAAGGGAAAGCAAGGGAAGGCAAGGGTAATGGAAGGAACGGCACGGCAAGGGGAAACAAGGCTAAGGCACGGCAACGTAGGCTAGGCAATGCACGGCAAGGCAAGGAAAGGGTAACGCATGGAAAAGCACGGTCTGGCGAGACAAGGCCAAGGAAAGCCAACGCAAGGCTAGGCAATGCACGGAAAGCAAGCAAGGAGTAACGGAATGCAAGGAAGGAAAGGGAAAGCAAGGGAAGGCAAGGGTAACGGAAGGAACGGCACGGCAAGGGTTAACAAGGCTAAGGCACGACAACACATGGCTAGGAAATGCACGGCAAGGCAAGGAAAGGGTAACGCAAGGCAAGGCACGCTGAGGGTAGGCAAGGTTAATGCACGACAACGCAAGGCTAGGCAATGCACGACAATGCAAGGAAAGCTTAAAGCAAAGGAAGGCACGGTCAGTCGAGATAAGGCTAAGGCACGACAACGCAAGGATAGGCAATGCACGGAAGGAAAGCAAAGAGTAACGGAAGGTAAGGAAGGCAAGGGAAAGCAAGGAAAGTCAATGGTAACGGAAGGAACGGCACGGCAAGGGGAAACAAGGCTAAGGCACGACAACGCACGCTAGGCAATGCACGGCAAGGCAAGGAAAGGGTAACGCATGTGAAAGCACGGTCAGGCGAGGCAAGGCTAAGGCACGACAACGCAAGGCTAGGCAATGCACGGAAGGCAAGCAAAGAGCAACGGAAGGTAAGGAAGGAAAGGGAAAGCAAAGAAAGGCAAGTGTAACGGAAGGAACGGCACGGCAAGGGGAAACAAGGCTAAGGCACGACAACGCACGGCTAGGCAATGCACGGCAAGGCAAGCAAAGGGTAACGCAAGGAAAGGCACGGTGAGGCTAGGCAAGGCTAATGCACGAAAACGCAAGGCTAGGCAATGCACGACAATGCAAGGAAAGCTTAAAGCAAAGGAAGGCACGGTCAGGCGAGATAAGGCTAAGGCACGACAACGCAAGGCTAGGCAATGCACGGAAGGCAAGCAAAGAGTAACGGAAGGTAAGGAAGGCAAGGAAAAGCAAGGAAGGCAAGGGTAACGGAAGGAACGGCACGGGAAGCGGAAACAAGGCTAAGGCACGACAACGCAAGGCTAGGCAATGCACGGAAGGCAAGCAAAGAGTAACGGAAGGTAAGGAAGGCAAGGGAAAGCAAAGAAAGGTAAGTGTAACGGAAGGAACTGCACGGCAAGGGGAAACAAGGCTAAGGCACGACACCGAATGCTAGGCAATGAACGGCAAGGCAAGGAAAGGGTAACGCATGGGAAAGCACGGTCAGGCGAGGCAAGGCTAGTCAATGCACGGAAGGCAAGCAAAGAGTAACGGAAGGTAAGGAAGGCAAGGGAAGGAAGGAAAGGCAAGTGTAACGGAAGGAACGGCACGGCAAGGGGGGCACGACAACGCACGCTAGGCAATGCACGGCAAGGCAAGGAAAGGGTAACGCATGTGAAAGCACGGTCAGGCGAGGCAAGGCTAAGGCACGACAACGCAAGGCTAGGCAATGCACGGAAAGCAAGCAAAGAGTAACGGAACGCAAGGAAGGCAAGGGAAAGCAAGGGAAGGCAAGGGTAACGGAAGGAACGGCACGGCAAGGGGAAACAAGGCTAAGGAACGACAACGCAGGGCTAGGCAATGCACGGCAAGGCAAGGAAAGGGTAACGCAGGGGAAGGCACGGTCAGGTGAGGCAAGGATAAGGCACGACAATGCAAGGCTAGGCAATGCTCGGCAAGGCAAGGAAAGAGTAACGGAAGGAAAGGAAGACAAGGCAAAGCCAGGCAAGGCAAGTGTAACAAAAGGCACGCAACGGCAAGGTGAAACAAGGCTAAGAGACGAAAACACACGGCTAGGAAATGCACGGCAAGGCAAGTAAAGGGTAACGCAAGGCAAGGCACGGTGAGGCTAGGCAAGGCTAATGCACGACAACGCAAGGCTAGGCAATGCACGACAATGCAAGGAAAGCTTAAAGCAAAGGAAGGCACGGCCAGAAGAGATAAGGCTAAGGCACGACAACGCAAGGCTAGGCAATGCAGGGAAGGCAAGGAAAGAGTAACGGAAGTTAAGGAAGGCAAAGGAAAGCAAGGAAAGGCAATGGTAACGGAAGGAACGGCACGGCCAGGGGAAACAAGGCTAAGGCACGACAACGCACGCTAGGCAATGCACGGCAAGGGAAGGAAAGGGTAACGCATGGGAAAGAACGGTCAGGGGAGGCAAGGCTAAGGCACGACAACGCAAGGCTTGGCAATGCACGGAAGGCAAGCAAAGAGTAACGGAAGGTAAGGAAGGCAAGGGAAAGCAAGGAAAGGCAATGGTAACGGAAGGAACGGCACGGCAAGGGGAAACAAGGCTAAGGCACGACAACGCACGCTAGGCAATGCACGGCAAGGCAAGGAAAGGGTAACGCATGGGAAAGCACGGTCAGGCGAGGCAAGGCTAAGGCATGACAACGCAAGGCTAGGCAATGCACGGAAAGCAAGCAAAGAGTAACGGAACGCAAGGAAGGCAAGGGAAAGCAAGGGAAGGCAAGGGTAATGGAAGGAACGGCACGGCAAGGGGAAACAAGGCTAAGGCACGGCAACGTAGGCTAGGCAATGCACGGCAAGGCAAGGAAAGGGTAACGCATGGGAAAGCACGGTCAGGCCAGGCAAGGCTAAGGCACGACAACGCAAGGCTAGCAATGCACGGCAAGGCAAGGAAAGAGTAACGGAAGGCAAGGAAGGCAAGGGAAAGCAAAGAAAGGCAAGTGTAACGAAAGGAACGGCACGGCAAGGAGAACCAAGGCTAAGGCACGACAACGCACGGCCAGGCAATGCACGGCAAGGCAAGGAAAGTGTAACGCAAGGCAAGGTACTGTGAGGCTAGGCAAGGCTAATGCACGAAAACGCAAGGCTAGGCAATGCACGACATTGCAAGGAAAGCTTAAAGCAAAGGAAGGCAAGGTCAGGCGAGATAAGGCTAAGGCACGACAACGCAAGGCTAGGCAATTCAGGGAAGGCAAGCAAAGAGTAACGGAAGGTAAGCAAGGCAAGGAAAAGCAAGGAAAGGCAAGGGTAACGGAAGGAACGGCACGGCACGGGGAAACAAGTCTAAGGCACGACACCGAACGCTAGGCAATGCACGGCAAGGCAAGGAAAGGGTAACGCATGGGAAAGCACGGTCAGGAGAGGCAAGGCTAAGGCGTGACAACGCAAGGCTAGGCAATGCACGGAAAGCAAGCAAAGAGTAACGGAACGCAAGGAAGGCAAGGGAAAGCAAGGGAAGGCAAGGGTAACGGAAGGAACGGCACGGCAAGGGGAAACAAGGCTAAGGCACGGCAACGTAGGCTAGGCAATGAACGGCAAGGCAAGGAAAGGGTAACGCATGGAAAGCACGGGCAGGCGACGCAAGGCTAAGGCACGACAACGCAAGGCTAGGCAATGCACGGAAGGCAAGCAAAGAGTAACGGAAGGTAAGGAAGGCAAGGGAAAGCAAGGAAAGGCAAGTGTAACGGAAGGAACGTCACGGCAAGGGGAAACAAGGCTAAGGCACGACAACGCACGCTAGGCAATGCACGGCAAGGCAAGGAAAGGGTAACGCATGGGAAAGCACGGTCAGGCGAGGCAAGGCTAAGGCATGACAACGCAAGGCTAGGCAATGCACGGAAAGCAAGCAAGGAGTAACGGAATGCAAGGAAGGAAAGGGAAAGCAAGGGAAGGCAAGGGTAACGGAAGGAACGGCACGGCAAGGGTTAACAAGGCTAAGGCACGACAACACACGGCTAGGAAATGCACGGCAAGGCAAGGAAAGGGTAACGCAAGGCAAGGCACGCTGAGGCTAGGCAAGGTTAATGCACGACAACGCAAGGCTAGGCAATGCACGACAATGCAAGGAAAGCTTAAAGCAAAGGAAGGCACGGTCAGTCGAGATAAGGCTAAGGCACGACAACGCAAGGATAGGCAATGCACGGAAGTCAAGCAAAGAGTAACGGAAGGTAAGGAAGGCAAGGGAAAGCAAGGAAAGGCAATGGTAACGGAAGGAACGGCACGGCAAGGGGAAACAAGGCTAAGGCACGACAACGCACGCTAGGCAATGCACGGCAAGGCAAAGAAAGGGTAACGCATGTGAAAGCACGGTCAGGCGAGGCAAGGCTAAGGCACGACAACTCAAGGCTAGGCAATGCACGGAAGGCAAGCAAAGAGCAACGGAAGGTAAGGAAGGAAAGGGAAAGCAAAGAAAGGCAAGTGTAACGGAAGGAACGGCACGGCAAGGGGAAACAAGGCTAAGGCACGACAACGCACGGCTAGGCAATGCACGGCAAGGCAAGCAAAGGGTAACGCAAGGAAAGGCACGGTGAGGCTAGGCAAGGCTAATGCACGAAAACGCAAGGCTAGGCAATGCACGAAAATGCAAGGAAAGCTTAAAGCAAAGGAAGGCACGGTCAGGCGAGATAAGGCTAAGGCACGACAACGCAAGGCTAGGCAATGCAGGGAAGGCAAGCAAAGGGTAACGGAAGGTAAGGAAGGCAAGGAAAAGCAAGGAAAGGCAAGGGTAACGGAAGGAACGGCACGGGAAGCGGAAACAAGGCTAAGGCACGACAACGCAAGGCTAGGCAATGCACGGAAGGCAAGCAAAGAGTAACGGAAGGTAAGGAAGGCAAGGGAAAGCAAAGAAAGGCAAGTGTAACGGAAGGAACTGCACGGCAAGGGGAAACAAGGCTAAGGCACGACACCGAACGCTAGGCAATGAACGGCAAGGCAAGGAAAGGGTAACGCATGGGAAAGCACGGTCAGGCGAGGCAAGGCTAGTCAATGCACGGAAGGCAAGCAAAGAGTAACGGAAGGTAAGGAAGGCAAGGGAAAGCAAGGAAAGGCAAGTGTAATGGAAGGAACGGCACGGCAAGGGGAAACAAGGCTGAGGCACGACAACGCACGCTAGGCAATGCACGGCAAGGCAAGGAAAGGGTAACGCATGTGAAAGCACGGTCAGGCGAGGCAAGGCTAAGGCACGACAACGCAAGGCTAGGCAATGCACGGAAAGCAAGCAAAGAGTAACGGAACGCAAGGAAGGCAAGGGAAAGCAAGGGAAGGCAAGGGTAACGGAAGGAACGGCACGGCAAGGGGAAACAAGGCTAAGGAACGACAACGCAGGGCTAGGCAATGCACGGCAAGGCAAGGAAAGGGTAACGCAGGGGAAGGCACGGTCAGGTGAGGCAAGCATAAGGCACGACAATGCAAGGCTAGGCAATGCTCGGCAAGGCAAGGAAAGAGTAACGGAAGGAAAGGAAGGCAAGGGAAAGCCAGGCAAGGCAAGTGTAACAAAAGGTACGCAACGGCAAGGTGAAACAAGGCTAAGAGACGAAAACACACGGCTAGGAAATGCACGGCAAGGCAAGTAAAGGGTAACGCAAGGCAAGGCACGGTGAGGCTAGGCAAGGCTAATGCACGACAACGCAAGGCTAGGCAATGCACGACAATGCAAGTAAAGCTTAAAGCAAAGGAAGGCACGGCCAGAAGAGATAAGGCTAAGGCACGACAACGCAAGGCTAGGCAATGCACGGAAGGGAAGCAAAGAGTAACGGAAGGTAAGGAAGGCAAAGGAAAGCAAGGAAAGGCAATGGTAACGGAAGGAACGGCACGGCCAGGGGAAACAAGGCTAAGGCACGACAACGCACGCTAGGCAATGCACGGCAAGGGAAGGAAAGTGTAACGCATGGGAAAGAACGGTCAGGGGAGGCAAGGCTAAGGCACGACAACGCAAGGCTTGGCAATGCACGGAAGGCAAGCAAAGAGTAACGGAAGGTAAGGAAGGCAAGGGAAAGCAAGGAAAGGCAATGGTAACGGAAGGAACGGCACGGCAAGGGGAAACAAGGCTAAGGCACGACAACGCACGCTAGGCAATGCACGGCAAGGCAAGGAAAGGGTAACGCATGGGAAAGCACGGTCAGGCGAGGCAAGGCTACGGCATGACAATGCAAGGCTAGGCAATGCACGGAAAGCAAGCAAAGAGTAACGGAACGCAAGGAAGGCAAGGGAAAGCAAGGGAAGGCAAGGGTAACGGAAGGAACGGCACGGCAAGGGGTAACAAGGCTAAGGCACGACAACGCAGGGCTAGGCAATGCACGGCAAGGCAAGGAAAGAGTAACGGAAGGAAAGGAAGGCAAGGCAAAGCGAGGCAAGGCAAGTGTAACAAAAGGCACGCAACGGCAAGGGGAAACAAGGCTAAGGCACGACAACAGACGGCAAGGAAATGCACGGCAAGGCAAGTAGAGGGTAACGCAAGGCAAGGCACGGTGAGGCTAGGCAAGGCTAATGCACGAAAACGCAAGGCTAGGCAATTCAGGGAAGGCAAGCAAAGAGTAACGGAAGGTAAGCAAGGCAAGGAAAAGCAAGGAAAGGCAAGGGTAACGGAAGGAACGGCACGGCACGGGGAAACAAGTCTAAGGCACGACACCGAACGCTAGGCAATGAACGGCAAGGCAAGGAAAGGGTAACGCATGGGAAAGCACGGTCAGGTGAGGCAAGGCTAAGGCACGACAACGCAAGGCTAGGCATTGCACGGAAGGCAAGCAAAGAGTAACGGAAGGTAAGGAAGGCAAGGGAAAGCAAGGAAAGGCAAGTGTAACGGAAGGAAGGGCACGGCAAGGGGAAACAAGGCTAAGGCACGACAACGCACGCTAGGCAATGCACGGCAAGGCAAGGAAAGGGTAACGCAAGGCAAGGCACGCTGAGGCTAGGCAAGGTTAATGCACGACAACGCAAGGCTAGGCAATGCACGACAATGCAAGGAAAGCTTAAAGTAAAGGAAGGCACGGTCAGTCGAAATAAGGCTAAGGCACGACAACGCAAGGCTAGGCAATGCACGGAAGGCAAGCAAAGAGTAACGGAAGGTAAGGAAGGCAAGGGAAAGCAAGGAAAGGCAATGGTAACGGAAGGAACGGCACGGCAAGGGGAAACAATGCTAAGGCACGACAACGCACGCTAGGCAATGCACGGCAAGGCAAGGAAAGGGTAACGCATGGGAAAGCACGGTCAGGCGAGGCAAGGCTAAGGCACGACAACTCAAGGCTAGGCAATGCACGGAAGGCAAGCAAAGAGAAACGGAAGGTAAGGAAGGAAAGGGAAAGCAAAGAAAGGCAAGTGTAACGGAAGGAACGGCACGGCAAGGGGAAACAAGGCTAAGGCACGACAACGCACGGCTAGGCAATTCACGGCAAGGCAAGCAAAGGGTAACGCAAGGAACGGCACGGTGAGGCTAGGCAAGGCTAATGCACGAAAACGCAAGGCTAGGCAATGCACGACAATGCAAGGAAAGCTTAAAGCAAAGGAGGGCACGGTCAGGCGAGATAAGGCTAAGGCACGACAACGCAAGGCTAGGCAATGCACGGAAGGCAAGCAAAGAGTAACGGAAGGTAAGGAAGGCAAGGGAAAGCAAGGAAAGGCAATGGTAACGGAAGGAACGGCACGGCAAGGGGAAACAAGGCTAAGGCACGACAACGCACGCTAGGCAATGCACGGCAAGGCAAGGAAAGGGTAACGCATGGGAAAGCACGGTCAGGCGAGGCAAGGCTAAGGCACGACAACGCAAGGCTAGGCAATGCACGGAAAGCAAGCAAAGAGTAACGGAACGCAAGGAAGGCAAGGGAAAGCAAGGGAAGCTAAGGGTAACGGAAGGAACGGCACGGCAAGGGGAAACAAGGCTAAGGCACGACAACGCAGGGCTAGGCAATGCACGGCAAGGCAAGGAAAGGGTAACGCAGGGGAAGGCACGGTCAGGTGAGGCAAGGATAAGGCACGACAATGCAAGGCTAGGCAATGCTCGGCAAGGCAAGGAAAGAGTAACGGAAGGAAAGGAAGGCAAGGCAAAGCCAGGCAAGGCAAGTGTAACAAAAGGCACGCAACGGCAAGGGGAAACAAGGCTAAGGCACGACAACACACGGCTAGGAAATGCACGGCAAGGCAAGGAAAGGGTAACGCAAGGCAAGGCACGGTGAGGCTAGGCAAGGCTAATGCACGACAACGCCAGGCTAGGCAATGCAGGGAAGGGAAGGAAAGAGTAACGGAAGGTAAGGAAGGCAAAGGAAAGCAAGGAAAGGCAATGGTAAAGGAAGGAACGGCACGGCAAGGGGAAACAAGGCTAAGGCACGACAACGGACGCTAGGCAATGCACGGCAAGGGAAGGAAAGGGTAACGCATGGGAAAGAACGGTCAGGGGAGGCAACGCTAAGGCACGACAATGCAAGGCTTGGCAATGCACGGAAGGCAAGCAAAGAGTAACGGAAGGTAAGGAAGGCTAGGGAAAGCAAGGAAAGGCAATGGTAACGGAAGGAACGGCACGGCAAGGGGAAACAAGGCTAAGGCACGACAACGCACGCTAGGCAATGCACGGCAAGGCAAGGGAAGGGTAACGCATGGGAAAGCACGGTCAGGCGAGGCAAGGCTAAGTCATGACAACGCAAGGCTAGGCAATGCACGGAAAGCAAGCAAAGAGTAACGGAACGCAATTAAGGCAAGGGAAAGCAAGGGAAGGCAAGGGTAATGGAATAAACGGAACGGCAAGGGGAAACAAGGCTAAGGCACGGCAACGTAGGCTAGGCAATGCACGGCAAGGCAAGGAAAGGGTAACGCATGGGAAAGCACGTTCAGGCGAGGCAAGGCTAAGGCACGACAACGCAAGGCTAGGCAATGCACGGAAGGCTAGCAAAGAGTAACGGAAGGTAAGGAAGACAAGGGAAAGCAAAGAAAGGCAAGTGTAACGGAAGGAACGGCACGGCAAGGGGAAACAAGGCTAAGGCACGACAACGCACGGCTAGGCAATGCACGGCAAGGCAAGCAAAGGGTAACGCAAGGCAAGGCACGGTGAGGCTAGGCAAGGTTAATGCACGAAAACGCAAGGCTAGGCAATGCACGACAATGCAAGGAAAGCTTAAAGCAAAGGAAGGCAAGGTCAGGCGACATAAGGCAAAGGCACGACAACGAAAGGCTAGGCAATTAAGGGAAGGCAAGCAAAGAGTAACGGAAAGTAAGCAAGGTAAGGAAAAGGAAGGAAAGGCCAGGGTAACGGAAGGAACGGCACGGCAAGGGGAAACAAGTCTAAGGAACGACACCGAACGCTAGGCAATGTACGGCAAGGCAAGGAAAGGGTAACGCATTTGAAAGCACGGTCAGGCGAGGCAACGCTAAGGCACGACAACGCAAGGCTAGGCAATGCACGGCAAGGCAAGGAAAGGGTAACGCAGGGGAATGCACGGTAAGGTGAGGCAAGGATAAGGCACGACAATGCAAGGCTAGTCAATGCACGGCAAGGCAAAGAAAGAGTAACGGAAGGAAAGGAAGGCAAGGCAAAGCCAGGCAAGGCAAGTGTAACAAAAGGCACGCCACGGCAAGGGGAATGAAGGCTAAGGGAAGACAACGCACGGCTAGGCAATGCACGGCAAGGGAAGGAAAGGGTAACGCAAGGCAAGGCACGGTGAGGCTAGGCAAGGCTAATGCACGACAACGCAAGGCTAGGCAATGCACGACAATGCAAGGAAAGCTTAAAGCAAAGGAAGGCACGGTCAGGCGAGATAAGGCTAAGGCACGACAACGCAAGGCTAGGCAATGCACGGAAAGCAAGCAAAGAGTAACGGAACGCAAGGAAGGCAAGGGAAAGCAAGGGAAGGCAAGGGTAACGGAAGGAACGGCACGGCAAGGGGAAACAAGGCTAAGGCACGGCAACGCAGGCTAGGCAATGCACGGCAAGGCAAGGAAAGGGTAACGCATGGGAAAGAACGGTCAGGGGAGGCAAGGCTATGGCACGACATCGCAAGGCTTGTCATTGCACGGAAGGCAAGCAAAGAGTAACGGAAGGTAAGGAAGGCAAGGGAAAGCAAAGAAAGGCAAGTGTAACGGAAGGAACGGCACGGCAAGGGGAAACAAGGCTAAGGCACAACAACGCACGCTAGTCAATGCACGGCAAGGCAAGGAAAGGGTAACGCATGGGAAAGCACGGTCAGGCGAGGCAAGGCTAAGGAAAGCCAACGCAAGGCTAGGCAATGCACCGTAAGCAAGCAAGGAGTAACCGAATGCAAGGAAGGAAAGGGAAAGCAAGGGAAGGCAAGGGTAACGGAAGGAACGGCACGGCAAGGGGTAACAAGGCTAAGGCACGACAACACACGGCTAGGAAATGCACGGCAAGGCAAGGAAAGGGTAACGCAAGGTAAGGCACGGTGAGGCTAGGCAAGGTTAATGCACGACAACGCAAGGCTATGCAATGCACGACAATGCAAGGAAAGCTTAAAGCAAAGGAAGGCACGGTCAGGCGAGATAAGGCTAAGGCACGACAACGCAAGGCTAGGCAATGCACGGAAAGCAAGCAAAGAGTAACGGAACGCAAGGAAGGCAAGGGAAAGCAAGGGAAGGCAAGGGTAATGGAAGGAACGGCACGGCAAGGGGAAACAAGGCTAAGGCACGGCAACGTAGGCTAGGCAATGCACGGCAAGGCAAGGAAAGGGTAACGCATGGAAAAGCACGGTCAGGCGAGGCAAGGCCAAGGAAAGCCAACGCAAGGCTAGGCAATGCACGGAAAGCAAGCAAGGAGTAACGGAATGCAAGGAAGGAAAGGGAAAGCAAGGGAAGGCAAGGGTAACGGAAGGAACGGCACGGCAAGGGTTAACAAGGCTAAGGCACGACAACACACGGCTAGGAAATGCACGGCAAGGCAAGGAAAGGGTAACGCAAGGCAAGGCACGCTGAGGGTAGGCAAGGTTAATGCACGACAACGCAAGGCTAGGCAATGCACGACAATGCAAGGAAAGCTTAAAGCAAAGGAAGGCACGGTCAGTCGAGATAAGGCTAAGGCACGACAACGCAAGGATAGGCAATGCACGGAAGGAAAGCAAAGAGTAACGGAAGGTAAGGAAGGCAAGGGAAAGCAGGGAAAGGCAATGGTAACGGAAGGAACGGCACGGCAAGGGGAAACAAGGCTAAGGCACGACAACGCACGCTAGGCAATGCACGGCAAGGCAAGGAAAGGGTAACGCATGTGAAAGCACGGTCAGGCGAGGCAAGGCTAAGGCACGACAACTCAAGGCTAGGCAATGCACGGAAGGCAAGCAAAGAGCAACGGAAGGTAAGGAAGGAAAGGGAAAGCAAAGAAAGGCAAGTGTAACGGAAGGAACGGCACGGCAAGGGGAAACAAGGCTAAGGCACGACAACGCACGGCTAGGCAATGCACGGCAAGGCAAGCAAAGGGTAACGCAAGGAAAGGCACGGTGAGGCTAGGCAAGGCTAATGCACGAAAACGCAAGGCTAGGCAATGCACGACAATGCAAGGAAAGCTTAAAGCAAAGGAAGGCACGGTCAGGCGAGATAAGGCTAAGGCACGACAACGCAAGGCTAGGCAATGCACGGAAGGCAAGCAAAGAGTAACGGAAGGTAAGGAAGGCAAGGAAAAGCAAGGAAGGCAAGGGTAACGGAAGGAACGGCACGGGAAGCGGAAACAAGGCTAAGGCACGACAACGCAAGGCTAGGCAATGCACGGAAGGCAAGCAAAGAGTAACGGAAGGTAAGGAAGGCAAGGGAAAGCAAAGAAAGGTAAGTGTAACGGAAGGAACTGCACGGCAAGGGGAAACAAGGCTAAGGCACGACACCGAATGCTAGGCAATGAACGGCAAGGCAAGGAAAGGGTAACGCATGGGAAAGCACGGTCAGGCGAGGCAAGGCTAGTCAATGCACGGAAGGGAAGCAAAGAGTAACGGAAGGTAAGGAAGGCAAGGGAAAGCAAGAAAAGGCAAGTGTAATGGAAGGAACGGCACGGCAAGCGGAAACCAGGTTGAGGCACGACAACGCACGCTAGGCAATGCACGGCAAGGCAAGGAAAGGGTAACGCATGTGAAAGCACGGTCAGGCGAGGCAAGGCTAAGGCACGACAACGCAAGGCTAGGCAATGCACGGATAGCAAGCAAAGAGTAACGGAACGCAAGGAAGGCAAGGGAAAGCAAGGGAAGGCAAGGGTAACGGAAGGAACGGCACGGCAAGGGGAAACAAGGCTAAGGAACGACAACGCAGGGCTAGGCAATGCACGGCAAGGCAAGGAAAGGGTAACGCAGGGGAAGGCACGGTCAGGTGAGGCAAGGATAAGGCACGACAATGCAAGGCTAGGCAATGCTCGGCAAGGCAAGGAAAGAGTAACGGAAGGAAAGGAAGACAAGGCAAAGCCAGGCAAGGCAAGTGTAACAAAAGGCACGCAACGGCAAGGTGAAACAAGGCTAAGAGACGAAAACACACGGCTAGGCAATGCACGGCAAGGCAAGTAAAGGGTAACGGAAGGCAAGGCACGGTGAGGCTAGGCAAGGCTAATGCACGACAACGCAAGGCTAGGCAATGCACGACAATGCAAGGAAAGCTTAAAGCAAAGGAAGGCACGGTTAGAAGAGATAAGGCTAAGGCACGACAACGCAAGGCTAGGCAATGCAGGGAAGGCAAGGAAAGAGTAACGGAAGGTAAGGAAGGCAAGGGAAAGCAAGGGAAGGCAAGGGTAACGGAAGGAACGGCACGGCAAGGGGAAACAAGGCTAAGGCACGACAAGGCACGCTAGGCAATGCACGGCAAGGCAAGGAAAGGGTAACGCATGGGAAAGCACGGTCAGGGGAGGCAAGGCTAAGGCACGACAACGCAAGGCTTGGCAATGCACGGAAGGCAAGCAAAGAGTAACGGAAGGTAAGGAAGGCAAGGGAAAGCAAGGAAAGGCAATGGTAACGGAAGGAACGGCACGGCAAGGGGAAACAAGGCTAAGGCACGACAACGCACGCTAGGCAATGCACGGCAAGGCAAGGAAAGGGTAACGCATGGGAAAGCACGGTCAGGCGAGGCAAGGCTAAGGCATGACAACGCAAGGCTAGGCAATGCACGGAAAGCAAGCAAAGAGTAACGGAACGCAAGGAAGGCAAGGGAAAGCAAGGGAAGGCAAGGGTAACGGAAGGAACGGCACGGCAAGGGGAAACAAGGCTAAGGCACGGCAACGTAGGCTAGGCAATGCACGGCAAGGCAAGGAAAGGGTAACGCATGGGAAATCACGTTCAGGCGAGGCAAGGCTAAGGCACGACAACGCACGGCTAGGCAATGCACGGCAAGGCAAGGAAAGGGTAACGGAAGGTAAGGAAGGCAAGGGAAAGCAAAGAAAGGCAAGTGTAACGGAAGGAACGGCACGGCAAGGGGAAACAAGGCTAAGGCACGACAAAGCACGGCTAGGCAATGCACGGCAAGGCAAGCAAAGGGTAACGCAAGGAAATGCACGGTCAGGCTAGGCAAGGCTAATGCACGAAAACGCAAGGCTAGGCGATGCACGACAATGCAAGGAAACTTAAAGCAAAGGAAGGCAAGGTCAGGCGAGATAAGGCTAAGGCACGACAAGGCAAGGCTAGGAAATTCACGGAAGGCAAGCAAAGAGTAACGGAAGGTAAGCAAGGCAAGGAAAAGGAAGGAAAGTCCAGGGTAACGGAAGGAACGGCACGGCAAGGGGAAAAAAGTCTAAGGCACGACACCGAACGCTAGGCAATGAACGGCAAGGCAAGGAAAGGGTAACGCATTTGAAAGCACGGTCAGGCGAGGCAACGCTAAGGCACGACAACGCAAGGCTAGGCAATGCAGGGAAGGCAAGCAAAGGGTAACGGAAGGTAAGGAAGGCAAGGAAAAGCAAGGAAAGGCAAGGGTAACGGAAGGAACGGCACGGGAAGGGGAAACAAGGCTAAGGCACGACAACGCAAGGCTAGGCAATGCACGGAAGGCAAGCAAAGAGTAACGGAAGGTAAGGAAGGCAAGGGAAAGCAAAGAAAGGCAAGTGTAACGGAAGGAACGGCACGGCAAGGGGAAACAAGGCTAAGGCACGACACCGCACGCTAGGCAATGCACGGCAAGGCAAGGAAAGGGTAACGCATGGGAAAGCACGTTCAGGCGAGGCAAGGCTAGTCAATGCACGGAAGGCAAGCAAAGAGTAACGGAAGGTAAGGAAGGCAAGGGAAAGGAAGGGAAGGCAAGTGTAATGGAAGGAACGGCACGGCAAGGGGAAACAAGGCTAAGGCACGACAACGCACGCTAGGCAATGCACGGCAAGGCAAGGAAATGGTAACGCATGGGAAAGCACGGTCAGGCGAGGCAAGCCTAAGGCATGACAACGCAAGGCTAGGCAATGCACGGAAAGCAAGCAAAGAGTAACGGAACGCAAGGAAGGCAAGGGAAAGCAAGGAAAGGCAAGGGTAACGGAAGGAACGGCACGGCAAGGGGTAACAAGTCTAAGGCACGACAACGCAAGGCTAGGCAATGCACGCCAAGGCAAGGAAAGAGTAATGCAAGGAAAGGAAGGCAAGGCAAAGCCAGGCAAATCAAGTGTAACAAAAGGCACGCAACTGCAAGGGGAAACAAGGCTAAGGAAAGCCAACGCAAGGCTAGGCAATGCACGGAAAGCAAGCAAGGAGTAACGGAATGCAAGGAAGGAAAGGGAAAGCAAGGGAAGGCAAGGGTAACGGAAGGAACGGCACGGCAAGGGTTAACAAGGCTAAGGCACGACAACACACGGCTAGGAAATGCACGGCAAGGCAAGGAAAGGGTAACGCATGGGAAAGCACGGTCAGGCGAGGCAAGGCTAAGGCACGACAACCCAAGGCTAGGCAATGCACGGAAGGCAAGCAAAGAGTAACGGAACGCAAGGAAGGCAAGGGAAAGCAAGGGAAGGCAAGGGTAACGGAAGGAACGTCACGGCAAGGGGAAACAAGGCTAAGGCACGACAACGCACGCTAGGCAATGCACGGCAAGGCAAGGAAAGGGTAACGCATGGGAAAGCACGGTCAGGCGAGGCAAGGCTAAGGCATGACAACGCAAGGCTAGGCAATGCACGGAAAGCAAGCAAAGAGTAACGGAACGCAAGGAAGGCAAGGGAAAGCAAGGGAAGGCAAGGGTAACGGAAGGAACGACACGGCAAGGGGTAACAAGGCTAAGGCACGACAACGCAGGGCTAGGCAATGCACGGCAAGGCAAGGAAAGGGTAACGCAACGGATGGCACGGTCAGGTGAGGCAAGGATAAGGCACGAAAATGCAAGGCTATGCAATGCACGGCAAGGCAAGGAAAGAGTAACGGAAGGAAAGGAAGGCAAGGCAAAGCCAGGCAAGGCAAGTGTAAAAAAAGGCACGCCACGGCAAGGGGTAACAAGGCTAAGGCACGACAACGCACGGCTAGGCCATGCACGGAAAGGCAACGAAAGGGTAACGCAAGGCAAGGCACGGTGAGGCTAGGCACGGCTAATGCACCACAACGCAAGGCTAGGCAATGCACGACAATCCAAGGAAAGGTTAAAGCAAAGGAAGGCACGGTCAGGCGAGATAAGGCTAAGGCACGACAACGCAAGGCTAGGCAATGCAGGGAAGGGAAGCAAAGAGTAACGGAAGGTAAGCAAGGCAAGGAAAAGCAAGGAAAGGCAAGGGTAACGGAAGGAACGTCACGGCAAGCGCAAACAAGGCTAAGGCACGACAGCGCACGCTAGGCAATGCACGGCAAGGCAAGGAAATGGTAACGCAGGGGAAGGCACGGTCAGGTGAGGCAAGGATAAGGCACAACAATGCAAGGCTAGGCAACGCACGGCAAGGCAAGGAAAGAGTAACGGAAGGAAAGGAAGGCAAGGCAAAGCCAGGCAAGGCAAGTGTAAAAAAGGCACGCAACGGCAAGGGGAAACAAGGCTAAGGCACGACAACACACGGCTAGGAAATGCACGGCAAGGCAAGTAAAGGGTAACGCAAGGCAAGGCACGGTGAGGCTAGGCAAGGCTAATGCACGACAACGCAAGGCTAGGCAATGCACGACAATGCAAGGAAAGCTTAAAGCAAAGGAAGGCACGGTCAGGCGAGATAAGGCTAAGGCACGACAACGCAAGGCTAGGCAATGCAAGTAAGGGAAGCAAAGAGTAACGGAAGGTAAGCAAGGCAAGGAAAAGCAAGGAAAGGCAAGGGTAACGGAAGGAACTGCACGGCAAGGGGAAACAAGGCTAAGGCACGGCAACGCAGGCTGTGCAATGCACGGCAAGGCAAGGAAAGGGTAACGCATGGGAAAGCACGTTCAGGCGAGGCAATGCTACGGCACGACAACGCAAGGCTAGGCAATGCACGGAAGGCAAGCAAAGAGTAACGGAAGGTAAGGAAGGCAAGGGAAAGCAAGGAAAGGCAAGTGTAACGGAAGGAACGGCACGGCAAGGGGAAACAAGGCTAAGGCACGACAACGCACGGCTAGGCAATGCACGGCAATGCAAGGAAAGGGTAACGCAAGGAAAGGCACGGTGAGGCTAGGCAAGGCTAATGCACGACAACGCAAGGCTAGGCAATGCACGACAATGCATGGAAAGCTTAAAGCAAAGGAAGGCACGGTCAGGCGAGATAAGGCTAAGGCACGACAGCGCAAGGCTAGGCAATGCAGGGAAGGGAAATAAAGAGTAAAGGAAGGTAAGCAAGGCAAGGAAAAGCAAGTTAAGGCAAGGGTAACGGAAGGAAAGGCACGGCAAGGGGAAACAAGACTAAGGCACGGCAACGCAGGCTAGGCAATGCACGGCAAGGCAAGGAAAGGGTAACGCATGGGAAAGCACGGTCAGGCGAGGCAAGGCTAAGGCACGACAACGCAAGGCTAAGCAATGCACGGAAGGCAAGCAAAGAGTAACGGAAGGTAAGGAAGGCAAGGGAAAGCAAAGAAAGGCAAGTGTAACGAAAGGAACGGCACGGCAAGGAGAACCAAGGCTAAGGCACGACAACGCAAGGCCAGGCAATGCACGGCAAGGCAAGGAAAGTGTAACGCAAGGCAAGGTACTGTGAGGCTAGGCAAGGCTAATGCACGAAAACGCAAGGCTAGGCAATGCACGACAATGCAAGGAAAGCTTAAAGCAAAGGAAGGCAAGGTCAGGCGAGATAAGGCTAAGGCACGACAACGCAAGGCTAGGCAATTCAGGGAAGGCAAGCAAAGAGTAACGGAAGGTAAGCAAGGCAAGGAAAAGCAAGGAAAGGCAAGGGTAACGGAAGGAACGGCACGGCACGGGGAAACAAGTCTAAGGCACGACACCGAACGCTAGGCAATGCACGGCAAGGCAAGGAAAGGGTAACGCATGGGAAAGCACGGTCAGGAGAGGCAAGGCTAAGGCGTGACAACGCAAGGCTAGGCAATGCACGGAAAGCAAGCAAAGAGTAACGGAACGCAAGGAAGGCAAGGGAAAGCAAGGGAAGGCAAGGGTAACGGAAGGAACGGCACGGCAAGGGGAAACAAGGCTAAGGCACGGCAACGTAGGCTAGGCAATGAACGGCAAGGCAAGGAAAGGGTAACGCATGGAAAGCACGGGCAGGCGACGCAAGGCTAAGGCACGACAACGCAAGGCTAGGCAATGCACGGAAGGCAAGCAAAGAGTAACGGAAGGTAAGGAAGGCAAGGGAAAGCAAGGAAAGGCAAGTGTAACGGAAGGAACGTCACGGCAAGGGGAAACAAGGCTAAGGCACGACAACGCACGCTAGGCAATGCACGGCAAGGCAAGGAAAGGGTAACGCATGGGAAAGCACGGTCAGGCGAGGCAAGGCTAAGGCATGACAACGCAAGGCTAGGCAATGCACGGAAAGCAAGCAAGGAGTAACGGAATGCAAGGAAGGAAAGGGAAAGCAAGGGAAGGCAAGGGTAACGGAAGGAACGGCACGGCAAGGGTTAACAAGGCTAAGGCACGACAACACACGGCTAGGAAATGCACGGCAAGGCAAGGAAAGGGTAACGCAAGGCAAGGCACGCTGAGGCTAGGCAAGGTTAATGCACGACAACGCAAGGCTAGGCAATGCACGACAATGCAAGGAAAGCTTAAAGCAAAGGAAGGCACGGTCAGTCGAGATAAGGCTAAGGCACGACAACGCAAGGCTAGGCAATGCACGGAAGGCAAGCAAAGAGTAACGGAAGGTAAGGAAGGCAAGGAAAAGCAAGGAAAGGCAAGGGTAACGGAAGGAACGGCACGGCAAGGGGAAACAAGTCTAAGGAACGACACCGAACGCTAGGCAATGAACGGCAAGGCAAGGAAAGGGTAACGCATTTGAAAGCACGGTCAGGCGAGGCAACGCTAAGGCACGACAACGCAAGGCTAGGCAATGCACGGCAAGGCAAGGAAAGGGTAACGCAGGGGAATGCACGGTAAGGTGAGGCAAGGATAAGGCACGACAATGCAAGGCTAGGCAATGCACGGCAAGGCAAGGAAAGAGTAACGGAAGGAAAGGAAGGCAAGGCAAAGCCAGGCAAGGCAAGTGTAACAAAAGGCACGCCACGGCAAGGGGAAACAAGGCTAAGGCACGACAACGCACGGCTAGGCAATGCACGGCAAGGGAAGGAAAGGGTAACGCAAGGCAAGGCACGGTGAGGCTAGGCAAGGCTAATGCACGACAACGCAAGGCTAGGCAATGCACGACAATGCAAGGAAAGCTTAAAGCAAAGGAAGGCACGGTCAGGCGAGATAAGGCTAAGGCACGACAACGCAAGGCTAGGCAATGCACGGAAAGCAAGCAAAGAGTAACGGAAGGCAAGGAAGGCAAGGGAAAGCAAGGGAAGGCAAGGGTAACGGAAGGAACGGCACGGAAAGGGGAAACAAGCCTAAGGCACGGCAACGCAGGCTAGGCAATGCACGGCAAGGCAAGGAAAGGGTAACGCATGGGAAAGAACGGTCAGGGGAGGCAAGGCTATGGCACGACATCGCAAGGCTTGGCATTGCACGGAAGGCAAGAAAAGAGTAACGGAATGCAAGGAAGCCAAGGGAAAGCAAAGAAAGGCAAGTGTAACGGAAGGAACGGCACGGCAAGGGGAAACAAGGCTAAGGCACAACAACGCACGCTAGTCAATGCACGGCAAGGCAAGGAAAGGGTAACGCATGGGAAAGCACGGTCAGGCGAGGCAAGGCTAAGGAAAGCCAAAGCAAGGCTAGGCAATGCACCGTAAGCAAGCAAGGAGTAACCGAATGCAAGGAAGGAAAGGGAAAGCAAGGGAAGGCAAGGGTAACGGAAGGAACGGCACGGCAAGGGGTAACAAGGCTAAGGCACGACAACACAAGGCTAGGAAATGCACGGCAAGGCAAGGAAAGGGTAACGCAAGGTAAGGCACGGTGAGGCTAGGCAAGGTTAATGCACGACAACGCAAGGCTAGGCAATGCACGACAATGCAAGGAAAGCTTAAAGAAAGGAAGGCACGGTCAGGCGAGATAAGGCTAAGGCACGACAACGCAAGGCTAGGCAATGCACGGAAAGCAAGCAAAGAGTAACGGAACCCAAGGAAGGCAAGGGAAAGCAAGGAAAGGCAAGGGTAACGGAAGGAACAGCACGGCAAGGGGAAACAAGGCTAAGGCACGGCAACGTAGGCTAGGCAATGCACGGCAAGGCAAGGAAAGGGTAACGCATGGAAAAGCACGGTCAGGCGAGGCAAGGCCAAGGAAAGCCAACGCAAGGCTAGGCAATGCACGGAAAGCAAGCAAGGAGTAACGGAATGCAAGGAAGGAAAGGGAAAGCAAGGGAAGGCAAGGGTAACGGAAGGAACGGCACGGCAAGGGTTAACAAGGCTAAGGCACGACAACACACGGCTAGGAAATGCACGGCAAGGCAAGGAAAGGGTAACGCAAGGCAAGGCACGCTGAGGGTAGGCAAGGTTAATGCACGACAACGCAAGGCTAGGCAATGCACGACAATGCAAGGAAAGCTTAAAGCAAAGGAAGGCACGGTCAGTCGAGATAAGGCTAAGGCACGACAACGCAAGGATAGGCAATGCACGGAAGGAAAGCAAAGAGTAACGGAAGGTAAGGAAGGCAAGGGAAAGCAAGGAAAGGCAATTGTAACGGAAGGAACGCCACGGCAAGGGGAAACAAGGCTAAGGCACGACAACGCACGCTAGGCAATGCACGGCAAGGCAAGGAAAGGGTAACGCATGGGAAAGCACGGTCAGGCGAGGCAAGGCTAAGGCACGACAACGCAAGGCTAGGCAATGCACGGAAGGCAAGCAAAGAGCAACGGAAGGTAAGGAAGGCAAGGGAAAGCAAAGAAAGGCAAGTGTAACGGAAGGAACGGCACGGCAAGGGGAAACAAGGCTAAGGCACGACAACGCACGGCTAGGCAATGCACGGCAAGGCAAGCAAAGGGTAACGCAAGGAAAGGCACGGTGAGGCTAGGCAAGGCTAATGCACGAAAACGCAAGGCTAGGCAATGCACGACAATGCAAGGAAAGCTTAAAGCAAAGGAAGGCACGGTCAGGCGAGATAAGGCTAAGGCACGACAACGCAAGGCTAGGCAATGCACGGAAGGCAAGCAAAGAGTAACGGAAGGTAAGGAAGGCAAGGAAAAGCAAGGAAGGCAAGGGTAACGGAAGGAACGGCACGGGAAGGGGAAACAAGGCTAAGGCACGACAACGCAAGGCTAGGCAATGCACGGAAGGCAAGCAAAGAGTAACGGAAGGTAAGGAAGGCAAGGAAAAGCAAGGAAAGGCAAGTGTAACGGAAGGAACTGCACGGCAAGGGGAAACAAGGCTAAGGCACGACACCGAACGCTAGGCAATGAACGGCAAGGCAAGGAAAGGGTAACGCATGGGAAAGCACGGTCAGGCGAGGCAAGGCTAGTCAATGTACGGAAGGCAAGCAAAGAGTAACGGAAGGTAAGGAAGGCAAGGGAAAGCAAGGAAAGGCAAGTGTAATGGAAGGAACGGCACGGCAAGGGGAAACAAGGCTAAGGCACGACAACGCACGCTAGGCAATGCACGGCAAGGCAAGGAAAGGGTAACGCATGTGAAGGCACGGTCAGGCGAGGCAAGGCTAAGGAACGACAACTCAAGGCTAGCCAATGCACGGAAGGTAAGCAAAGAGTAACGGAAGGCAAGGAAAGCAAGGGAAAGCAGGCAAGGTAAGGGTAAGGGAATGAACGGTACGGCAAGGGGAAACAAGGCTAAGGAACGACAACGCAGGGCTAGGCAATGCACGGCAAGGCAAGGAAAGGGTAACGCAGGGGAAGGCACGGTCAGGTGAGGCAAGGATAAGGCACGACAATGCAAGGCTAGGCAATGCTCGGCAAGGCAAGGAAAGAGTAACGGAAGGAAAGGAAGACAAGGCAAAGCCAGGCAAGGCAAGTGTAACAAAAGGCACGCAACGGCAAGGTGAAACAAGGCTAAGAGACGAAAACACACGGCTAGGAAATGCACGGCAAGGCAAGTAAAGGGTAATGCAAGGCAAGGCACGGTGAGGCTAGGCAAGGCTAATGCACGACAACGCAAGGCTAGGCAATGCACGACAATGCAAGGAAAGCTTAAAGCAAAGGAAGGCACGGTCAGAAGAGATAAGGCTAAGGCACGACAACGCAAGGCTAGGCAATGCAGGGAAGGCAAGGAAAGAGTAACGGAAGGTAAGGAAGGCAAAGGAAAGCAAGGAAAGGCAATGGTAACGGAAGGAACGGCACGGCCAGGGGAAACAAGGCTAAGGCACGACAACGCACGCTAGGCAATGCACGGCAAGGGAAGGAAAGTGTAACGCATGGGAAAGAACGGTCAGGGGAGGCAAGGCTAAGGCACGACAACGCAAGGCTTGGCAATGCACGGAAGGCAAGCAAAGAGTAACGGAAGGTAAGGAAGGCAAGGGAAAGCAAGGAAAGGCAATGGTAACGGAAGGAACGGCACGGCAAGGGGAAACAAGGCTAAGGCACGACAACACACGCTAGGCAATGCACGGCAAGGGAAGGAAAGGGTAACGCATGGGAAAGCACGGTCAGGCGAGGCAAGGCTAAGGTATGACAACGCAAGGCTAGGCAATGCACGGAAAGCAAGCAAAGAGTAACGGAACGCAAGGAAGGCAAGGGAAAGCAAGGGAAGGCAAGGGTAATGGAAGGAACGGCACGGCAAGGGGAAACAAGGCTAAGGCACGGCAACGTAGGCTAGGCAATGCACGGCAAGGCAAGGAAAGGGTAACGCATGGGAAATCACGTTCAGGCGAGGCAAGGCTAAGGTACGACAACGCAAGGCTAGGCAATGCACGGAAGGCTAGCAAAGAGTAACGGAAGGTAAGGAAGGCAAGGGAAAGCAAAGAAAGGCAAGTGTAACGGAAGGAACGGCACGGCAAGGGGAAACAAGGCCAAGGCACGACAACGCACGGCTAGGCAATGCACGGCAAGGCAAGCAAAGGGTAACGCAAGGAAATGCACGGTCAGGCTAGGCAAGGCTAATGCACGAAAACGCAAGGCTAGGCGATGCACGACAATGCAAGGAAACTTAAAGCAAAGGAAGGCAAGGTCAGGCGAGATAAGGCTAAGGCACGACAAGGCAAGGCTAGGAAATTCAGGGAAGGCAAGCAAAGAGTAACGGAAGGTAAGCAAGGCAAGGAAAAGGAAGGAAAGTCCAGGGTAACGGAAGGAACGGCACGGCAAGGGGAAACAAGTCTAAGGCACGACACCGAACGCTAGGCAATGAACGGCAAGGCAAGGAAAGGGTAACGCATTTGAAAGCACGGTCAGGCGAGGCAACGCTAAGGCACGACAACGCAAGGCTAGGCAATGCAGGGAAGGCAAGCAAAGGGTAACGGAAGGTAAGGAAGGCAAGGAAAAGCAAGGAAAGGCAAGGGTAACGGAAGGAACGGCACGGCAAGGGGAAACAAGGCTAAGGCACGACAACCCAAGGCTAGGCAATGCACGGAAAGCAAGCAAAGAGTAACGGAACGCAAGGAAGGCAAGGGAAAGCAAAGAAAGGCAAGTGTAACGGAAGGAACTGCACGGCAAGGGGAAACAAGGCTAAGGCACGACACCGAACGCTAGGCAATGAACGGCAAGGCAAGGAAAGGGTAACGCATGGGAAAGCACGGTCAGGCGAGGCAAGCCTAAGGCATGACAACGCAAGGCTAGGCAATGCACGGAAAGCAAGCAAAGAGTAACGGAACGCAAGGAAGGCAAGGGAAAGCAAGGAAAGGCAAGGGTAACGGAAGGAACGGCACGGCAAGGGGTAACAAGTCTAAGGCACGACAACGCAGGGCTAGGCAATGCACGCCAAGGCAAGGAAAGAGTAACGCAAGGAAAGGAAGGCAAGGCAAAGCCAGGCAAGGCAAGTGTAACAAAAGGCACGCAACGGCAAGGGGAAACAAGGCTAAGGAAAGCCAACGCAAGGCTAGGCAATGCACGGATAGCAAGCAAGGAGTAACGGAATGCAAGGAAGGAAAGGGAAAGCAAGGGAAGGCAAGGGTAACGGAAGGAACGGCACGGCAAGGGTTAACAAGGCTAAGGCACGACAACACACGGCTAGGAAATGCACGGCATGGCAAGGAAAGGGTAACGCATGGGAAAGCACGGTCAGGCGAGGCAAGGCTAAGGCACGACAAACCAAGGCTAGGCAATGCACGGAAGGCAAGCAAAGAGTAACGGAACGCAAGGAAGGCAAGGGAAAGCAAGGGAAGGCAAGGGTAACGGAAGGAACGTCACGGCAAGGGGAAACAAGGCTAAGGCACGACAACGCACGCTAGGCAATGCACGGCAAGGCAAGGAAAGGGTAACGCATGGGAAAGCACGGTCAGGCGAGGCAAGGCTAAGGCATGACAACGCAAGGCTAGGCAATGCACGGAAAGCAAGCAAAGAGTAACGGAACGCAAGGAAGGCAAGGGAAAGCAAGGGAAGGCAAGGGTAACGGAAGGAACGACACGGCAAGGGGTAACAAGGCTAAGGCACGACAACGCAGGGCTAGGCAATGCACGGCAAGGCAAGGAAAGGGTAACGCAACGGATGGCACGGTCAGGTGAGGCAAGGATAAGGCACGAAAATGCAAGGCTATGCAATGCACGGCAAGGCAAGGAAAGAGTAACGGAAGGAAAGGAAGGCAAGGCAAAGCCAGGCAAGGCAAGTGTAAAAAAAGGCACGCCACGGCAAGGGGAAACAAGGCTAAGGCACGACAACGCACGGCTAGGCCATGCACGGAAAGGCAACGAAAGGGTAACGCAAGGCAAGGCACGGTGAGGCTAGGCACGGCTAATGCACCACAACGCAAGGCTAGGCAATGCACGACAATCCAAGGAAAGGTTAAAGCAAAGGAAGGCACGGTCAGGCGAGATAAGGCTAAGGCACGACAACGCAAGGCTAGGCAATGCAGGGAAGGGAAGCAAAGAGTAACGGAAGGTAAGCAAGGCAAGGAAAAGCAAGGAAAGGCAAGGGTAACGGAAGGAACGTCACGGCAAGCGCAAACAAGGCTAAGGCACGACAGCGCACGCTAGGCAATGCACGGCAAGGCAAGGAAAGGGTAACGTATGGGAAAGCACGATCAGGCGAGGCAAGGCTAAGGCATGACAACGCAAGGCTAGGCAATGCACGGAAAGCAAGCAAGGAGTAACGGAACGCAAGGAAGGAAAGGGAAAGCAAGGGAAGGCAAGGGTAACGGAAGGAACGGCACGGCAAGTGGTAACAAGGCTAAGGCACGACAACGGAGGGCTAGGCATTGCACGGCAAGGCAAGGAAATGGTAACGCAGGGGAAGGCACGGTCAGGTGAGGCAAGGATAAGGCACAACAATGCAAGGCTAGGCAACGCACGGCAAGGCAAGGAAAGAGTAACGGAAGGAAAGGAAGGCAAGGCAAAGCCAGGCAAGGCAAGTGTAAAAAAGGCACGCAACGGCAAGGGGAAACAAGGCTAAGGCACGACAACACACGGCTAGGAAATGCACGGCAAGGCAAGGAAAGGGTAACGCAAGGCAAGGCACGGTGAGGCTAGGCAAGGCTAATGCACGACAACGCAAGGCTAGGCAATGCACGACAATGCAAGGAAAGCTTAAAGCAAAGGAAGGCACGGTCAGGCGAGATAAGGCTAAGGCACGACAACGCAAGGCTAGGCAATGCAAGGAAGGGAAGCAAAGAGTAACGGAAGGTAAGCAAGGCAAGGAAAAGCAAGGAAAGGCAAGGGTAACGGAAGGAACTGCACGGCAAGGGGAAACAAGGCTAAGGCACGGCAACGCAGGCTGTGCAATGCACGGCAAGGCAAGGAAAGGGTAACGCATGGGAAAGCACGTTCAGGCGAGGCAATGCTACGGCACGACAACGCAAGGCTAGGCAATGCACGGAAGGCAAGCAAAGAGTAACGGAAGGTAAGGAAGGCAAGGGAAAGCAAGGAAAGGCAAGTGTAACGGAAGGAACGGCACGGCAAGGGGAAACAAGGCTAAGGCACGACAACGCACGGCTAGGCAATGCACGGCAATGCAAGGAAAGGGTAACGCAAGGAAAGGCACGGTGAGGCTAGGCAAGGCTAATGCACGACAACGCAAGGCTAGGCAATGCACGACAATGCATGGAAAGCTTAAAGCAAAGGAAGGCACGGTCAGGCGAGATAAGGCTAAGGCACGACAGCGCAAGGCTAGGCAATGCAGGGAAGGGAAATAAAGAGTAAAGGAAGGTAAGCAAGGCAAGGAAAAGCAAGTTAAGGCAAGGGTAACGGAAGGAAAGGCACGGCAAGGGGAAACAAGACTAAGGCACGGCAACGCAGGCTAGGCAATGCACGGCAAGGCAAGGAAAGGGTAACGCATGGGAAAGCACGGTCAGGCGAGGCAAGGCTAAGGCACGACAACGCAAGGCTAAGCAATGCACGGAAGGCAAGCAAAGAGTAACGGAAGGTAAGGAAGGCAAGGGAAAGCAAAGAAAGGCAAGTGTAACGAAAGGAACGGCACGGCAAGGGGAACCAAGGCTAAGGCACGACAACGCAAGGCCAGGCAATGCACGGCAAGGCAAGGAAAGTGTAACGCAAGGCAAGGTACTGTGAGGCTAGGCAAGGCTAATGCACGAAAACGCAAGGCTAGGCAATGCACGACAATGCAAGGAAAGCTTAAAGCAAAGGAAGGCAAGGTCAGGCGAGATAAGGCTAAGGCACGACAACGCAAGGCTAGGCAATTCAGGGAAGGCAAGCAAAGAGTAACGGAAGGTAAGCAAGGCAAGGAAAAGCAAGGAAAGGCAAGGGTAACGGAAGGAACGGCACGGCACGGGGAAACAAGTCTAAGGCACGACACCGAACGCTAGGCAATGCACGGCAAGGCAAGGAAAGGGTAACGCATGGGAAAGCACGGTCAGGAGAGGCAAGGCTAAGGCGTGACAACGCAAGGCTAGGCAATGCACGGAAAGCAAGCAAAGAGTAACGGAACGCAAGGAAGGCAAGGGAAAGCAAGGGAAGGCAAGGGTAACGGAAGGAACGGCACGGCAAGGGGAAACAAGGCTAAGGCACGGCAACGTAGGCTAGGCAATGAACGGCAAGGCAAGGAAAGGGTAACGCATGGAAAGCACGGGCAGGCGACGCAAGGCTAAGGCACGACAACGCAAGGCTAGGCAATGCACGGAAGGCAAGCAAAGAGTAACGGAAGGTAAGGAAGGCAAGGGAAAGCAAGGAAAGGCAAGTGTAACGGAAGGAACGTCACGGCAAGGGGAAACAAGGCTAAGGCACGACAACGCACGCTAGGCAATGCACGGCAAGGCAAGGAAAGGGTAACGCATGGGAAAGCACGGTCAGGCGAGGCAAGGCTAAGGCATGACAACGCAAGGCTAGGCAATGCACGGAAAGCAAGCAAGGAGTAACGGAATGCAAGGAAGGAAAGGGAAAGCAAGGGAAGGCAAGGGTAACGGAAGGAACGGCACGGCAAGGGTTAACAAGGCTAAGGCACGACAACACACGGCTAGGAAATGCACGGCAAGGCAAGGAAAGGGTAACGCAAGGCAAGGCACGCTGAGGCTAGGCAAGGTTAATGCACGACAACGCAAGGCTAGGCAATGCACGACAATGCAAGGAAAGCTTAAAGCAAAGGAAGGCACGGTCAGTCGAGATAAGGCTAAGGCACGACAACGCAAGGATAGGCAATGCACGGAAGTCAAGCAAAGAGTAACGGAAGGTAAGGAAGGCAAGGGAAAGCAAGGAAAGGCAATGGTAACGGAAGGAACGGCACGGCAAGGGGAAACAAGGCTAAGGCACGACAACGCACGCTAGGCAATGCACGGCAAGGCAAGGAAAGGGTAACGCATGTGAAAGCACGGTCAGGCGAGGCAAGGCTAAGGCACGACAACTCAAGGCTAGGCAATGCACGGAAGGCAAGGAAAGAGCAACGGAAGGTAAGGAAGGAAAGGGAAAGCAAAGAAAGGCAAGTGTAACGGAAGGAACGGCACGGCAAGGGGAAACAAGGCTAAGGCACGACAACGCACGGCTAGGCAATGCACGGCAAGGCAAGCAAAGGGTAACGCAAGGAAAGGCACGGTGAGGCTAGGCAAGGCTAATGCACGAAAACGCAAGGCTAGGCAATGCACGACAATGCAAGGAAAGCTTAAAGCAAAGGAAGGCACGGTCAGGCGAGATAAGGCTAAGGCACGACAACGCAAGGCTAGGCAATGCAGGGAAGGCAAGCAAAGGGTAACGGAAGGTAAGGAAGGCAAGGAAAAGCAAGGAAAGGCAAGGGTAACGGAAGGAACGGCACGGCAAGGGGAAACAAGTCTAAGGCACGACACCGCAAGGCTAGGCAATGCACGGAAGGCAAGCAAAGAGTAACGGAAGGTAAGGAAGGCAAGGGAAAGCAAGGAAAGGCAAGTGTAACGGAAGGAACGGCACGGCAAGGGGAAACAAGGCTAAGGCACGACACCGAACGCTAGGCAATGAACGGCAAGGCAAGGAAAGGGTAACGCATGGGAAAGCACGGTCAGGCGAGGCAAGGCTAAGGCACGACAACGCAAGGCTAGGCAATGCACGGAAAGCAAGCAAAGAGTAACGGAACGCAAGGAAGGCAAGGGAAAGCAAGGGAAGGCAAGGGTAACGGAAGGAACGGCACGGCAAGGGGAAACAAGGCTAAGGAACGACAACGCAGGGCTAGGCAATGCACGGCAAGGCAAGGAAAGGGTAACGCAGGGGAAGGCACGGTCAGGTGAGGCAAGCATAAGGCACGACAATGCAAGGCTAGGCAATGCTCGGCAAGGCAAGGAAAGAGTAACGGAACGAAAGGAAGGCAAGGGAAAGCCAGGCAAGGCAAGTGTAACAAAAGGTACGCAACGGCAAGGTGAAACAAGGCTAAGAGACGAAAACACACGGCTAGGAAATGCACGGCAAGGCAAGTAAAGGGTAACGCAAGGCAAGGCACGGTGAGGCTAGGCAAGGCTAATGCACGACAACGCAAGGCTAGGCAATGCACGACAATGCAAGTAAAGCTTAAAGCAAAGGAAGGCACGGCCAGAAGAGATAAGGCTAAGGCACGACAACGCAAGGCTAGGCAATGCAGGGAAGGCAAGGAAAGAGTAACGGAAGGTAAGGAAGGCAAAGGAAAGCAAGGAAAGGCAATGGTAACGGAAGGAACGGCACGGCCAGGGGAAACAAGGCTAAGGCACGACAACGCACGCTAGGCAATGCACGGCAAGGGAAGGAAAGTGTAACGCATGGGAAAGAACGGTCAGGGGAGGCAACGCTAAGGCACGACAACGCAAGGCTAGGCAATGCACGGAAGGCAAGCAAAGAGTAACGGAAGGTAAGGAAGGCAAGGGAAAGCAAGGAAAGGCAATGGTAACGGAAGGAACGGCACGGCAAGGGGAAACAAGGCTAAGGCACGACAACGCACGCTAGGCAATGCACGGCAAGGCAAGGAAAGGGTAACGCATGGGAAAGCACGGTCAGGCGAGGCAAGGCTACGGCATGACAATGCAAGGCTAGGCAATGCACGGAAAGCAAGCAAAGAGTAACGGAACGCAAGGAAGGCAAGGGAAAGCAAGGGAAGGCAAGGGTAACGGAAGGAACGGCACGGCAAGGGGTAACAAGGCTAAGGCACGACAACGCAGGGCTAGGCAATGCACGGCAAGGCAAGGAAAGAGTAACGGAAGGAAAGGAAGGCAAGGCAAAGCGAGGCAAGGCAAGTGTAACAAAAGGCACGCAACGGCAAGGGGAAACAAGGCTAAGGCACGACAACAGACGGCAAGGAAATGCACGGCAAGGCAAGTAGAGGGTAACGCAAGGCAAGGCACGGTGAGGCTAGGCAAGGCTAATGCACGAAAACGCAAGGCTAGGCAATGCACGACAATGCAAGGAAAGCTTAAAGCAAAGGAAGGCAAGGTCAGGCGAGATAAGGCAAAGGCACGACAACGCAAGGCTAGGCAATTCAGGGAAGGCAAGCAAAGAGTAACGGAAGGTAAGCAAGGCAAGGAAAAGCAAGGAAAGGCAAGGGTAACGGAAGGAACGGCACGGCACGGGGAAACAAGTCTAAGGCACGACACCGAACGCTAGGCAATGAATGGCAAGGCAAGGAAAGGGTAACGCATGGGAAAGCACGGTCAGGTGAGGCAAGGCTAAGGCACGACAACGCAAGGCTAGGCATTGCACGGAAGGCAAGCAAAGAGTAACGGAAGGTAAGGAAGGCAAGGGAAAGCAAGGAAAGGCAAGTGTAACGGAAGGAACGGCACGGCAAGGGGAAACAAGGCTAAGGCACGACAACGCACGCTAGGCAATGCACGGCAAGGCAAGGAAAGGGTAACGCAAGGCAAGGCACGCTGAGGCTAGGCAAGGTTAATGCACGACAACGCAAGGCTAGGCAAAGCACGACAATGCAAGGAAAGCTTAAAGTAAAGGAAGGCACGGTCAGTCGAAATAAGGCTAAGGCACGACAACGCAAGGCTAGGCAATGCACGGAAGGCAAGCAAAGAGTAACGGAAGGTAAGGAAGGCAAGGGAAAGCAAGGAAAGGCAAGTGTAACGGAAGGAACGGCACGGCAAGGGGAAACAATGCTAAGGCACGACAACGCACGCTAGGCAATGCACGGCAAGGCAAGGAAAGGGTAACGCATGGGAAAGCACGGTCAGGCGAGGCAAGGCTAAGGCACGACAACTCAAGGCTAGGCAATGCACGGAAGGCAAGCAAAGAGCAACGGAAGGTAAGGAAGGAAAGGGAAAGCAAAGAAAGGCAAGTGTAAGGGAAGGAACGGCACGGCAAGGGGAAACAAGGCTAAGGCACGACAACGCACGGCTAGGCAATGCACGGCAAGGCAAGCAAAGGGTAACGCAAGGAAAGGCACGGTGAGGCTAGGCAAGGCTAATGCACGAAAACGCAAGGCTAGGCAATGCACGACAATGCAAGGAAAGCTTAAAGCAAAGGAGGGCACGGTCAGGCGAGATAAGGCTAAGGCACGACAACGCAAGGCTAGGCAATGCACGGAAGGCAAGCAAAGAGTAACGGAAGGTAAGGAAGGCAAGGGAAAGCAAGGAAAGGCAATGGTAACGGAAGGAATGGCACGGCAAGGGGAAACAAGGCTAAGGCACGACAACGCACGCTAGGCAATGCACGGCAAGGCAAGGAAAGGGTAACGCATGGGAAAGCACGGTCAGGCGAGGCAAGGCTAAGGCACGACAACGCAAGGCTAGGCAATGCACGGAAAGCAAGCAAAGAGTAACGGAACGCAAGGAAGGCAAGGGAAAGCAAGGGAAGCTAAGGGTAACGGAAGGAACGGCACGGCAAGGGGAAACAAGGCTAAGGCACGACAACGCAGGGCTAGGCAATGCACGGCAAGGCAAGGAAAGGGTAACGCAGGGGAAGGCACGGTCAGGTGAGGCAAGGATAAGGCACGACAATGCAAGGCTAGGCAATGCTCGGCAAGGCAAGGAAAGAGTAACGGAAGGAAAGGAAGGCAAGGCAAAGCCAGGCAAGGCAAGTGTAACAAAAGGCACGCAACGGCAAGGGGAAACAAGGCTAAGGCACGACAACACACGGCTAGGAAATGCACGGCACGGCAAGGAAAGGGTAACGCAAGGCAAGGCACGGTGAGGCTAGGCAAGGCTAATGCACGACAACGCAAGGCTAGGCAATGCACGACAATGCAAGTAAAGCTTAAAGCAAAGGAAGGCACGGCCAGAAGAGATAAGGCTAAGGCACGACAACGCAAGGCTAGGCAATGCAGGGAAGGGAAGGAAAGAGTAACGGAAGGTAAGGAAGGCAAAGGAAAGCAAGGAAAGGCAATGGTAACGGAAGGAACGGCACGGCAAGGGGAAACAAGGCTAAGGCACGACAACGGACGCTAGGCAATGCACGGCAAGGGAAGGAAAGGGTAACGCATGGGAAAGAACGGTCAGGGGAGGCAACGCTAAGGCACGACAACGCAAGGCTTCGCAATGCACGGAAGGCAAGCAAAGAGTAACGGAAGGTAAGGAAGGCTAGGGAAAGCAAGGAAAGGCAATGGTAACGGAAGGAACGGCACGGCAAGGGGAAACAAGGCTAAGGCACGACAACGCACGCTAGGCAATGCACGGCAAGGCAAGGGAAGGGTAACGCATGGGAAAGCACGGTCAGGCGAGGCAAGGCTAAGTCATGACAACGCAAGGCTAGGCAATGCACGGAAAGCAAGCAAAGAGTAACGGAACGCAAGGAAGGCAAGGGAAAGCAAGGGAAGGCAAGGGTAACGGAAGGAACGGCACGGCAAGGGGAAACAAGGCTAAGGCACGGCAACGTAGGCTAGGCAATGCACGGCAAGGCAAGGAAAGGGTAACGCATGGGAAAGCACGTTCAGGCGAGGCAAGGCTAAGGCACGACAACGCAAGGCTAGGCAATGCACGGAAGGCTAGCAAAGAGTAACGGAAGGTAAGGAAGACAAGGGAAAGCAAAGAAAGGCAAGTGTAACGGAAGGAACGGCACGGCAAGGGGAAACAAGGCTAAGGCACGACAACGCACGGCTAGGCAATGCACGGCAAGGGAAGCAAAGGGTAACGCAAGGAAAGGCACGGTGAGGCTAGGCAAGGCTAATGCACGACAACGCAAGGCTAGGCAATGCACGACAATGCAAGGAAAGCTTAAAGCAAAGGAAGGCACGGTCAGGCGAGATAAGGCTAAGGCACGACAACGCAAGGCTAGGCAATGCAGGGAAGGCAAGCAAAGAGTAACGGAACGTAAGGAAGGCAAGGAAAAGCAAGGAAAGGCAAGGGTAACGGAAGGAACGGCACGTGAAGCGGAAACAAGGCTAAGGCACGGCAACGCAGGCTGAGCAATGCACGGCAAGGCAAGGAAAGGGTAACGCATGGGAAAGCACGTTCAGGCGAGGCAAGGCTAAGGCACGACAACGCAAGGCTAGGCAATGCACGGAAGGCAAGCAAAGAGTAACGGAAGCTAAGGAAGGCAAGGGAAAGCAAAGAAAGGCAAGTGTAACGGAAGGAACTGCACGGCAAGGGGAAACAAGGCTAAGGCACGACAACGCACGGCTAGGCAATGCACGGCAAGGCAAGCAAAGGGTACGCATGGGAAAGCACGGTCAGGCGAGGCAAGGCTAAGGCACGACAACCCAAGGCTAGGCAATGCACGGAAGGCAAGCAAAGAGTAACGGAACGCAAGGAAGGCAAGGGAAAGCAAGGGAAGGCAAGGGTAACGGAAGGAACGTCACGGCAAGGGGAAACAAGGCTAAGGCACGACAACGCACGCTAGGCAATGCACGGCAAGGCAAGGAAAGGGTAACGCATGGGAAAGCACGGTCAGGCGAGGCAAGGCTAAGGCATGACAACGCAAGGCTAGGCAATGCACGGAAAGCAAGCAAAGAGTAACGGAACGCAAGGAAGGCAAGGGAAAGCAAGGGAAGGCAAGGGTAACGGAAGGAACGACACGGCAAGGGGTAACAAGGCTAAGGCACGACAACGCAGGGCTAGGCAATGCACAGCAAGGCAAGGAAAGGGTAACGCAACGGATGGCACGGTCAGGTGAGGCAAGGATAAGGCACGAAAATGCAAGGCTATGCAATGCACGGCAAGGCAAGGAAAGAGTAACGGAAGGAAAGGAAGGCAAGGCAAAGCCAGGCAAGGCAAGTGTAAAAAAAGGCACGCCACGGCAAGGGGAAACAAGGCTAAGGCACGACAACGCACGGCTAGGCCATGCACGGAAAGGCAACGAAAGGGTAACGCAAGGCAAGGCACGGTGAGGCTAGGCACGGCTAATGCACCACAACGCAAGGCTAGGCAATGCACGACAATCCAAGGAAAGCTTAAAGCAAAGGAAGGCACGGTCAGGCGAGATAAGGCTAAGGCACGACAACGCAAGGCTAGGCAATGCAGGGAAGGGAAGCAAAGAGTAACGGAAGGTAAGCAAGGCAAGGAAAAGCAAGGAAAGGCAAGGGTAACGGAAGGAACGTCACGGCAAGCGCAAACAAGGCTAAGGCACGACAGCGCACGCTAGGCAATGCACGGAAAGGCAAGGAAAGGGTAACGTATGGGAAAGCACGATCAGGCGAGGCAAGGCTAAGGCATGACAACGCAAGGCTAGGCAATGCACGGAAAGCAAGCAAGGAGTAACGGAACGCAAGGAAGGAAAGGGAAAGCAAGGGAAGGCAAGGGTAACGGAAGGAACGGCACGGCAAGTGGTAACAAGGCTAAGGCACGACAACGGAGGGCTAGGCATTGCACGGCAAGGCAAGGAAATGGTAACGCAGGGGAAGGCACGGTCAGGTGAGGCAAGGATAAGGCACAACAATGCAAGGCTAGGCAACGCACGGCAAGGCAAGGAAAGAGTAACGGAAGGAAAGGAAGGCAAGGCAAAGCCAGGCAAGGCAAGTGTAAAAAAGGCACGCAACGGCAAGGGGAAACAAGGCTAAGGCACGACAACACACGGCTAGGAAATGCACGGCAAGGCAAGTAAAGGGTAACGCAAGGCAAGGCACGGTGAGGCTAGGCAAGGCTAATGCACGACAACGCAAGGCTAGGCAATGCACGACAATGCAAGGAAAGCTTAAAGCAAAGGAAGGCACGGTCAGGCGAGATAAGGCTAAGGCACGACAACGCAAGGCTAGGCAATGCAAGGAAGGGAAGCAAAGAGTAACGGAAGGTAAGCAAGGCAAGGAAAAGCAAGGAAAGGCAAGGGTAACGGAAGGAACTGCACGGCAAGGGGAAACAAGGCTAAGGCACGGCAAGGCAGGGCTGTGCAATGCACGGCAAGGCAAGGAAAGGGTAACGCATGGGAAAGCACGTTCAGGCGAGGCAATGCTACGGCACGACAACGCAAGGCTAGGCAATGGACGGAAGGCAAGCAAAGAGAAACGGAAGGTAAGGAAGGCAAGGGAAAGCAAAGAAAGGCAAGTGTAACGGAAGGACCTGCACGGCAAGGGGAAACAAGGCTAAGGCACGACAACGCACGGCTAGGTAATGCACGGCAAGGCAAGCAAAGGGTAACGCAAGGCAAGGCACGGTGAGGCTAGGCAAGGCTAATGCACGAAAACGCAAGGCTAGGCAATGCACGACAATGCAAGGAAAGCTTAAAGCAAAGGAAGGCAAGGTCAGGCGAGATAAGGCAAAGGCACGACAACGCAAGGCTAGGCAATTCAGGGAAGGCAAGCAAAGAGTAACGGAAGGTAAGCAAGGCAAGGAAAAGCAAGGAAAGGCAAGGGTAACGGAAGGAACGGCACGGCAAGGGGAAACAAGTCGAAGGCACGACACCGAACGCTAGGCAAGGAACGGCAAGGCAAGGAAAGGGTAACGCATGGGAAAGCACGGTCAGGCGAGGCAAGGCTAAGGCACGACAACGCAAGGCTAGGCAATGCACGGAAGGCAAGCAAAGAGTAACGGAAGGTAAGGAAGGCAAGGGAAAGCAAGGAAAGGCAAGTGTAACGGAAGGAACGGCACGGCAAGGGGAAACAAGGCTAAGGCACGACAACGCACGGCTAGGCAATGCACGGCAATGCAAGGAAAGGGTAACGCAAGGAAAGGCACGGTGAGGCTAGGCAAGGCTAATGCACGACAACGCAAGGCTAGGCAATGCACGACAATGCATGGAAAGCTTAAAGCAAAGGAAGGCACGGTCAGGCGAGATAAGGCTAAGGCACGACAGCGCAAGGCAAGGAATGCAGGGAAGGGAAATAAAGAGTAAAGGAAGGTAAGCAAGGCAAGGAAAAGCAAGGAAAGGCAAGGGTAACGGAAGGAACGGCACGGCAAGGGGAAACAAGGCTAAGGCACGACAACGCACGCTAGGCAATGCACGGCAAGGCAAGGAAAGGGTAACGCATGGGAAAGAACGGTCAGGGGAGGCAAGGCTATGGCACGACATCGCAAGGCTTGTCATTGCACGGAAGGCAAGCAAAGAGTAACGGAAGGTAAGGAAGGCAAGGGAAAGCAAAGAAAGGCAAGTGTAACGGAAGGAACGGCACGGCAAGGGGAAACAAGGCTAAGGCACAACAACGCACGCTAGTCAATGCACGGCAAGGCAAGGAAAGGGTAACGCATGGGAAAGCACGGTCAGGCGAGGCAAGGCTAAGGAAAGCCAACGCAAGGCTAGGCAATGCACCGTAAGCAAGCAAGGAGTAACCGAATGCAAGGAAGGAAAGGGAAAGCACGGGAAGGCAAGGGTAACGGAAGGAACGGCACGGCAAGGGGTAACAAGGCTAAGGCACGACAACACACGGCTAGGAAATGCACGGCAAGGCAAGGAAAGGGTAACGCAAGGTAAGGCACGGTGAGGCTAGGCAAGGTTAATGCACGACAACGCAAGGCTAGGCAATGCACGACAATGCAAGGAAAGCTTAAAGCAAAGGAAGGCACGGTCAGGCGAGATAAGGCTAAGGCACGACAACGCAAGGCTAGGCAATGCACGGAAAGCAAGCAAAGAGTAACGGAACGCAAGGAAGGCAAGGAAAAGCAAGGGAAGGCAAGGGTAACGGAAGGAACGGCACGGCAAGGGGTAAGAAGGCTAAGGCACGGCAACGTAGGCTAGGCAATGCACGGCAAGGCAAGGAAAGGGTAACGCATGGAAAAGCACGGTCAGGCGAGGCAAGGCCAAGGAAAGCCAACGCAAGGCTAGGCAATGCACGGAAAGCAAGCAAGGAGTAACGGAATGCAAGGAAGGAAAGGGAAAGCAAGGGAAGGCAAGGGTAACGGAAGGAACGGCACGGCAAGGGTTAACAAGGCTAAGGCACGACAACACACGGCTAGGAAATGCACGGCAAGGCAAGGAAAGGGTAACGCAAGGCAAGGCACGCTGAGGGTAGGCAAGGTTAATGCACGACAACGCAAGGCTAGGCAATGCACGACAATGCAAGGAAAGCTTAAAGCAAAGGAAGGCACGGTCAGTCGAGATAAGGCTAAGGCACGACAACGCAAGGATAGGCAATGCACGGAAGGAAAGCAAAGAGTAACGGAAGGTAAGGAAGGCAAGGGAAAGCAAGGAAAGGCAATGGTAACGGAAGGAACGGCACGGCAAGGGGAAACAAGGCTAAGGCACGACAACGCACGCTAGGCAATGCACGGCATTGCAAGGAAAGGGTAACGCATGTGAAAGCACGGTCAGGCGAGGCAAGGCTAAGGCACGACAACTCAAGGCTAGGCAATGCACGGAAGGCAAGCAAAGAGCAACGGAAGGTAAGGAAGGAAAGGGAAAGCAAAGAAAGGCAAGTGTAACGGAAGGAACGGCACGGCAAGGGGAAACAAGGCTAAGGCACGACAACGCACGGCTAGGCAATGCACGGCAAGGCAAGCAAAGGGTAACGCAAGGAAAGGCACGGTGAGGCTAGGCAAGGCTAATGCACGAAAACGCAAGGCTAGGCAATGCACGACAATGCAAGGAAAGCTTAAAGCAAAGGAAGGCACGGTCAGGCGAGATAAGGCTAAGGCACGACAACGCAAGGCTAGGCAATGCACGGAAGGCAAGCAAAGAGTAACGGAAGGTAAGGAAGGCAAGGAAAAGCAAGGAAGGCAAGGGTAACGGAAGGAACGGCACGGGAAGCGGAAACAAGGCTAAGGCACGACAACGCAAGGCTAGGCAATGCACGGAAGGCAAGCAAAGAGTAACGGAAGGTAAGGAAGGCAAGGCAAAGCAAAGAAAGGTAAGTGTAACGGAAGGAACTGCACGGCAAGGGGAAACAAGGCTAAGGCACGACACCGAACGCTAGGCAATGAACGGCAAGGCAAGGAAAGGGTAACGCATGGGAAAGCACGGTCAGGCGAGGCAAGGCTAAGGCGTGACAACGCAAGGCTAGGCAATGCACGGAAAGCAAGCAAAGAGTAACGGAACGCAAGGAAGGCAAGGGAAAGCAAGGGAAGGCAAGGGTAATGGAAGGAACGGCACGGCAAGGGGAAACAAGGCTAAGGCACGGCAACGTAGGCTAGGCAATGCACGGCAAGGCAAGGAAAGGGTAACGCATGGGAAAGCACGTTCAGGCGAGGCAAGGCTAAGGCACGACAACGCAAGGCTAGGCAATGCACGGAAGGCTAGCAAAGAGTAACGGAAGGTAAGGAAGGCAAGGGAAAGCAAAGAAAGGCAAGTGTAACGGAAGGAACGGCACGGCAAGGGGAAACAAGGCTAAGGCACGACAACGCACGGCTAGGCAATGCACGGCAAGGCAAGCAAAGGGTAACGCAAGGAAATGCACGGTCAGGCTAGGCAAGGCTAATGAACGAAAACGCAAGGCTAGGCGATGCACGACAATGCAAGGAAACTTAAAGCAAAGGAAGGCAAGGTCAGGCGAGATAAGGCTAAGGGACGACAAGGCAAGGCTAGGAAATTCAGGGAAGGCAAGCAAAGAGTAACGGAAGGAAAGCAAGGCAAGGAAAAGGAAGGAAAGGCCAGGGTAACGGAAGGAACGGCACGGCAAGGGGAAACAAGTCTAAGGCACGACACCGAACGCTAGGCAATGAACGGCAAGGCAAGGAAAGGGTAACGCATTTGAAAGCACGGTCAGGCGAGGCAACGCTAAGGCACGACAACGCAAGGCTAGGCAATGCAGGGAAGGCAAGCAAAGGGTAACGGAAGGTAAGGAAGGCAAGGAAAAGCAAGGAAAGGCACGGGTAACGGAAGGAACGGCACGGGAAGCGGAAACAAGGCTAAGGCACGACAACGCAAGGCTAGGCAATGCACGGAAGGCAAGCAAAGAGTAACGGAAGGTAAGGAAGGCAAGGGAAAGCAAAGAAAGGCAAGTGTAACGGAAGGAACTGCACGGCAAGGGGAAACAAGGCTAAGGCACGACACCGAACGCTAGGCAATGAACGGCAAGTCAAGGAAAGGGTAACGCATGGGAAAGCACGTTCAGGCGAGGCAAGGCTAGTCAATGCACGGAAGGCAAGCAAAGAGTAACGGAAGGTAAGGAAGGCAAGGGAAAGGAAGGGAAGGCAAGTGTAATGGAAGGAAAGGCACGGCAAGGGGAAACAAGGCTGAGGCACGACAACGCACGCTAGGCAATGCACGGCAAGGCAAGGAAAGGGTAGCGCATGGGAAAGCACGGTCAGGCGAGGCAAGGCTAAGGCATGACAACGCAAGGCTCGGCAATGCACGGAAAGCAAGCAAAGTGTAACGGAACGCAAGGAAGGCAAGGGAAAGCAAGGGAAGGCAAGGGTATCGGAAGGAACGGCACGGCAAGGGGAAACAAGGCTAAGGAACGACAACGCAGGGCTAGGCATTGCACGGCAAGGCAACGAAAGGGTAACGCAGGGGAAGGCACGGTCAGGTGAGGCAAGGATAAGGCACGACAATGCAAGGCTAGGCAATGCACGGCAAGGCAAGGAAAGAGTAACGGAAGGAAAGGAAGGCAAGGCAAAGCCAGGCAAGGCAAGTGTAAAAAAGGCACGCAACGGCAAGGGGAAACAAGGCTAAGGCACGACAACACACGGCTAGGAAATGCACGGCAAGGCAAGTAAAGGGTAACGCAAGGCAAGGCACGGTGAGGCTAGGCAAGGCTAATGCACGACAACGCAAGGCTAGGCAATGCACGACAATGCAAGGAAAGCTTAAAGCAAAGGAAGGCACGGTCAGGCGAGATAAGGCTAAGGCACGACAACGCAAGGCTAGGCAATGCAGGGAAGGGAAGCAAAGAGTAACGGAAGGTAAGCAAGGCAAGGAAAAGCAAGGAAAGGCAAGGGTAACGGAAGGAACTGCACGGCAAGGGGAAACAAGGCTAAGGCACGGCAAGGCAGGCTGTGCAATGCACGGCAAGGCAAGGAAAGGGTAACGCATGGGAAAGCACGTTCAGGCGAGGCAATGCTACGGCACGACAACGCAAGGCTAGGCAATGGACGGAAGGCAAGCAAAGAGAAACGGAAGGTAAGGAAGGCAAGGGAAAGCAAAGAAAGGCAAGTGTAACGGAAGGACCTGCACGGCAAGGGGAAACAAGGCTAAGGCACGACAACGCACGGCTAGGTAATGCACGGCAAGGCAAGCAAAGGGTAACGCAAGGCAAGGCACGGTGAGGCTAGGCAAGGCTAATGCACGAAAACGCAAGGCTAGGCAATGCACGACAATGCAAGGAAAGCTTAAAGCAAAGGAAGGCAAGGTCAGGCGAGATAAGGCAAAGGCACGACAACGCAAGGCTAGGCAATTCAGGGAAGGCAAGCAAAGAGTAACGGAAGGTAAGCAAGGCAAGGAAAAGCAAGGAAAGGCAAGGGTAACGGAAGGAACGGCACGGCAAGGGGAAACAAGTCGAAGGCACGACACCGAACGCTAGGCAAGGAACGGCAAGGCAAGGAAAGGGTAACGCATGGGAAAGCACGGTCAGGCGAGGCAAGGCTAAGGCACGACAACGCAAGGCTAGGCAATGCACGGAAGGCAAGCAAAGAGTAACGGAAGGTAAGGAAGGCAAGGGAAAGCAAGGAAAGGCAAGTGTAACGGAAGGAACGGCACGGCAAGGGGAAACAAGGCTAAGGCACGACAACGCACGGCTAGGCAATGCACGGCAATGCAAGGAAAGGGTAACGCAAGGAAAGGCACGGTGAGGCTAGGCAAGGCTAATGCACGACAACGCAAGGCTAGGCAATGCACGACAATGCATGGAAAGCTTAAAGCAAAGGAAGGCACGGTCAGGCGAGATAAGGCTAAGGCACGACAGCGCAAGGCAAGGAATGCAGGGAAGGGAAATAAAGAGTAAAGGAAGGTAAGCAAGGCAAGGAAAAGCAAGTTAAGGCAAGGGTAACGGAAGGAAAGGCACGGCAAGGGGAAACAAGACTAAGGCACGGCAACGCAGGCTAGGCAATGCACGGCAAGGCAAGGAAAGGGTAACGCATGGGAAAGCACGGTCAGGCGAGGCAAGGCTAAGGCACGACAACGCAAGGCTAAGCAATGCACGGAAGGCAAGCAAAGAGTAACGGAAGGTAAGGAAGGCAAGGGAAAGCAAAGAAAGGCAACTGTAACGAAAGGAACGGCACGGCAAGGAGAACCAAGGCTAAGGCACGACAACGCACGGCCAGGCAATGCACGGCAAGGCAAGGAAAGTGTAACGCAAGGCAAGGTACTGTGAGGCTAGGCAAGGCTAATGCACGAAAACGCAAGGCTAGGCAATGCACGACAATGCAAGGAAAGCTTAAAGCAAAGGAAGGCAAGGTCAGGCGAGATAAGGCTAAGGCACGACAACGCAAGGCTAGGCAATTCAAGGAAGGCAAGCAAAGAGTAACGGAAGGTAAGCAAGGCAAGGAAAAGCAAGGAAAGGCAAGGGTAACGGAAGGAACGGCACGGCACGGGGAAACAAGTCTAAGGCACGACACCGAACGCTAGGCAATGCACGGCAAGGCAAGGAAAGGGTAACGCATGGGAAAGCACGGTCAGGAGAGGCAAGGCTAAGGCGTGACAACGCAAGGCTAGGCAATGCACGGAAAGCAAGCAAAGAGTAACGGAACGCAAGGAAGGCAAGGGAAAGCAAGGGAAGGCAAGGGTAACGGAAGGAACGGCACGGCAAGGGGAAACAAGGCTAAGGCACGGCAACGTAGGCTAGGCAATGAACGGCAAGGCAAGGAAAGGGTAACGCATGGAAAGCACGGGCAGGAGACGCAAGGCTAAGGCACGACAACGCAAGGCTAGGCAATGCACGGAAGGCAAGCAAAGAGTAACGGAAGGTAAGGAAGGCAAGGGAAAGCAAGGAAAGGCAAGTGTAACGGAAGGAACGTCACGGCAAGGGGAAACAAAGCTAAGGCACGACAACGCACGCTAGGCAATGCACGGCAAGGCAAGGAAAGGGTAACGCAAGGCAAGGCACGGTGAGGCAAGGCAAGGCTAATGCACGACAACGCAAGGCTAGGCAATGCACGGAAAGCAAGCAAGGAGTAACGGAATGCAAGGAAGGAAAGGGAAAGCAAGGGAAGGCAAGGGTAACGGAAGGAACGGCACGGCAAGGGTTAACAAGGCTAAGGCACGACAACACACGGCTAGGAAATGCACGGCAAGGCGAGGAAAGGGTAACGCAAGGCAAGGCACGCTGAGGCTAGGCAAGGTTAATGCACGACAACGCAAGGCTAGGCAATGCACGACAATGCAAGGAAAGCTTAAAGCAAAGGAAGGCACGGTCAGTCGAGATAAGGCTAAGGCACGACAACGCAAGGATAGGCAATGCACGGAAGTCAAGCAAAGAGTAACGGAAGGTAAGGAAGGCAAGGGAAATCAAGGAAAGGCAATGGTAACGGAAGGAACGGCACGGCAAGGGGAAACAAGGCTAAGGCACGACAACGCACGGCTAGGCAATGCACGGCAAGGCAAGGAAAGGGTAACCCATGTGAAAGCACGGTCAGGCGAGGCAAGGCTAAGGCACGACAACTCAAGGCTAGGCAATGCACGGAAGGCAAGCAAAGAGCAACGGAAGTTAAGGAAGGAAAGGGAAAGCAAAGAAAGGCAAGTGTAACGGAAGGAACGGCACGGCAAGGGGAAACAAGGCTAAGGCACGACAACGCACGGCTAGGCAATGCACGGCAAGGCAAGCAAAGGGTAACGCAAGGAAAGGCACGGTGAGGCTAGGCAAGGCTAATGCACGAAAACGCAAGGCTAGGCAATGCACGACAATGCAAGGAAAGCTTAAAGCAAAGGAAGGCACGGTCAGGCGAGATAAGGCTAAGGCACGACAACGCAAGGCTAGGCAATGCAGGGAAGGCAAGCAAAGGGTAACGGAAGGTAAGGAAGGCAAGGAAAAGCAAGGAAAGGCAAGGGTAACGGAAGGAACGGCACGGGAAGCGGAAACAAGGCTAAGGCACGACAACGCAAGGCTAGGCAATGCACGGAAGGCAAGCAAAGAGTAACGGAAGGTAAGGAAGGCAAGGGAAAGCAAAGAAAGGCAAGTGTAACGGAAGGAACTGCACGGCAAGGGGAAACAAGGCTAAGGCACGACACCGAACGCTAGGCAATGAACGGCAAGGCAAGGAAAGGGTAACGCATGGGAAAGCACGGTCAGGCGAGGCAAGGCTAGTCAATGCACGGAAGGCAAGCAAAGAGTAACGGACGGTAAGGAAGGCAAGGGAAAGCAAGGAAAGGCAAGTGTAATGGAAGGAACGGCACGGCTAGGGGAAACAAGGCTGAGGCACGACAACGCACGCTAGGCAATGCACGGCAAGGCAAGGAAAGGGTAACGCATGTGAAAGCACGGTCAGGCGAGGCAAGGCTAAGGCACGACAACGCAACGCTAGGCAATGCACGGAAAGCAAGCAAAGAGTAACGGAACGCAAGGAAGGCAAGGGAAAGCAAGGGAAGGCAAGGGTAACGGAAGGAATGGCACGGCAAGGGGAAACAAGGCTAAGGAACGACAACGCAGGGCTAGGCAATGCACGGCAAGGCAAGGAAAGGGTAACGCAGGGGAAGGCACGGTCAGGTGAGGCAAGCATAAGGCACGACAATGCAAGGCTACGCAATGCTCGGCAAGGCAAGGAAAGAGTAACGGAAGGAAAGGAAGGCAAGGGAAAGCCAGGCAAGGCAAGTGTAACAAAAGGTACGCAACGGCAAGGTGAAACAAGGCTAAGACACGAAAACACACGGCTAGGAAATGCACGGCAAGGCAAGTAAAGGGTAACGCAAGGCAAGGCACGGTGAGGCTAGGCAAGGCTAATGCACGACAACGCAAGGCTAGGCAATGCACGACAATGCAAGTAAAGCTTAAAGCAAAGGAAGGCACGGCCAGAAGAGATAAGGCTAAGGCACGACAACGCAAGGCTAGGCAATGCAGGGAAGGCAAGGAAAGAGTAACGGAAGGTAAGGAAGGCAAAGGAAAGCAAGGAAAGGCAATGGTAACGGAAGGAACGGCACGGCCAGGGGAAACAAGGCTAAGGCACGACAACGCAGGCTAGGCAATGCACGGCAAGGGAAGGAAAGTGTAACGCATGGGAAAGAACGGTCAGGGGAGGCAACGCTAAGGCACGACAACGCAAGGCTTGGCAATGCACGGAAGGCAAGCAAAGAGTAACGGAAGGTAAGGAAGGCAAGGGAAAGCAAGGAAAGGCAATGGTAACGGAAGGAACGGCACGGCAAGGGGAAACAAGGCTAAGGCACGACAACGCACGCTAGGCAATGCACGGCAAGGCAAGGAAAGGGTAACGCATGGGAAAGCACGGTCAGGCGAGGCAAGGCTACGGCATGACAATGCAAGGCTAGGCAATGCACGGAAAGCAAGCAAAGAGTAACGGAACGCAAGGAAGGCAAGGGAAAGCAAGGGAAAGCAAGGGTAACGGAAGGAACGGCACGGCAAGGGGGAACAAGGCTAAGGCACGACAACGCAAGGCTAGGCAATGCACGGCAAGGCAAGGAAAGAGTAACGGAAGGAAAGGAAGGCAAGGCAAAGCGAGGCAAGGCAAGTGTAACAAAAGGCACGCAACGGCAAGGGGAAACAAGGCTAAGGCACGACAACAGACGGCAAGGAAATGCACGGCAAGGCAAGTAGAGGGTAACGCAAGGCAAGGCACGGTGAGGCTAGGCAAGGCTAATGCACGAAAACGCAAGGCTAGGCAATGCACGACAATGCAAGGAAAGCTTAAAGCAAAGGAAGGCAAGGTCAGGCGAGATAAGGCTAAGGCACGACAACGCAAGGCTAGGCAATTCAGGGAAGGCAAGCAAAGAGTAACGGAAGGTAAGCAAGGCAAGGAAAAGCAAGGAAAGGCAAGGGTAACGGAAGGAACGGCACGGCACGGGGAAACAAGTCTAAGGCACGACACCGAACGCTAGGCAATGAACGGCAAGGCAAGGAAAGGGTAACGCATGGGAAAGCACGGTCAGGTGAGGCAAGGCTAAGGCACGACAACGCAAGGCTAGGCATTGCACGGAAGGCAAGCAAAGAGTAACGGAAGGTAAGGAAGGCAAGGGAAAGCAAGGAAAGGCAAGTGTAACGGAAGGAACGGCACGGCAAGGGGAAACAAGGCTAAGGCACGACAACGCACGCTAGGCAATGCACGGCAAGGCAAGGAAAGGGTAACGCAAGGTAAGGCACGGTGAGGCTAGGCAAGGTTAATGCACGACAACGCAAGGCTAGGCAATGCACGACAATGCAAGGAAAGCTTAAAGCAAAGGAAGGCACGGTCAGGCGAGATAAGGCTAAGGCACGACAACGCAAGGCTAGGCAATGCACGGAAAGCAAGCAAAGAGTAACGGAACGCAAGGAAGGCAAGGAAAAGCAAGGGAAGGCAAGGGTAATGGAAGGAACGGCACGGCAAGGGGAAACAAGGCTAAGGCACGGCAACGTAGGCTAGGCAATGCACGGCAAGGCAAGGAAAGGGTAACGCATGGAAAAGCACGGTCAGGCGAGGCAAGGCCAAGGAAAGCCAACGCAAGGCTAGGCAATGCACGGAAAGCAAGCAAGGAGTAACGGAATGCAAGGAAGGAAAGGGAAAGCAAGGGAAGGCAAGGGTAACGGAAGGAACGGCACGGCAAGGGTTAACAAGGCTAAGGCACGACAACACACGGCTAGGAAATGCACGGCAAGGCAAGGAAAGGGTAACGCAAGGCAAGGCACGCTGAGGGTAGGCAAGGTTAATGCACGACAACGCAAGGCTAGGCAATGCACGACAATGCAAGGAAAGCTTAAAGCAAAGGAAGGCACGGTCAGTCGAGATAAGGCTAAGGCACGACAACGCAAGGATAGGCAATGCACGGAAGGAAAGCAAAGAGTAACGGAAGGTAAGGAAGGCAAGGGAAAGCAAGGAAAGGCAATGGTAACGGAAGGAACGGCACGGCAAGGGGAAACAAGGCTAAGGCACGACAACGCACGCTAGGCAATGCACGGCATTGCAAGGAAAGGGTAACGCATGTGAAAGCACGGTCAGGCGAGGCAAGGCTAAGGCACGACAACTCAAGGCTAGGCAATGCACGGAAGGCAAGCAAAGAGCAACGGAAGGTAAGGAAGGAAAGGGAAAGCAAAGAAAGGCAAGTGTAACGGAAGGAACGGCACGGCAAGGGGAAACAAGGCTAAGGCACGACAACGCACGGCTAGGCAATGCACGGCAAGGCAAGCAAAGGGTAACGCAAGGAAAGGCACGGTGAGGCTAGGCAAGGCTAATGCACGAAAACGCAAGGCTAGGCAATGCACGACAATGCAAGGAAAGCTTAAAGCAAAGGAAGGCACGGTCAGGCGAGATAAGGCTAAGGCACGACAACGCAAGGCTAGGCAATGCACGGAAGGCAAGCAAAGAGTAACGGAAGGTAAGGAAGGCAAGGAAAAGCAAGGAAGGCAAGGGTAACGGAAGGAACGGCACGGGAAGCGGAAACAAGGCTAAGGCACGACAACGCAAGGCTAGGCAATGCACGGAAGGCAAGCAAAGAGTAACGGAAGGTAAGGAAGGCAAGGGAAAGCAAAGAAAGGTAAGTGTAACGGAAGGAACTGCACGGCAAGGGGAAACAAGGCTAAGGCACGACACCGAACGCTAGGCAATGAACGGCAAGGCAAGGAAAGGGTAACGCATGGGAAAGCACGGTCAGGCGAGGCAAGGCTAGTCAATGCACGGAAGGCAAGCAAAGAGTAACGGAAGGTAAGGAAGGCAAGGGAAAGCAAGAAAAGGCAAGTGTAATGGAAGGAACGGCACGGCAAGCCGAAACAAGGCTGAGGCACGACAACGCACGCTAGGCAATGCACGGCAAGGCAAGGAAAGGGTAACGCATGTGAAAGCACGGTCAGGCGAGGCAAGGATAAGGCACGACAATGCAAGGCAAGGCAATGCACGGAAAGCAAGCAAAGAGTAACGGAACGCAAGGAAGGCAATGGAAAGCAAGGGAAGGCAAGGGTAACGGAAGGAACGGCACGGCAAGGGGAAACAAGGCTAAGGAACGACAACGCAGGGCTAGGCAATGCACTGCAAGGCAAGGAAAGGGTAACGCAGGGGAAGGCACGGTCAGGTGAGGCAAGGATAAGGCACGACAATGCAAGGCTAGGCAATGCTCGGCAAGGCAAGGAAAGAGTAACGGAAGGAAAGGAAGACAAGGCAAAGCCAGGCAAGGCAAGTGTAACAAAAGGCACGCAACGGCAAGGTGAAACAAGGCTAAGAGACGAAAACACACGGCTAGGAAATGCACGGCAAGGCAAGTAAAGGGTAACGCAAGGCAAGGCACGGTGAGGCTAGGCAAGGCTAATGCACGACAACGCAAGGCTAGGCAATGCACGACAATGCAAGGAAAGCTTAAAGCAAAGGAAGGCACGGCCAGAAGAGATAAGGCTAAGGCACGACAACGCAAGGCTAGGCAATGCAGGGAAGGCAAGGAAAGAGTAACGGAAGGAAAGGCAAGGGTAACGGAAGGAACGGCACGGCTAGGGGAAACAAGGCTAAGGCACGACAACGCACGCTAGGCAATGCACGGCAAGTCAAGGAAAGGGTAACGCATGGGAAAGCACGGTCAGGCGAGGCAAGGCTAAGGCATGACAACGCAAGGCTAGGCAATGCACGGAAAGCAAGCAAAGAGTAACGGAACGCAAGGAAGGCAAGGGAAAGCAAGGGAAGGCAAGGGTAATGGAAGGAACGGCACGGCAAGGGGAAACAAGGCTAAGGCACGGCAACGTAGGCTAGGCAATGCACGGCAAGGCAAGGAAAGGGTAACGCATGGGAAATCACGTTCAGGCGAGGCAAGGCTAAGGTACGACAACGCAAGGCTAGGCAATGCACGGAAGGCTAGCAAAGAGTAACGGAAGGTAAGGAAGGCAAGGGAAAGCAAAGAAAGGCAAGTGTAACGGAAGGAACGGCACGGCAAGGGGAAACAAGGCCAAGGCACGACAACGCACGGCTAGGCAATGCACGGCAAGGCAAGCAAAGGGTAACGCAAGGAAATGCACGGTCAGGCTAGGCAAGGCTAATGCACGAAAACGCAAGGCTAGGCGATGCACGACAATGCAAGGAAACTTAAAGCAAAGGAAGGCAAGGTCAGGCGAGATAAGGCTAAGGGACGACAAGGCAAGGCTAGGAAATTCAGGGAAGGCAAGCAAAGAGTAACGGAAGGAAAGCAAGGCAAGGAAAAGGAAGGAAAGGCCAGGGTAACGGAAGGAACGGCACGGCAAGGGGAAACAAGTCTAAGGCACGACACCGAACGCTAGGCAATGAACGGCAAGGCAAGGAAAGGGTAACGCATTTGAAAGCACGGTCAGGCGAGGCAACGCTAAGGCACGACAACGCAAGGCTAGGCAATGCAGGGAAGGCAAGCAAAGGGTAACGGAAGGTAAGGAAGGCAAGGAAAAGCAAGGAAAGGCAAGGATAACGGAAGGAACGGCACGGGAAGCGGAAACAAGGCTAAGGCACGACAACGCAAGGCTAGGCAATGCACGGAAGGCAAGCAAAGAGTAACGGAAGGTAAGGAAGGCAAGGGAAAGCAAAGAAAGGCAAGTGTAACGGATGGAACTGCACGGCAAGGGGAAACAAGGCTAAGGCACGACACCGAACGCTAGGCAATGAACGGCAAGTCAAGGAAAGGGTAACGCATGGGAAAGCACGTTCAGGCGAGGCAAGGCTAGTCAATGCACGGAAGGCAAGCAAAGAGTAACGGAAGGTAAGGAAGGCAAGGGAAAGGAAGGGAAGGCAAGTGTAATGGAAGGAAAGGCACGGCAAGGGGAAACAAGGCTGAGGCACGACAACGCACGCTAGGCAATGCACGGCAAGGCAAGGAAAGGGTAGCGCATGGGAAAGCACGGTCAGGCGAGGCAAGGCTAAGGCATGACAACGCAAGGCTCGGCAATGCACGGAAAGCAAGCAAAGTGTAACGGAACGCAAGGAAGGCAAGGGAAAGCAAGGGAAGGCAAGGGTATCGGAAGGAACGGCACGGCAAGGGGAAACAAGGCTAAGGAACGACAACGCAGGGCTAGGCATTGCACGGCAAGGCAACGAAAGGGTAACGCAGGGGAAGGCACGGTCAGGTGAGGCAAGGATAAGGCAGGACAATGCAAGGCTAGGCAATGCTCGGCAAGGCAAGGAAAGAGTAACGGAAGGAAAGGAAGGCAAGGCAAAGCCAGGCAAGGCAAGTGTAACAAAAGGCACGCCACGGCAAGGGGAATCAAGGCTAAGGCACGACAACGCACGGCTAGGCAATGCACGGCAAGGCAAGGAAAGGGTAACGCAAGGCAAGGCACGGTGAGGCTAGGCAAGGCTAATGCACGACAACGCAAGGCTAGGCAATGCACGACAATGCAAGGAAAGCTTAAAGCAAAGGAAGGCACGGTCAGGCGAGATAAGGCTAAGGCTCGACAACGCAAGGCTAGGCAATGCACGGAAGGCAAGCAAAGAGTAACGGAATGTAAGGAAGGCAAGGGAAAGCAAGGAAAGGCAAGTGTAACGGAACGAACGGCACGGCAAGGGGAAACAAGGCTAAGGCACGACAACACACGCTAGGCAATGCACGGCAAGGCAAGGAAAGGGTAACGCATGGGAAAGCACGGTCAGGCGAGGCAAGCCTAAGGCATGACAACGCAAGGCTACGCAATGCACGGAAAGCAAGCAAAGAGTAACGGAACGCAAGGAAGGCAAGGGAAAGCAAGGGAAGGCAAGGGTAACGGAAGGAACGGCACGGCAAGGGGTAACAAGGCTAAGGCACGACAACGCAGGGCTAGGCAATGCACGGCAAGGCAAGGAAAGAGTAACGGAAGGAAAGGAAGGCAAGGCAAAGCGAGGCAAGGCAAGTGTAACAAAAGGCACGCAATGGCAAGGGGAAACTAGGCTAAGGCACGACAACAGACGGCAAGGAAATGCACGGCAAGGCAAGTAGAGGGTAACGCAAGGCAAGGCACGGTGAGGCTAAGCAAGGCTAATGCACGACAACGCAAGGCTAGGCAATGCACGAAAATGCAAGGAAAGCTTAAAGCAAAGGAAGGCACGGTCAGAAGAGATAAGGCTAAGGCACGACAACGCAAGGCTAGGCAATGCAGGGAAGGGAAGCAAAGAGTTACGGAAGGTAAGGAAGGCAAGGGAAAGAAAAGAAAGGCAAGTGTAACGAAAGGAACGGCACGGCAAGGGGAACCAAGGCTAAGGCACGACAACGCACGGCTAGGCAATGCACGGCAAGGCAAGGAAAGGGTAACGCAAGGCAAGGCACGGTGAGGCTAGGCAAGGCTAATGCACGGCAACGCAGGCTAGGCAATGCACGGCAAGGCAAGGAAAGGGTAACGCATGGGAAAGCACGGTCAGGCGAGGCAAGGCTAAGGCACGACAACGCAAGGCTAGGCAATTCAGGGAAGGCAAGCAAAGAGTAACGGAAGGTAAGCAAGGCAAGGAAAAGCAAGGAAAGGCAAGGGTAACGGAAGGAACGGCACGGCAAGGGGAAACAAGGCTAAGGCACGACAACGCACGCTAGGCAATGCACGGCAAGGCAAGGAAAGGGTAACGCATGGGAAAGCACGGTCAGGCGAGGCAAGGATAAGGCACGAAAATGAAAGGCTAGGCAATGCACGGCAAGGCAAGGAAAGAGTAACGGAAGGAAAGGAAGGCAAGGCAAAGCCAGGGAAGGCAAGTGTAACAAAAGGCACGCCACGGCAAGGGGAAACAAGGCTAAGGCACGACAACGCACGGCTAGGCAATGCACGGCAAGGCAAGGAAAGGGTAACGCAAGGCAAGGCACGGTGAGGCTAGGCACGGCTAATGCACGACAACGCAAGGCTAGGCAATGCACGACAATCCAAGGAAAGCTTAAAGCAAAGGAAGGCACGGGCAGGCGAGATAAGGCTAAGGCACGACAACGCAAGGCTAGGCAATGCAGGGAAGTGAAGCAAAGAGTAACGGAAGGTAAGCAAGGCAAGGAAAAGCAAGGAAAGGCAAGGGTAACGGAAGGAACGGCACGGCAAGGGCAAACAAGGTTAAGGCACGACAAGGCACGCTAGGCAATGCACGGCAAGGCAAGGAAAGGGTAACGCATGGGAAAGCACGGTCAGGCGAGGCAAGGCTAAGGCATGACAACGCAAGGCTAGGCAATGCACGGAAAGCAAGCAAGGAGTAACGGAACGCAAGGAAGGAAAGGGAAAGCAAGGGAAGGCAAGGGTAACGGAAGGAACGGCACGGCAAGGGGTAACAAGGCTAAGGCACGACAACGCAGGGCTAGGCAATGCACGGCAAGGCAAGGAAAGGGTAACGCAAGGGAAAGCACGGTCAGGTGAGGCAAGGATAAGGCACGACAATGCAAGGCTAGGCAATGCACGGCAAGGCAAGGAAAGAGTAACGGAAGGAAAGGAAGGCAAGGCAAAGCCAGGCAAGGCAAGTGTAACAAAAGGCACGCAACGGCAAGGGGAAACAAGGCTAAGGCACGACACCGAACGCTAGGCAATGTACGGCAAGGCAAGGAAAGGGTAACGCATTTGAAAGCGCGGTCAGGCGAGGCAACGCTAAGGCACGACAACGCAAGGCTAGGCAATGCACGGCAAGGCAAGGAAAGGGTAACGCAGGGGAATGCACGGTAAGGTGAGGCAAGGATAAGGCACGACAATGCAAGGCTAGTCAATGCACGGCAAGGCAAAGAAAGAGTAACGGAAGGAAAGGAAGGCAAGGCAAAGCCAAGCAAGGCAAGTGTAACAAAAGGCACGCCACGGCAAGGGGAATGAAGGCTAAGGGAAGACAACGCACGGCTAGGCAATGCACGGCAAGGCAAGGAAAGGGTAACGCAAGGCAAGGCACGGTGAGGCTAGGCAAGGCTAATGCACGACAACGCAAGGCTAGGCAATGCACGACAATGCAAGGAAAGCTTAAAGCAAAGGAAGGCACGGTCAGGCGAGATAAGGCTAAGGCACGACAACGCAAGGCTAGGCAAAGCACGGAAAGCAAGCAAAGAGTAACGGAACGCAAGGAAGGCAAGGGAAAGCAAGGGAAGGCAAGGGTAACGGAAGGAACGGCACGGCAAGGGGAAACAAGGCTAAGGCACGGCAACGCAGGCTAGGCAATGCACGGCAAGGCAAGGAAAGGGTAACGCATGGGAAAGAACGGTCAGGGGAGGCAAGTCTATGGCACGACATCGCAAGGCTTGGCATTGCACGGAAGGCAAGCAAAGAGTAACGGAAGGTAAGGAAGGCAAGGGAAAGCAAGGAAAGGCAAGTGTAACGGAAGGAACGGCACGGCAAGGGGAAACAAGGCTAAGGCACAACAACACACGCTAGGCAATGCACGGCAAGGCAAGGAAAGGGTAACGCATGGGAAAGCACGGTCAGGCGAGGCAAGGCTAAGGAAAGCCAACGCAAGGCTAGGCAATGCACCGTAAGCAAGCAAGGAGTAAACGAATGCAAGGAAGGAAAGGGAAAGCAAGGGAAGGCAAGGGTAACGGAAGGAACGGCACGGCAAGGGGTAACAAGGCTAAGGCACGACAACACACGGCTAGGAAATGCACGGCAAGGCAAGGAAAGGGTAACGCAAGGCAAGGCACGGTGAGGCTAGGCAAGGTTAATGCACGACAGCGCAAGGCTAGGCAATGCACGACAATGCAAGGAAAGCTTAAAGCAAAGGAAGGCACGGTAAGGCGAGATAAGGCTAAGGCACGACAACGCAAGGCTAGGCAATGCACGGAAGGCAAGCAAAGAGTAACGGAACGCAAGGAAGGCAAGGGAAAGCAAGGGAAGGCAAGGGTAATGGAAGGAACGGCACGGCAAGGGGAAACAAGGCTAAGGCACGGCAACGTAGTCTAGGCAATGCACGGCAAGGCAAGGAAAGGGTAACGCATGGAAAAGCACGGTCAGGCGAGGCAAGGCCAAGGAAAGCCAACGCAAGGCTAGGCAATGCACGGAAAGCAAGCAAAGAGTAACGGAACGCAAGGAAGGCAAGGGAAAGCAAGGGAAGGCAAGGGTAACGGAAGGAACGGCACGGCAAGGGTTAACAAGGCTAAGGCACGACAACATACGGCTAGGAAATGCACGGCAAGGCAAGGAAAGGGTAACGCAAGGCAAGGCACGCTGAGGGTAGGCAAGGTTAATGCACGACAACGCAAGGCTAGGCAATGCACGACAATGCAAGGAAAGCTTAAAGCAAAGGAAGGCACGGTCAGTCGAGATAAGGCTAAGGCACGACAACGCAAGGATAGGCAATGCACGGAAGGCAAGCAAAGAGTAACGGAAGGTAAGGAAGGCAAGGGAAAGCAAGGAAAGGCAATGGTAACGGAAGGAACGGCACGGCAAGGGGAAACAAGGCTAAGGCACGACAACGCACGCTAGGCAATGCACGGCAAGGCAAGGAAAGGGTAACGCATGTGAAAGCACGGTCAGGCGAGGCAAGGCTAAGGCACGACAACTGAAGGCTAGGCAATGCACGGAAGGCAAGCAAAGAGCAACGGAAGGTAAGGAAGGAAAGGGAAAGCAAAGAAAGGCAAGTGTAACGGAAGGAACGGCACGGCAAGGGGAAACAAGGCTAAGGCACGACAACGCACGGCTAGGCAATGCACGGCAAGGCAAGCAAAGGGTAAAGCAAGGAAAGGCACGGTGAGGCTAGGCAAGGCTAATGCACGAAAACGAAAGGCTAGGCAATGCACGACAATGCAAGGAAAGCTTAAAGCAAAGGAAGGCACGGTCAGGCGAGATAAGGCTAAGGCACGACAACGCAAGGCTAGGCAATGCACGGAAGGCAAGCAAAGAGTAACGGAAGGTAAGGAAGGCAAGGAAAAGGAAGGAAAGGCAAGGGTAACGGAAGGAACGGCACGGCAAGGGGAAACAAGGCTAAGGCACGACACCGAACGCTAGGCAATTAACGGCAAGGCAAGGAAAGGGTAACGCATGGGAAAGCACGGTCAGGCGAGGCAAGGCTAGTCAATGCACGGAAGGCAAGCAAAGAGTAACGGAAGGTAAGGAAGGCAAGGGAAAGCAAGGAAAGGCAAGTGTATTGGAAGGAACGGCACGGCAAGGGGAAACAAGGCTGAGGCACGACAACGCACGCTAGGCAATGCACGGCAAGGCAAGGAAAGGGTAACGCATGTGAAAGCACGGTCAGGCGAGGCAAGGCTAAGGCACGACAACGCAAGGCTAGGCAATGCACGGAAAGCAAGCTAAGAGTAACGGAACGCAAGGAAGGCAAGGGAAAGCAAGGGAAGGCAAGGGTAACGGAAGGAACGGCACGGCAAGGGGAAACAAGGCTAAGGAACGACAACGCAGGGCTAGGCAATGCACGGCAAGGCAAGGAAAGGGTAACGCAGGGGAAGGCACGGTCAGGTGAGGCAAGGATAAGTCATGACAACGCAAGGCTAGGCAATGCACGGAAAGCAAGCAAAGAGTAACGGAACGCAATTAAGGCAAGGGAAAGCAAGGGAAGGCAAGGGTAATGGAATGAACGGAACGGCAAGGGGAAACAAGGCTAAGGCACGGCAACGTAGGCTAGGCAATGCACGGCAAGGCAAGGAAAGGGTAACGCATGGGAAAGCACGTTCAGGCGAGGCAAGGCTAAGGCACGACAACGCAAGGCTAGGCAATGCACGGAAGGCTAGCAAAGAGTAACGGAAGGTAAGGAAGGCAAGGGAAAGCAAAGAAAGGCAAGTGTAACGGAAGGAACGGCACGGCAAGGGGAAACAAGGGTAAGGCACGACAACGCACGGCTAGGCAATGCACGGCAAGGGAAGCAAAGGGTAACGCAAGGAAAGGTACGGTGAGGCTAGGCAAGGTTAATGCACGACAACGCAAGGCTAGGCAATGCACGACAATGCAAGGAAAGCTTAAAGCAAAGGAAGGCACGGTCAGGCGAGATAAGGCTAAGGCACGACAACGCAAGGCTAGGCAATGCAGGGAAGGGAAGCAAAGAGTAACGGAACGTAAGGAAGGCAAGGAAAAGCAAGGAAAGGCAAGGGTAACGGAAGGAACGGCACGTGAAGCGGAAACAAGGCTAAGGCACGGCAACGCAGGCTGAGCAATGCACGGCAAGGCAAGGAAAGGGTAACGCATGGGAAAGCACGTTCAGGCGAGGCAAGGCTAAGGCACGACAACGCAAGGCTAGGCAATGCACGGAAGGCAAGCAAAGAGTAACGGAAGCTAAGGAAGGCAAGGGAAAGCAAAGAAAGGCAAGTGTAACGGAAGGAACTGCACGGCAAGGGGAAACAAGGCTAAGGCACGACAACGCACGGCTAGGCAATGCACGGCAAGGCAAGCATGGGAAAGCACGGTCAGGCGAGGCAAGGCTAAGGCCCGACAACCCAAGGCTAGGCAATGCACGGAAGGCAAGCAAAGAGTAACGGAACGCAAGGAAGGCAAGGGAAAGCAAGGGAAGGCAAGGGTAACGGAAGGAACGTCACGGCAAGGGGAAACAAGGCTAAGGCACGACAACGCACGCTAGGCAATGCACGGCAAGGCAAGGAAAGGGTAACGCATGGGAAAGCACGGTCAGGCGAGGCAAGGCTAAGGCATGACAACGCAAGGCTAGGCAATGCACGGAAAGCAAGCAAAGAGTAACGGAACGCAAGGAAGGCAAGGGAAAGCAAGGGAAGGCAAGGGTAACGGAAGGAACGACACGGCAAGGGGTAACAAGGCTAAGGCACGACAACGCAGGGCTAGGCAATGCACAGCAAGGCAAGGAAAGGGTAACGCAACGGATGGCACGGTCAGGTGAGGCAAGGATAAGGCACGAAAATGCAAGGCTATGCAATGCACGGCAAGGCAAGGAAAGAGTAACGGAAGGAAAGGAAGGCAAGGCAAAGCCAGGCAAGGCAAGTGTAAAAAAAGGCACGCCACGGCAAGGGGAAACAAGGCTAAGGCACGACAACGCACGGCTAGGCCATGCACGGAAAGGCAACGAAAGGGTAACGCAAGGCAAGGCACGGTGAGGCTAGGCACGGCTAATGCACGACAACGCAAGGCTAGGCAATGCACGACAATCCAAGGAAAGCTTAAAGCAAAGGAAGGCACGGTCAGGCGAGATAAGGCTAAGGCACGACAACGCAAGGCTAGGCAATGCAGGGAAGGGAAGCAAAGAGTAACGGAAGGTAAGCAAGGCAAGGAAAAGCAAGGAAAGGCAAGGGTAACGGAAGGAACGTCACGGCAAGCGCAAACAAGGCTAAGGCAAGACAGCGCACGCTAGGCAATGCACGGAAAGGCAAGGAAAGGGTAACGTATGGGAAAGCACGATCAGGCGAGGCAAGGCTAAGGCATGACAACGCAAGGCTAGGCAATGCACGGAAAGCAAGCAAGGAGTAACGGAACGCAAGGAAGGAAAGGGAAAGCAAGGGAAGACAAGGGTAACGGAAGGAACGGCACGGCAAGTGGTAACAAGGCTAAGGCACGACAACGGAGGGCTAGGCATTGCACGGCAAGGCAAGGAAATGGTAACGCAGGGGAAGGCACGGTCAGGTGAGGCAAGGATAAGGCACAACAATGCAAGGCTAGGCAACGCACGGCAAGGCAAGGAAAGAGTAACGGAAGGAAAGGAAGGCAAGGCAAAGCCAGGCAAGGCAAGTGTAAAAAAGGCACGCAACGGCAAGGGGAAACAAGGCTAAGGCACGACAACACACGGCTAGGAAATGCACGGCAAGGCAAGTAAAGGGTAACGCAAGGCAAGGCACGGTGAGGCTAGGCAAGGCTAATGCACGACAACGCAAGGCTAGGCAATGCACGACAATGCAAGGAAAGCTTAAAGCAAAGGAAGGCACGGTCAGGCGAGATAAGGCTAAGGCACGACAACGCAAGGCTAGGCAATGCAAGGAAGGGAAGCAAAGAGTAACGGAAGGTAAGCAAGGCAAGGAAAAGCAAGGAAAGGCAAGGGTAACGGAAGGAACTGCACGGCAAGGGGAAACAAGGCTAAGGCACGGCAAGGCAGGCTGTGCAATGCACGGCAAGGCAAGGAAAGGGTAACGCATGGGAAAGCACGTTCAGGCGAGGCAATGCTACGGCACGACAACGCAAGGCTAGGCAATGGACGGAAGGCAAGCAAAGAGAAACGGAAGGTAAGGAAGGCAAGGGAAAGCAAAGAAAGGCAAGTGTAACGGAAGGACCTGCACGGCAAGGGGAAACAAGGCTAAGGCACGACAACGCACGGCTAGGTAATGCACGGCAAGGCAAGCAAAGGGTAACGCAAGGCAAGGCACGGTGAGGCTAGGCAAGGCTAATGCACGAAAACGCAAGGCTAGGCAATGCACGACAATGCAAGGAAAGCTTAAAGCAAAGGAAGGCAAGGTCAGGCGAGATAAGGCAAAGGCACGACAACGCAAGGCTAGGCAATTCAGGGAAGGCAAGCAAAGAGTAACGGAAGGTAAGCAAGGCAAGGAAAAGCAAGGAAAGGCAAGGGTAACGGAAGGAACGGCACGGCAAGGGGAAACAAGTCTAAGGCACGACACCGAACGCTAGGCAAGGAACGGCAAGGCAAGGAAAGGGTAACGCAAGGCAAGGCACGGTCAGGCGAGGCAAGGCTAAGGCACGACAACGCACGGAAGGCAAGCAAAGAGTAACGGAAGGTAAGGAAGGCAAGGGAAAGCAAGGAAAGGCAAGTGTAACGGAAGGAACGGCACGGCAAGGGGAAACAAGGCTAAGGCACGACAACGCAGGGCTAGGCAATGCACGGCAAGGCAAGGAAAGGGTAACGCAACGGATGGCACGGTCAGGTGAGGCAAGGATAAGGCACGAAAATGCAAGGCTATGCAATGCACGGCAAGGCAAGGAAAGGGTAACGGAAGGAAAGGAAGGCAAGGCAAAGCCAGGCAAGGCAAGTGTAAAAAAAGGCACGCCACGGCAAGGGGAAACAAGGCTAAGGCACGACAACGCACGGCTAGGCCATGCACGGAAAGGCAACGAAAGGGTAACGCAAGGCAAGGCACGGTGAGGCTAGGCACGGCTAATGCACCACAACGCAAGGCTAGGCAATGCACGACAATCCAAGGAAAGGTTAAAGCAAAGGAAGGCACGGTCAGGCGAGATAAGGCTAAGGCACGACAACGCAAGGCTAGGCAATGCAGGGAAGGGAAGCAAAGAGTAACGGAAGGTAAGCAAGGCAAGGAAAAGCAAGGAAAGGCAAGGGTAACGGAAGGAACGTCACGGCAAGCGCAAACAAGGCTAAGGCACGACAGCGCACGCTAGGCAATGCACGGCAAGGCAAGGAAAGGGTAACGTATGGGAAAGCACGATCAGGCGAGGCAAGGCTAAGGCATGACAACGCAAGGCTAGGCAATGCACGGAAAGCAAGCAAGGAGTAACGGAACGCAAGGAAGGAAAGGGAAAGCAAGGGAAGGCAAGGGTAACGGAAGGAACGGCACGGCAAGTGGTAACAAGGCTAAGGCACGACAACGGAGGGCTAGGCATTGCACGGCAAGGCAAGGAAATGGTAACGCAGGGGAAGGCACGGTCAGGTGAGGCAAGGATAAGGCACAACAATGCAAGGCTAGGCAACGCACGGCAAGGCAAGGAAAGAGTAACGGAAGGAAAGGAAGGCAAGGCAAAGCCAGGCAAGGCAAGTGTAAAAAAGGCACGCAACGGCAAGGGGAAACAAGGCTAAGGCACGACAACACACGGCTAGGAAATGCACGGCAAGGCAAGTAAAGGGTAACGCAAGGCAAGGCACGGTGAGGCTAGGCAAGGCTAATGCACGACAACGCAAGGCTAGGCAATGCACGACAATGCAAGGAAAGCTTAAAGCAAAGGAAGGCACGGTCAGGCGAGATAAGGCTAAGGCACGACAACGCAAGGCTAGGCAATGCAAGGAAGGGAAGCAAAGAGTAACGGAAGGTAAGCAAGGCAAGGAAAAGCAAGGAAAGGCAAGGGTAACGGAAGGAACTGCACGGCAAGGGGAAACAAGGCTAAGGCACGGCAACGCAGGCTGTGCAATGCACGGCAAGGCAAGGAAAGGGTAACGCATGGGAAAGCACGTTCAGGCGAGGCAATGCTACGGCACGACAACGCAAGGCTAGGCAATGCACGGAAGGCAAGCAAAGAGTAACGGAAGGTAAGGAAGGCAAGGGAAAGCAAGGAAAGGCAAGTGTAACGGAAGGAACGGCACGGCAAGGGGAAACAAGGCTAAGGCACGACAACGCACGGCTAGGCAATGCACGGCAATGCAAGGAAAGGGTAACGCAAGGAAAGGCACGGTGAGGCTAGGCAAGGCTAATGCACGACAACGCAAGGCTAGGCAATGCACGACAATGCATGGAAAGCTTAAAGCAAAGGAAGGCACGGTCAGGCGAGATAAGGCTAAGGCACGACAGCGCAAGGCTAGGCAATGCAGGGAAGGGAAATAAAGAGTAAAGGAAGGTAAGCAAGGCAAGGAAAAGCAAGTTAAGGCAAGGGTAACGGAAGGAAAGGCACGGCAAGGGGAAACAAGGCTAAGGCACGACAACGCAGGCTAGGCAATGCACGGCAAGGCAAGGAAAGGGTAACGCATGGGAAAGCACGGTCAGGCGAGGCAAGGCTAAGGCACGACAACACAAGGCTAAGCAATGCACGGAAGGCAAGCAAAGAGTAACGGAAGGTAAGGAAGGCAAGGGAAAGCAAGGAAAGGCAAGTGTAACGAAAGGAACGGCACGGCAAGGAGAACCAAGGCTAAGGCACGACAACGCAAGGCCAGGCAATGCACGGCAAGGCAAGGAAAGTGTAACGCAAGGCAAGGTACTGTGAGGCTAGGCAAGGCTAATGCACGAAAACGCAAGGCTAGGCAATGCACGACAATGCAAGGAAAGCTTAAAGCAAAGGAAGGCAAGGTCAGGCGAGATAAGGCTAAGGCACGACAACGCAAGGCTAGGCAATTCAGGGAAGGCAAGCAAAGAGTAACGGAAGGTAAGCAAGGCAAGGAAAAGCAAGGAAAGGCAAGGGTAACGGAAGGAACGGCACGGCACGGGGAAACAAGTCTAAGGCACGACACCGAACGCTAGGCAATGCACGGCAAGGCAAGGAAAGGGTAACGCATGGGAAAGCACGGTCAGGAGAGGCAAGGCTAAGGCGTGACAACGCAAGGCTAGGCAATGCACGGAAAGCAAGCAAAGAGTAACGGAACGCAAGGAAGGCAAGGGAAAGCAAGGGAAGGCAAGGGTAACGGAAGGAACGGCACGGCAAGGGGAAACAAGGCTAAGGCACGGCAACGTAGGCTAGGCAATGAACGGGAAGGCAAGGAAAGGGTAACGCATGGAAAGCACGGGCAGGCGACGCAAGGCTAAGGCACGACAACGCAAGGCTAGGCAATGCACGGAAGGCAAGCAAAGAGTAACGGAAGGTAAGGAAGGCAAGGGAAAGCAAGGAAAGGCAAGTGTAACGGAAGGAACGTCACGGCAAGGGGAAACAAGGCTAAGGCACGACAACGCACGCTAGGCAATGCACGGCAAGGCAAGGAAAGGGTAACGCATGGGAAAGCACGGTCAGGCGAGGCAAGGCTAAGGCATGACAACGCAAGGCTAGGCAATGCACGGAAAGCAAGCAAGGAGTAACGGAATGCAAGGAAGGAAAGGGAAAGCAAGGGAAGGCAAGGGTAACGGAAGGAACGGCACGGCAAGGGTTAACAAGGCTAAGGCACGACAACACACGGCTAGGAAATGCACGGCAAGGCAAGGAAAGGGTAACGCAAGGCAAGGCACGCTGAGGCTAGGCAAGGTTAATGCACGACAACGCAAGGCTAGGCAATGCACGACAATGCAAGGAAAGCTTAAAGCAAAGGAAGGCACGGTCAGTCGAGATAAGGCTAAGGCACGACAACGCAAGGATAGGCAATGCACGGAAGTCAAGCAAAGAGTAACGGAAGGTAAGGAAGGCAAGGGAAAGCAAGGAAAGGCAATGGTAACGGAAGGAACGGCACGGCAAGGGGAAACAAGGCTAAGGCACGACAACGCACGCTAGGCAATGCACGGCAAGGCAAGGAAAGGGTAACGCATGTGAAAGCACGGTCAGGCGAGGCAAGGCTAAGGCACGACAACTCAAGGCTAGGCAATGCACGGAAGGCAAGGAAAGAGCAACGGAAGGTAAGGAAGGAAAGGGAAAGCAAAGAAAGGCAAGTGTAACGGAAGGAACGGCACGGCAAGGGGAAACAAGGCTAAGGCACGACAACGCACGGCTAGGCAATGCACGGCAAGGCAAGCAAAGGGTAACGCAAGGAAAGGCACGGTGAGGCTAGGCAAGGCTAATGCACGAAAACGCAAGGCTAGGCAATGCACGACAATGCAAGGAAAGCTTAAAGCAAAGGAAGGCACGGTCAGGCGAGATAAGGCTAAGGCACGACAACGCAAGGCTAGGCAATGCAGGGAAGGCAAGCAAAGGGTAACGGAAGGTAAGGAAGGCAAGGAAAAGCAAGGAAAGGCAAGGGTAACGGAAGGAACGGCACGGGAAGCGGAAACAAGGCTAAGGCACGACAACGCAAGGCTAGGCAATGCACGGAAGGCAAGCAAAGAGTAACGGAAGGTAAGGAAGGCAAGGGAAAGCAAAGAAAGGCAAGTGTAACGGAAGGAACTGCACGGCAAGGGGAAACAAGGCTAAGGCACGACACCGAACGCTAGGCAATGAACGGCAAGGCAAAGAAAGGGTAACGCATGGGAAAGCACGGTCAGGCGAGGCAAGGCTAAGGCACGACAACGCAAGGCTAGGCAATGCACGGAAAGCAAGCAAAGAGTAACGGAACGCAAGGAAGGCAAGGGAAAGCAAGGGAAGGCAAGGGTAACGGAAGGAACGGCACGGCAAGGGGAAACAAGGCTAAGGAACGACAACGCAGGGCTAGGCAATGCACGGCAAGGCAAGGAAAGGGTAACGCAGGGGAAGGCACGGTCAGGTGAGGCAAGCATAAGGCACGACAATGCAAGGCTAGGCAATGCTCGGCAAGGCAAGGAAAGAGTAACGGAAGGAAAGGAAGGCAAGGGAAAGCCAGGCAAGGCAAGTGTAACAAAAGGTACGCAACGGCAAGGTGAAACAAGGCTAAGAGACGAAAACACACGGCTAGGAAATGCACGGCAAGGCAAGTAAAGGGTAACGCAAGGCAAGGCACGGTGAGGCTAGGCAAGGCTAATGCACGACAACGCAAGGCTAGGCAATGCACGACAATGCAAGTAAAGCTTAAAGCAAAGGAAGGCACGGCCAGAAGAGATAAGGCTAAGGCACGACAACGCAAGGCTAGGCAATGCAGGGAAGGCAAGGAAAGAGTAACGGAAGGTAAGGAAGGCAAAGGAAAGCAAGGAAAGGCAATGGTAACGGAAGGAACGGCACGGCCAGGGGAAACAAGGCTAAGGCACGACAACGCACGCTAGGCAATGCACGGCAAGGGAAGGAAAGTGTAACGCATGGGAAAGAACGGTCAGGGGAGGCAACGCTAAGGCACGACAACGCAAGGCTTGGCAATGCACGGAAGGCAAGCAAAGAGTAACGGAAGGTAAGGAAGGCAAGGGAAAGCAAGGAAAGGCAATGGTAACGGAAGGAACGGCACGGCAAGGGGAAACAAGGCTAAGGCACGACAACGCACGCTAGGCAATGCACGGCAAGGCAAGGAAAGGGTAACGCATGGGAAAGCACGGTCAGGCGAGGCAAGGCTACGGCATGACAATGCAAGGCTAGGCAATGCACGGAAAGCAAGCAAAGAGTAACGGAACGCAAGGAAGGCAAGGGAAAGCAAGGGAAGGCAAGGGTAACGGAAGGAACGGCACGGCAAGGGGTAACAAGGCTAAGGCACGACAACGCAGGGCTAGGCAATGCACGGCAAGGCAAGGAAAGAGTAACGGAAGGAAAGGAAGGCAAGGCAAAGCGAGGCAAGGCAAGTGTAACAAAAGGCACGCAACGGCAAGGGGAAACAAGGCTAAGGCACGACAACAGACGGCAAGGAAATGCACGGCAAGGCAAGTAGAGGGTAACGCAAGGCAAGGCACGGTGAGGCTAGGCAAGGCTAATGCACGAAAACGCAAGGCTAGGCAATGCACGACAATGCAAGGAAAGCTTAAAGCAAAGGAAGGCAAGGTCAGGCGAGATAAGGCTAAGGCACGACAACGCAAGGCTAGGCAATGCACGGAAAGCAAGCAAAGAGTAACGGAACGCAAGGAAGGCAAGGGAAAGCAAGGGAAGCTAAGGGTAACGGAAGGAACGGCACGGCAAGGGGAAACAAGGCTAAGGCACGACAACGCAGGGCTAGGCAATGCACGGCAAGGCAAGGAAAGGGTAACGCAGGGGAAGGCACGGTCAGGTGAGGCAAGGATAAGGCACGACAATGCAAGGCTAGGCAATGCACGGCAAGGCAAGGAAAGAGTAACGGAAGGAAAGGAAGGCAAGGCAAAGCCAGGCAAGGCAAGTGTAACAAAAGGCACGCAACGGCAAGGGGAAACAAGGCTAAGGCACGACAACACACGGCTAGGAAATGCACGGCACGGCAAGGAAAGGGTAACGCAAGGCAAGGCACGGTGAGGCTAGGCAAGGCTAATGCACGACAACGCAAGGCTAGGCAATGCACGACAATGCAAGTAAAGCTTAAAGCAAAGGAAGGCACGGCCAGAAGAGATAAGGCTAAGGCACGACAACGCAAGGCTAGGCAATGCAGGGAAGGGAAGGAAAGAGTAACGGAAGGTAAGGAAGGCAAAGGAAAGCAAGGAAAGGCAATGGTAACGGAAGGAACGGCACGGCAAGGGGAAACAAGGCTAAGGCACGACAACGGACGCTAGGCAATGCACGGCAAGGGAAGGAAAGGGTAACGCATGGGAAAGAACGGTCAGGGGAGGCAACGCTAAGGCACGACAACGCAAGGCTTCGCAATGCACGGAAGGCAAGCAAAGAGTAACGGAAGGTAAGGAAGGCTAGGGAAAGCAAGGAAAGGCAATGGTAACGGAAGGAACGGCACGGCAAGGGGAAACAAGGCTAAGGCACGACAACGCAAGGCTAGGCAATGCACGGCAAGGCAAGGGAAGGGTAACGCATGGGAAAGCACGGTCAGGCGAGGCAAGGCTAAGTCATGACAACGCAAGGCTAGGCAATGCACGGAAAGCAAGCAAAGAGTAACGGAACGCAATTAAGGCAAGGGAAAGCAAGGGAAGGCAAGGGTAATGGAATAAACGGAACGGCAAGGGGAAACAAGGCTAAGGCACGGCAACGTAGGCTAGGCAATGCACGGCAAGGCAAGGAAAGGGTAACGCATGGGAAAGCACGTTCAGGCGAGGCAAGGCTAAGGCACGACAACGCAAGGCTAGGCAATGCACGGAAGGCTAGCAAAGAGTAACGGAAGGTAAGGAAGACAAGGGAAAGCAAAGAAAGGCAAGTGTAACGGAAGGAACGGCACGGCAAGGGGAAACAAGGCTAAGGCACGACAACGCACGGCTAGGCAATGCACGGCAAGGGAAGCAAAGGGTAACGCAAGGAAAGGCACGGTGAGGCTAGGCAAGGCTAATGCACGACAACGCAAGGCTAGGCAATGCACGACAATGCAAGGAAAGCTTAAAGCAAAGGAAGGCACGGTCAGGCGAGATAAGGCTAAGGCACGACAACGCAAGGCTAGGCAATGCAGGGAAGGCAAGCAAAGAGTAACGGAACGTAAGGAAGGCAAGGAAAAGCAAGGAAAGGCAAGGGTAACGGAAGGAACGGCACGTGAAGCGGAAACAAGGCTAAGGCACGGCAACGCAGGCTGAGCAATGCACGGCAAGGCAAGGAAAGGGTAACGCATGGGAAAGCACGTTCAGGCGATGCAAGGCTAAGGCACGACAACGCAAGGCTAGGCAATGCACGGAAGGCAAGCAAAGAGTAACGGAAGCTAAGGAAGGCAAGGGAAAGCAAAGAAAGGCAAGTGTAACGGAAGGAACTGCACGGCAAGGGGAAACAAGGCTAAGGCACGACAACGCACGGCTAGGCAATGCACGGCAAGGCAAGCAAAGGGTAACGCATGGGAAAGCACGGTCAGGCGAGGCAAGGCTAAGGCACGACAACCCAAGGCTAGGCAATGCACGGAAGGCAAGCAAAGAGTAACGGAACGCAAGGAAGGCAAGGGAAAGCAAGGGAAGGCAAGGGTAACGGAAGGAACGTCACGGCAAGGGGAAACAAGGCTAAGGCACGACAACGCACGCTAGGCAATGCACGGCAAGGCAAGGAAAGGGTAACGCATGGGAAAGCACGGTCAGGCGAGGCAAGGCTAAGGCATGACAACGCAAGGCTAGGCAATGCACGGAAAGCAAGCAAAGAGTAACGGAACGCAAGGAAGGCAAGGGAAAGCAAGGGAAGGCAAGGGTAACGGAAGGAACGACACGGCAAGGGGTAACAAGGCTAAGGCACGACAACGCAGGGCTAGGCAATGCACAGCAAGGCAAGGAAAGGGTAACGCAACGGATGGCACGGTCAGGTGAGGCAAGGATAAGGCACGAAAATGCAAGGCTATGCAATGCACGGCAAGGCAAGGAAAGAGTAACGGAAGGAAAGGAAGGCAAGGCAAAGCCAGGCAAGGCAAGTGTAAAAAAAGGCACGCCACGGCAAGGGGAAACAAGGCTAAGGCACGACAACGCACGGCTAGGCCATGCACGGAAAGGCAACGAAAGGGTAACGCAAGGCAAGGCACGGTGAGGCTAGGCACGGCTAATGCACCACAACGCAAGGCTAGGCAATGCACGACAATCCAAGGAAAGCTTAAAGCAAAGGAAGGCACGGTCAGGCGAGATAAGGCTAAGGCACGACAACGCAAGGCTAGGCAATGCAGGGAAGGGAAGCAAAGAGTAACGGAAGGTAAGCAAGGCAAGGAAAAGCAAGGAAAGGCAAGGGTAACGGAAGGAACGTCACGGCAAGCGCAAACAAGGCTAAGGCACGACAGCGCACGCTAGGCAATGCACGGAAAGGCAAGGAAAGGGTAACGTATGGGAAAGCACGATCAGGCGAGGCAAGGCTAAGGCATGACAACGCAAGGCTAGGCAATGCACGGAAAGCAAGCAAGGAGTAACGGAACGCAAGGAAGGAAAGGGAAAGCAAGGGAAGGCAAGGGTAACGGAAGGAACGGCACGGCAAGTGGTAACAAGGCTAAGGCACGACAACGGAGGGCTAGGCATTGCACGGCAAGGCAAGGAAATGGTAACGCAGGGGAAGGCACGGTCAGGTGAGGCAAGGATAAGGCACAACAATGCAAGGCTAGGCAACGCACGGCAAGGCAAGGAAAGAGTAACGGAAGGAAAGGAAGGCAAGGCAAAGCCAGGCAAGGCAAGTGTAAAAAAGGCACGCAACGGCAAGGGGAAACAAGGCTAAGGCACGACAACACACGGCTAGGAAATGCACGGCAAGGCAAGTAAAGGGTAACGCAAGGCAAGGCACGGTGAGGCTAGGCAAGGCTAATGCACGACAACGCAAGGCTAGGCAATGCACGACAATGCAAGGAAAGCTTAAAGCAAAGGAAGGCACGGTCAGGCGAGATAAGGCTAAGGCACGACAACGCAAGGCTAGGCAATGCAAGGAAGGGAAGCAAAGAGTAACGGAAGGTAAGCAAGGCAAGGAAAAGCAAGGAAAGGCAAGGGTAACGGAAGGAACTGCACGGCAAGGGGAAACAAGGCTAAGGCACGGCAAGGCAGGCTGTGCAATGCACGGCAAGGCAAGGAAAGGGTAACGCATGGGAAAGCACGTTCAGGCGAGGCAATGCTACGGCACGACAACGCAAGGCTAGGCAATGGACGGAAGGCAAGCAAAGAGAAACGGAAGGTAAGGAAGGCAAGGGAAAGCAAAGAAAGGCAAGTGTAACGGAAGGACCTGCACGGCAAGGGGAAACAAGGCTAAGGCACGACAACGCACGGCTAGGTAATGCACGGCAAGGCAAGCAAAGGGTAACGCAAGGCAAGGCACGGTGAGGCTAGGCAAGGCTAATGCACGAAAACGCAAGGCTAGGCAATGCACGACAATGCAAGGAAAGCTTAAAGCAAAGGAAGGCAAGGTCAGGCGAGATAAGGCAAAGGCACGACAACGCAAGGCTAGGCAATTCAGGGAAGGCAAGCAAAGAGTAACGGAAGGTAAGCAAGGCAAGGAAAAGCAAGGAAAGGCAAGGGTAACGGAAGGAACGGCACGGCAAGGGGAAACAAGTCGAAGGCACGACACCGAACGCTAGGCAAGGAACGGCAAGGCAAGGAAAGGGTAACGCATGGGAAAGCACGGTCAGGCGAGGCAAGGCTAAGGCACGACAACGCAAGGCTAGGCAATGCACGGAAGGCAAGCAAAGAGTAACGGAAGGTAAGGAAGGCAAGGGAAAGCAAGGAAAGGCAAGTGTAACGGAAGGAACGGCACGGCAAGGGGAAACAAGGCTAAGGCACGACAACGCACGGCTAGGCAATGCACGGCAATGCAAGGAAAGGGTAACGCAAGGAAAGGCACGGTGAGGCTAGGCAAGGCTAATGCACGACAACGCAAGGCTAGGCAATGCACGACAATGCATGGAAAGCTTAAAGCAAAGGAAGGCACGGTCAGGCGAGATAAGGCTAAGGCACGACAGCGCAAGGCAAGGAATGCAGGGAAGGGAAATAAAGAGTAAAGGAAGGTAAGCAAGGCAAGGAAAAGCAAGTTAAGGCAAGGGTAACGGAAGGAAAGGCACGGCAAGGGGAAACAAGACTAAGGCACGGCAACGCAGGCTAGGCAATGCACGGCAAGGCAAGGAAAGGGTAACGCATGGGAAAGCACGGTCAGGCGAGGCAAGGCTAAGGCACGACAACGCAAGGCTAAGCAATGCACGGAAGGCAAGCAAAGAGTAACGGAAGGTAAGGAAGGCAAGGGAAAGCAAAGAAAGGCAACTGTAACGAAAGGAACGGCACGGCAAGGAGAACCAAGGCTAAGGCACGACAACGCACGGCCAGGCAATGCACGGCAAGGCAAGGAAAGTGTAACGCAAGGCAAGGTACTGTGAGGCTAGGCAAGGCTAATGCACGAAAACGCAAGGCTAGGCAATGCACGACAATGCAAGGAAAGCTTAAAGCAAAGGAAGGCAAGGTCAGGCGAGATAAGGCTAAGGCACGACAACGCAAGGCTAGGCAATTCAAGGAAGGCAAGCAAAGAGTAACGGAAGGTAAGCAAGGCAAGGAAAAGCAAGGAAAGGCAAGGGTAACGGAAGGAACGGCACGGCACGGGGAAACAAGTCTAAGGCACGACACCGAACGCTAGGCAATGCACGGCAAGGCAAGGAAAGGGTAACGCATGGGAAAGCACGGTCAGGAGAGGCAAGGCTAAGGCGTGACAACGCAAGGCTAGGCAATGCACGGAAAGCAAGCAAAGAGTAACGGAACGCAAGGAAGGCAAGGGAAAGCAAGGGAAGGCAAGGGTAACGGAAGGAACGGCACGGCAAGGGGAAACAAGGCTAAGGCACGGCAACGTAGGCTAGGCAATGAACGGCAAGGCAAGGAAAGGGTAACGCATGGAAAGCACGGGCAGGCGAGTCAAGGCTAAGGCACGACAACGCAAGGCTAGGCAATGCACGGAAGGCAAGCAAAGAGTAACGGAAGGTAAGGAAGGCAAGGGAAAGCAAGGAAAGGCAAGTGTAACGGAAGGAACGTCACGGCAAGGGGAAACAAAGCTAAGGCACGACAACGCACGCTAGGCAATGCACGGCAAGGCAAGGAAAGGGTAACGCATGGGAAAGCACGGTCAGGCGAGGCAAGGCTAAGGCATGACAACGCAAGGCTAGGCAATGCACGGAAAGCAAGCAAGGAGTAACGGAATGCAAGGAAGGAAAGGGAAAGCAAGGGAAGGCAAGGGTAACGGAAGGAACGGCACGGCAAGGGTTAACAAGGCTAAGGCACGACAACACACGGCTAGGAAATGCACGGCAAGGCGAGGAAAGGGTAACGCAAGGCAAGGCACGCTGAGGCTAGGCAAGGTTAATGCACGACAACGCAAGGCTAGGCAATGCACGACAATGCAAGGAAAGCTTAAAGCAAAGGAAGGCACGGTCAGTCGAGATAAGGCTAAGGCACGACAACGCAAGGATAGGCAATGCACGGAAGTCAAGCAAAGAGTAACGGAAGGTAAGGAAGGCAAGGGAAATCAAGGAAAGGCAATGGTAACGGAAGGAACGGCACGGCAAGGGGAAACAAGGCTAAGGCACGACAACGCACGCTAGGCAATGCACGGCAAGGCAAGGAAAGGGTAACGCATGTGAAAGCACGGTCAGGCGAGGCAAGGCTAAGGCACGACAACTCAAGGCTAGGCAATGCACGGAAGGCAAGCAAAGAGCAACGGAAGTTAAGGAAGGAAAGGGAAAGCAAAGAAAGGCAAGTGTAACGGAAGGAACGGCACGGCAAGGGGAAACAAGGCTAAGGCACGACAACGCACGGCTAGGCAATGCACGGCAAGGCAAGCAAAGGGTAACGCAAGGAAAGGCACGGTGAGGCTAGGCAAGGCTAATGCACGAAAACGCAAGGCTAGGCAATGCACGACAATGCAAGGAAAGCTTAAAGCAAAGGAAGGCACGGTCAGGCGAGATAAGGCTAAGGCACGACAACGCAAGGCTAGGCAATGCACGGAAGGCAAGCAAAGGGTAACGGAAGGTAAGGAAGGCAAGGAAAAGCAAGGAAAGGCAAGGGTAACGGAAGGAACGGCACGGCAAGGGGAAACAAGGCTAAGGCACGACAACGCAAGGCTAGGCAATGCAGGGAAGGCAAGCAAAGAGTAACGGAAGGTAAGGAAGGCAAGGGAAAGCAAAGAAAGGCAAGTGTAACGGAAGGAACTGCACGGCAAGGGGAAACAAGGCTAAGGCACGACACCGAACGCTAGGCAATGAACGGCAAGGCAAGGAAAGGGTAACGCATGGGAAAGCACGGTCAGGCGAGGCAAGGCTAGTCAATGCACGGAAGGCAAGCAAAGAGTAACGGAAGGTAAGGAAGGCAAGGGAAAGCAAGGAAAGGCAAGTGTAATGGAAGGAACGGCACGGCTAGGGGAAACAAGGCTGAGGCACGACAACGCACGCTAGGCAATGCACGGCAAGGCAAGGAAAGGGTAACGCATGTGAAAGCACGGTCAGGCGAGGCAAGGCTAAGGCACGACAACGCAACGCTAGGCAATGCACGGAAAGCAAGCAAAGAGTAACGGAACGCAAGGAAGGCAAGGGAAAGCAAGGGAAGGCAAGGGTAACGGAAGGAATGGCACGGCAAGGGGAAACAAGGCTAAGGAACGACAACGCAGGGCTAGGCAATGCACGGCAAGGCAAGGAAAGGGTAACGCAGGGGAAGGCACGGTCAGGTGAGGCAAGCATAAGGCACGACAATGCAAGGCTACGCAATGCTCGGCAAGGCAAGAAAGAGTAACGGAAGGAAAGGAAGGCAAGGGAAAGCCAGGCAAGGCAAGTGTAACAAAAGGTACGCAACGGCAAGGTGAAACAAGGCTAAGAGACGAAAACACACGGCTAGGAAATGCACGGCAAGGCAAGTAAAGGGTAACGCAAGGCAAGGCACGGTGGGGCTAGGCAAGGCTAATGCACGACAACGCAAGGCTAGGCAATGCACGACAATGCAAGTAAAGCTTAAAGCAAAGGAAGGCACGGCCAGAAGAGATAAGGCTAAGGCACGACAACGCAAGGCTAGGCAATGCAGGGAAGGCAAGGAAAGAGTAACGGAAGGTAAGGAAGGCAAAGGAAAGCAAGGAAAGGCAATGGTAACGGAAGGAACGGCACGGCCAGGGGAAACAAGGCTAAGGCACGACAACGCAGGCTAGGCAATGCACGGCAAGGGAAGGAAAGTGTAACGCATGGGAAAGAACGGTCAGGGGAGGCAACGCTAAGGCACGACAACGCAAGGCTTGGCAATGCACGGAAGGCAAGCAAAGAGTAACGGAAGGTAAGGAAGGCAAGGGAAAGCAAGGAAAGGCAATGGTAACGGAAGGAACGGCACGGCAAGGGGAAACAAGGCTAAGGCACGACAACGCACGCTAGGCAATGCACGGCAAGGCAAGGAAAGGGTAACGCATGGGAAAGCACGGTCAGGCGAGGCAAGGCTACGGCATGACAATGCAAGGCTAGGCAATGCACGGAAAGCAAGCAAAGAGTAACGGAACGCAAGGAAGGCAAGGGAAAGCAAGGGAAAGCAAGGGTAACGGAAGGAACGGCACGGCAAGGGGTAACAAGGCTAAGGCACGACAACGCAGGGCTAGGCAATGCACGGCAAGGCAAGGAAAGAGTAACGGAAGGAAAGGAAGGCAAGGCAAAGCGAGGCAAGGCAAGTGTAACAAAAGGCACGCAACGGCAAGGGGAAACAAGGCTAAGGCACGACAACAGACGGCAAGGAAATGCACGGCAAGGCAAGTAGAGGGTAACGCAAGGCAAGGCACGGTGAGGCTAGGCAAGGCTAATGCACGAAAACGCAAGGCTAGGCAATGCACGACAATGCAAGGAAAGCTTAAAGCAAAGGAAGGCAAGGTCAGGCGAGATAAGGCTAAGGCACGACAACGCAAGGCTAGGCAATTCAGGGAAGGCAAGCAAAGAGTAACGGAAGGTAAGCAAGGCAAGGAAAAGCAAGGAAAGGCAAGGGTAACGGAAGGAACGGCACGGCACGGGGAAACAAGTCTAAGGCACGACACCGAACGCTAGGCAATGAACGGCAAGGCAAGGAAAGGGTAACGCATGGGAAAGCACGGTCAGGTGAGGCAAGGCTAAGGCACGACAACGCAAGGCTAGGCATTGCACGGAAGGCAAGCAAAGAGTAACGGAAGGTAAGGAAGGCAAGGGAAAGCAAGGAAAGGCAAGTGTAACGGAAGGAACGGCACGGCAAGGGGAAACAAGGCTAAGGCACGACAACGCACGCTAGGCAATGCACGGCAAGGCAAGGAAAGGGTAACGCAAGGCAAGGCACGGTGAGGCTAGGCAAGGCTAATGCACGACAACGCAAGGCTAGGCAATGCACGACAATGCAAGGAAAGCTTAAAGCAAAGGAAGGCACGGTCAGTCGAGATAAGGCTAAGGCACGACAACGCAAGGCTAGGCAATGCACGGAAGGCAAGCAAAGAGTAACGGAAGGTAAGGAAGGCAAGGGAAAGCAAGGAAAGGCAAGTGTAACGGAAGGAACGGCACGGCAAGGGGAAACAATGCTAAGGCACGACAACGCACGCTAGGCAATGCACGGCAAGGCAAGGAAAGGGTAACGCATGGGAAAGCACGGTCAGGCGAGGCAAGGCTAAGGCACGACAACCCAAGGCTAGGCAATGCACGGAAGGCAAGCAAAGAGAAACTGAAGGTAAGGAAGGAAAGGGAAAGCAAAGAAAGGCAAGTGTAACGGAAGGAACGGCACGGCAAGGGGAAACAAGGCTAAGGCACGACAACGCACGGCTAGGCAATGAACGGCAAGGCAAGCAAAGGGTAACGCAAGGAAAGGCACGGTAAGGCTAGGCAAGGCTAATGCACGAAAACGCAAGGCTAGGCAATGCACGACAATGCAAGGAAAGCTTAAAGCAAAGGAGGGCACGGTCAGGCGAGATAAGGCTAAGGCACGACAACGCAAGGCTAGGCAATGCACGGAAGGCAAGCAAAGAGTAACGGAAGGTAAGGAAGGCAAGGGAAAGCAAGGAAAGGCAAGTGTAACGGAAGGAACGGCACGTCAAGGGGAAACAAGGCTAAGGCACGACAACGCACGCTAGGCAATGCACGGCAAGGCAAGGAAAGGGTAACGCATGGGAAAGCACGGTCAGGCGAGGCAAGGCTAAGGCACGACAACGCAAGGCTAGGCAATGCACGGAAAGCAAGCAAAGAGTAACGGAACGCAAGGAAGGCAAGGGAAAGCAAGGGAAGGCAAGGGTAACGGAAGGAACGGCACGGCAAGGGGAAACAAGGCTAAGGCACGACAACGCAGGGCTAGGCAATGCACGGCAAGGCAAGGAAAGGGTAACGCAGGGGAAGGCACGGTCAGGTGAGGCAAGGATAAGGCACGACAATGCAAGGCTAGGCAATGCTCGGCAAGGCAAGGAAAGAGTAACGGAAGGAAAGGAAGGCAAGGCAAAGCCAGGCAAGGCAAGTGTAACAAAAGGCACGCCACGGCAAGGGGAAACAAGGCTAAGGCACGACAACGCACGGCTAGGCAATGCACGGCAAGGCAAGGAAAGGGTAACGCAAGGCAAGGCACGGTGAGGCTAGGCAAGGCTAATGCACGACAACGCAAGGCTAGGCAATGCACGACAATGCAAGTAAAGCTTAAAGCAAAGGAAGGCACGGCCAGAAGAGATAAGGCTAAGGCACGACAACGCAAGGCTAGGCAATGCAGGGAAGGGAAGGAAAGAGTAACGGAAGGTAAGGAAGGCAAAGGAAAGCAAGGAAAGGCAATGGTAACGGAAGGAACGGCACGGCAAGGGGAAACAAGGCTAAGGCACGACAACGGACGCTAGGCAATGCACGGCAAGGGAAGGAAAGGGTAACGCATGGGAAAGAACGGTCAGGGGAGGCAAGGCTAAGGCACGACAACGCAAGGCTAGGCAATGCACGGAAGGCAAGCAAAGAGTAACGGAAGGTAAGGAAGGCAAGGGAAAGCAAGGAAAGGCAGTGGTAACGGAAGGAACGGCACGGCAAGAGGAAACAAGGCTAAGGCACGACAACGCACGCTAGGCAATGCACGGCAAGGCAAGGAAAGGGTAACGCATGGGAAAGCACGGTCAGGCGAGGCAAGGCTAAGGCATGACAACGCAAGGCTAGGCAATGCACGGAAAGCAAGCAAAGAGTAACGGAACGCAATTAAGGCAAGGGAAAGCAAGGGAAGGCAAGGGTAATGGAATAAACGGAACGGCAAGGGGAAATAAGGCTAAGGCACGGCAACGCAGGCTAGGCAATGCACGGCAAGGGAAGGAAAGGGTAACGCAAGGAAAGGCACGGTGAGGCTAGGCAAGGCTAATGCACGACAACGCAAGGCTAGGCAATGCACGACAATGCAAGGAAAGCTTAAAGCAAAGGAAGGCACGGTCAGGCGAGATAAGGCTAAGGCACGACAACGCAAGGCTAGGCAATGCAGGGAAGGCAAGCAAAGAGTAACGGAACGTAAGGAAGGCAAGGAAAAGCAAGGAAAGGCAAGGGTAACGGAAGGAACGGCACGTGAAGCGGAAACAAGGCTAAGGCACGGCAACGCAGGCTGAGCAATGCACGGCAAGGCAAGGAAAGGGTAACGCATGGGAAAGCACGTTCAGGCGAGGCAAGGCTAAGGCACGACAACGCAAGGCTAGGCAATGCACGGAAGGCAAGCAAAGAGTAACGGAAGGTAAGGAAGGCAAGGGAAAGCAAAGAAAGGCAAGTGTAACGGAAGGAACTGCACGGCAAGGGGAAACAAGGCTAAGGCACGACAACGCACGGCTAGGCAATGCACGGCAAGGCAAGCAAAGGGTAACGCAAGGCAAGGCACGGTGAGGCTAGGCAAGGCTAATGCACGAAAACGCAAGGCTAGGCAATGCACGACAATGCAAGGAAAGCTTAAAGCAAAGGAAGGCAAGGTCAGGCGACATAAGGCAAAGGCACGACAACGCAAGGCTAGGCAATTAAGGGAAGGCAAGCAAAGAGTAACGGAAGGTAAGCAAGGTAAGGAAAAGGAAGGAAAGGCCAGGGTAACGGAAGGAACGGCACGGCAAGGGGAAACAAGTCTAAGGAACGACACCGAACGCTAGGCAATGTACGGCAAGGCAAGGAAAGGGTAACGCATTTGAAAGCACGGTCAGGCGAGGCAACGCTAAGGCACGACAACGCAAGGCTAGGCAATGCACGGCAAGGCAAGGAAAGGGTAACGCAGGGGAATGCACGGTAAGGTGAGGCAAGGATAAGGCACGACAATGCAAGGCTAGTCAATGCACGGCAAGGCAAAGAAAGAGTAACGGAAGGAAAGGAAGGCAAGGCAAAGCCAGGCAAGGCAAGTGTAACAAAAGGCACGCCACGGCAAGGGGAATGAAGGCTAAGGGAAGACAACGCACGGCTAGGCAATGCACGGCAAGGGAAGGAAAGGGTAACGCAAGGCAAGGCACGGTGAGGCTAGGCAAGGCTAATGCACGACAACGCAAGGCTAGGCAATGCACGACAATGCAAGGAAAGCTTAAAGCAAAGGAAGGCACGGTCAGGCGAGATAAGGCTAAGGCACGACAACGCAAGGCTAGGCAATGCACGGAAAGCAAGCAAAGAGTAACGGAACGCAAGGAAGGCAAGGGAAAGCAAGGGAAGGCAAGGGTAACGGAAGGAACGGCACGGCAAGGGGAAACAAGGCTAAGGCACGGCAACGCAGGCTAGGCAATGCACGGCAAGGCAAGGAAAGGGTAACGCATGGGAAAGAACGGTCAGGGGAGGCAAGGCTATGGCACGACATCGCAAGGCTTGTCATTGCACGGAAGGCAAGCAAAGAGTAACGGAAGGTAAGGAAGGCAAGGGAAAGCAAAGAAAGGCAAGTGTAACGGAAGGAACGGCACGGCAAGGGGAAACAAGGCTAAGGCACAACAACGCACGCTAGTCAATGCACGGCAAGGCAAGGAAAGGGTAACGCATGGGAAAGCACGGTCAGGCGAGGCAAGGCTAAGGAAAGCCAACGCAAGGCTAGGCAATGCACCGTAAGCAAGCAAGGAGTAACCGAATGCAAGGAAGGAAAGGGAAAGCAAGGGAAGGCAAGGGTAACGGAAGGAACGGCACGGCAAGGGGTAACAAGGCTAAGGCACGACAACACACGGCTAGGAAATGCACGGCAAGGCAAGGAAAGGGTAACGCAAGGTAAGGCACGGTGAGGCTAGGCAAGGTTAATGCACGACAACGCAAGGCTAGGCAATGCACGACAATGCAAGGAAAGCTTAAAGCAAAGGAAGGCACGGTCAGGCGAGATAAGGCTAAGGCACGACAACGCAAGGCTAGGCAATGCACGGAAAGCAAGCAAAGAGTAACGGAACGCAAGGAAGGCAAGGGAAAGCAAGGGAAGGCAAGGGTAATGGAAGGAACGGCACGGCAAGGGGAAACAAGGCTAAGGCACGGCAACGTAGGCTAGGCAATGCACGGCAAGGCAAGGAAAGGGTAACGCATGGAAAAGCACGGTCAGGCGAGGCAAGGCCAAGGAAAGCCAACGCAAGGCTAGGCAATGCACGGAAAGCAAGCAAGGAGTAACGGAATGCAAGGAAGGAAAGGGAAAGCAAGGGAAGGCAAGGGTAACGGAAGGAACGGCACGGCAAGGGTTAACAAGGCTAAGGCACGACAACACACGGCTAGGAAATGCACGGCAAGGCAAGGAAAGGGTAACGCAAGGCAAGGCACGCTGAGGGTAGGCAAGGTTAATGCACGACAACGCAAGGCTAGGCAATGCACGACAATGCAAGGAAAGCTTAAAGCAAAGGAAGGCACGGTCAGTCGAGATAAGGCTAAGGCACGACAACGCAAGGATAGGCAATGCACGGAAGGAAAGCAAAGAGTAACGGAAGGTAAGGAAGGCAAGGGAAAGCAAGGAAAGGCAATGGTAACGGAAGGAACGGCACGGCAAGGGGAAACAAGGCTAAGGCACGACAACGCACGCTAGGCAATGCACGGCATTGCAAGGAAAGGGTAACGCATGTGAAAGCACGGTCAGGCGAGGCAAGGCTAAGGCACGACAACTCAAGGCTAGGCAATGCACGGAAGGCAAGCAAAGAGCAACGGAAGGTAAGGAAGGAAAGGGAAAGCAAAGAAAGGCAAGTGTAACGGAAGGAACGGCACGGCAAGGGGAAACAAGGCTAAGGCACGACAACGCACGGCTAGGCAATGCACGGCAAGGCAAGCAAAGGGTAACGCAAGGCAAGGCACGGTGAGGCTAGACAAGGCTAATGCACGAAAACGCAAGGCTAGGCAATGCACGACAATGCAAGGAAAGCTTAAAGCAAAGGAAGGCAAGGTCAGGCGAGATAAGGCTAAGGCACGACAACGCAAGGCTAGGCAATGCAGGGAAGGCAAGCAAAGAGTAACGGAAGGTAAGCAAGGCAAGGAAAAGCAAGGAAGGCAAGGGTAACGGAAGGAACGGCACGGCAAGGGGGAACAAGTCTCAGGCACGACACCGAACGCTAGGCAATGCACGGAAGGCAAGCAAAGAGTAACGGAAGGTAAGGAAGGCAAGGGAAAGCAAGGAAAGGCAAGTGTAACGGAAGGAACTGCACGGCAAGGGGAAACAAGGCTAAGGCACGACACCGAACGCTAGGCAATGAACGGCAAGGCAAGGAAAGGGTAACACATGGGAAAGCACGGTCAGGCGAGGCAAGGCTAGTCAATGCACGGAAGGCAAGCAAAGAGTAACGGAAGGTAAGGAAGGCAAGGGAAAGCAAGAAAAGGCAAGTGTAATGGAAGGAACGGCACGGCAAGCCGAAACAAGGCTGAGGCACGACAACGCACGCTAGGCAATGCACGGCAAGGCAAGGAAAGGGTAACGCATGTGAAAGCACGGTCAGGCGAGGCAAGGCTAAGGCACGACAACGCAAGGCTAGGCAATGCACGGAAAGCAAGCAAAGAGTAACGGAACGCAAGGAAGGCAAGGGAAAGCAAGGGAAGGCAAGGGTAACGGAAGGAACGGCACGGCAAGGGGAAACAAGGCTAAGGAACGACAACGCAGGGCTAGGCAATGCACTGCAAGGCAAGGAAAGGGTAACGCAGGGGAAGGCACGGTCAGGTGAGGCAAGGATAAGGCACGACAATGCAAGGCTAGGCAATGCTCGGCAAGGCAAGGAAAGAGTAACGGAAGGAAAGGAAGACAAGGCAAAGCCAGGCAAGGCAAGTGTAACAAAAGGCACGCAACGGCAAGGTGAAACAAGGCTAAGAGACGAAAACACACGGCTAGGAAATGCACGGCAAGGCAAGTAAAGGGTAACGCAAGGCAAGGCACGGTGAGGCTAGGCAAGGCTAATGCACGACAACGCAAGGCTAGGCAATGCACGACAATGCAAGTAAAGCTTAAAGCAAAGGAAGGCACGGACAGAAGAGATAAGGCTAAGGCACGACAACGCAAGGCTAGGCAATGCAGGGAAGGCAAGGAAAGAGTAACGGAAGTTAAGGAAGGCAAAGGAAAGCAAGGAAAGGCAATGGTAACGGAAGGAACGGCACGGCTAGGGGAAACAAGGCTAAGGCACGACAACGCACGCTAGGCAATGCACGGCAAGTCAAGGAAAGGGTAACGCATGGGAAAGCACGGTCAGGCGAGGCAAGGCTAAGGCATGACAACGCAAGGCTAGGCAATGCACGGAAAGCAAGCAAAGAGTAACGGAACGCAAGGAAGGCAAGGGAAAGCAAGGGAAGGCAAGGGTAATGGAAGGAACGGCACGGCAAGGGGAAACAAGGCTAAGGCACGGCAACGTAGGCTAGGCAATGCACGGCAAGGCAAGGAAAGGGTAACGCATGGGAAATCACGTTCAGGCGAGGCAAGGCTAAGGTACGACAACGCAAGGCTAGGCAATGCACGGAAGGCTAGCAAAGAGTAACGGAAGGTAACGAAGGCAAGGGAAAGCAAAGAAAGGCAAGTGTAACGGAAGGAACGGCACGGCAAGGGGAAACAAGGCCAAGGCACGACAACGCACGGCTAGGCAATGCACGGCAAGGCAAGCAAAGGGTAACGCAAGGAAATGCACGGTCAGGCTAGGCAAGGCTAATGCACGAAAACGCAAGGCTAGGCGATGCACGACAATGCAAGGAAACTTAAAGCAAAGGAAGGCAAGGTCAGGCGAGATAAGGCTAAGGGACGACAAGGCAAGGCTAGGAAATTCAGGGAAGGCAAGCAAAGAGTAACGGAAGGAAAGCAAGGCAAGGAAAAGGAAGGAAAGGCCAGGGTAACGGAAGGAACGGCACGGCAAGGGGAAACAAGTCTAAGGCACGACACCGAACGCTAGGCAATGAACGGCAAGGCAAGGAAAGGGTAACGCATTTGAAAGCACGGTCAGGCGAGGCAACGCTAAGGCACGACAACGCAAGGCTAGGCAATGCAGGGAAGGCAAGCAAAGGGTAACGGAAGGTAAGGAAGGCAAGGAAAAGCAAGGAAAGGCAAGGATAACGGAAGGAACGGCACGGGAAGCGGAAACAAGGCTAAGGCACGACAACGCAAGGCTAGGCAATGCACGGAAGGCAAGCAAAGAGTAACGGAAGGTAAGGAAGGCAAGGGAAAGCAAAGAAAGGCAAGTGTAACGGAAGGAACTGCACGGCAAGGGGAAACAAGGCTAAGGCACGACACCGAACGCTAGGCAATGAACGGCAAGTCAAGGAAAGGGTAACGCATGGGAAAGCACGTTCAGGCGAGGCAAGGCTAGTCAATGCACGGAAGGCAAGCAAAGAGTAACGGAAGGTAAGGAAGGCAAGGGAAAGGAAGGGAAGGCAAGTGTAATGGAAGGAAAGGCACGGCAAGGGGAAACAAGGCTGAGGCACGACAACGCACGCTAGGCAATGCACGGCAAGGCAAGGAAAGGGTAGCGCATGGGAAAGCACGGTCAGGCGAGGCAAGGCTAAGGCATGACAACGCAAGGCTCGGCAATGCACGGAAAGCAAGCAAAGAGTAACGGAACGCAAGGAAGGCAAGGGAAAGCAAGGGAAGGCAAGGGTATCGGAAGGAACGGCACGGCAAGGGGAAACAAGGCTAAGGCACGACAACGCACGGCTAGGCAATGCACGGCAAGGCAAGGAAAGGGTAACGCAGGGGAAGGCACGGTCAGGTGAGGCAAGGATAAGGCAGGACAATGCAAGGCTAGGCAATGCTCGGCAAGGCAAGGAAAGAGTAACGGAAGGAAAGGAAGGCAAGGCAAAGCCAGGCAAGGCAAGTGTAACAAAAGGCACGCCACGGCAAGGGGAATCAAGGCTAAGGCACGACAACGCACGGCTAGGCAATGCACGGCAAGGCAAGGAAAGGGTAACGCAAGGCAAGGCACGGTGAGGCTAGGCAAGGCTAATGCACGACAACGCAAGGCTAGGCAATGCACGACAATGCAAGGAAAGCTTAAAGCAAAGGAAGGCACGGTCAGGCGAGATAAGGCTAAGGCTCGACAACGCAAGGCTAGGCAATGCACGGAAGGCAAGCAAAGAGTAACGGAAGGTAAGGAAGGCAAGGGAAAGCAAGGAAAGGCAAGTGTAACGGAACGAACGGCACGGCAAGGGGAAACAAGGCTAAGGCACGACAACACACGCTAGGCAATGCACGGCAAGGCAAGGAAAGGGTAACGCATGGGAAAGCACGGTCAGGCGAGGCAAGCCTAAGGCATGACAACGCAAGGCTAGGCAATGCACGGAAAGCAAGCAAAGAGTAACGGAACGCAAGGAAGGCAAGGGAAAGCAAGGGAAGGCAAGGGTAACGGAAGGAACGGCACGGCAAGGGGTAACAAGGCTAAGGCACGACAACGCAGGGCTAGGCAATGCACGGCAAGGCAAGGAAAGAGTAACGGAAGGAAAGGAAGGCAAGGCAAAGCGAGGCAAGGCAAGTGTAACAAAAGGCACGCAATGGCAAGGGGAAACAAGGCTAAGGCACGACAACAGACGGCAAGGAAATGCACGGCAAGGCAAGTAGAGGGTAACGCAAGGCAAGGCACGGTGAGGCTAAGCAAGGCTAATGCACGACAACGCAAGGCTAGGCAATGCACGAAAATGCAAGGAAAGCTTAAAGCAAAGGAAGGCACGGTCAGAAGAGATAAGGCTAAGGCACGACAACGCAAGGCTAGGCAATGCAGGGAAGGGAAGCAAAGAGTAACGGAAGGTAAGGAAGGCAAGGGAAAGAAAAGAAAGGCAAGTGTAACGAAAGGAACGGCACGGCAAGGGGAACCAAGGCTAAGGCACGACAACGCACGGCCAGGCAATGCACGGCAAGGGAAGGAAAGTGTAACGCAAGGCAAGGTACTGTGAGGCTAGGCAAGGCTAATGCACGGCAACGCAGGCTAGGCAATGCACTGCAAGGCAAGGAAAGGGTAACGCATGGGAAAGCACGGTCAGGCGAGGCAAGGCTAAGGCACGACAACGCAAGGCTAGGCAATTCAGGGAAGGCAAGCAAAGAGTAACGGAAGGTAAGCAAGGCAAGGAAAAGCAAGGAAAGGCAAGGGTAACGGAAGGAACGGCACGGCAAGGGGAAACAAGGCTAAGGCACGACAACGCACGCTAGGCAATGCACGGCAAGGCAAGGAAAGGGTAACGCATGGGAAAGCACGGTCAGGCGAGGCAAGGATAAGGCACGAAAATGAAAGGCTAGGCAATGCACGGCAAGGCAAGGAAAGAGTAACGGAAGGAAAGGAAGGCAAGGCAAAGCCAGGCAAGGCAAGTGTAACAAAAGGCACGCCACGGCAAGGGGAAACAAGGCTAAGGCACGACACCGAACGCTAGGCAATGTACGGCAAGGCAAGGAAAGGGTAACGCATTTGAAAGCGCGGTCAGGCGAGGCAACGCTAAGGCACGACAACGCAAGGCTAGGCAATGCACGGCAAGGCAAGGAAAGCTTAAAGGGTAGGCACGCAGGCGAGATAAGGCTAATGCACGACAACGTAAGGCTGAGGCAATGCAGGAATAAGCAAAGCACGTAACGGAATGCAAGGCTAGGTCAATGCACGGCAAGGTAACAACGGCACGGCAAGGGCAAACAAGGTTAAGGCACGACAAGGCACGCTAGGCAATGCACGGCAAGGCAAGGAAAGGGTAACGGATGGGAAAGCACGGTCAGGCGAGGCAAGGCTAAGGCATGACAACGCAAGGCTAGGCAATGCACGGAAAGCAAGCAAGGAGTAACGGAACGCAAGGAAGGAAAGGGAAAGCAAGGGAAGGCAAGGGTAACGGAAGGAACGGCACGGCAAGTGGTAACAAGGCTAAGGAACGACAACGGAGGGCTAGGCAATGCACGGCAAGGCAAGGAAAGGGTAACGCAGGGGAAGGCACGGTCAGGTGAGGCAAGGATAAGGCACGACAATGCAAGGCTAGGCAATGCACGGCAAGGCAAGGAAAGAGTAACGGAAGGAAAGGAAGGCAAGGCAAAGCCAGGCAAGGCAAGTGTAACAAAAGGCACGCACGGCAAGGGGAAACAAGTCTAAGGCACGACACCGAACGCTAGGCAATGAACGGCAAGGCAAGGAAAGGGTAACGCATGGGAAAGCACGGTCAGGCGAGGCAAGGCTAAGGCACGACAACGCACGGCTAGGCAATGCACGGCAAGGCAAGGAAAGGGTAACGCAAGGCAAGGCACGGTGAGTCTAGGCAAGGCTAATGCACGACAACGCAAGGCTAGGCAATGCACGACAATGCAAGGAAAGCTTAAAGCAAAGGAAGGCACGGTCAGGCGAGATAAGGCTAAGGCACGACAACGCAAGGCTAGGCAAAGCACGGAAAGCAAGCAAAGAGTAACGGAACGCAAGGAAGGCAAGGGAAAGCAAGGGAAGGCAAGGGTAACGGAAGGAACGGCACGGCAAGGGGAAACAAGGCTAAGGCACGGCAACGCAGGCTAGGCAATGCACGGCAAGGCAAGGAAAGGGTAACGCATGGGAAAGAACGGTCAGGGGAGGCAAGTCTATGGCACGACATCGCAAGGCTTGGCATTGCACGGAAGGCAAGCAAAGAGTAACGGAAGGTAAGGAAGGCAAGGGAAAGCAAAGAAAGGCAAGTGTAACGGAAGGAACGGCACGGCAAGGGGAAACAAGGCTAAGGCACAACAACGCACGCTAGGCAATGCACGGCAAGGCAAGGAAAGGGTAACGCATGGGAAAGCACGGTCAGGCGAGGCAAGGCTAAGGAAAGCCAACGCAAGGCTAGGCAATGCACCGTAAGCAAGCAAGGAGTAACCGAATGCAAGGAAGGAAAGGGAAAGCAAGGGAAGGCAAGGGTAACGGAAGGAACGGCACGGCAAGGGGTAACAAGGCTAAGGCACGACAACACACGGCTAGGAAATGCACGGCAAGGCAAGGAAAGGGTAACGCAAGGCAAGGCACGGTGAGGCTAGGCAAGGTTAATGCACGACAGCGCAAGGCTAGGCAATGCACGACAATGCAAGGAAAGCTTAAAGCAAAGGAAGGCACGGTAAGGCGAGATAAGGCTAAGGCACGACAACGCAAGGCTAGGCAATGCACGGAAAGCAAGCAAAGAGTAACGGAACGCAAGGAAGGCAAGGGAAAGCAAGGGAAGGCAAGGGTAATGGAAGGAACGGCACGGCAAGGGGAAACAAGCCTAAGGCACGGCAACGTAGTCTAGGCAATGCACGGCAAGGCAAGGAAAGGGTAACGCATGGAAAAGCACGGTCAGGCGAGGCAAGGCCAAGGAAAGCCAACGCAAGGCTAGGCAATGCACGGAAAGCAAGCAAGGAGTAACGGAATGCAAGGAAGGAAAGGGAAAGCAAGGGAAGGCCAGGGTAACGGAAGGAACGGCACGGCAAGGGTTAACAAGGCTAAGGCACGACAACATACGGCTAGGAAATGCACGGCAAGGCAAGGAAAGGGTAACGCAAGGCAAGGCACGCTGAGGGTAGGCAAGGTTAATGCACGACAACGCAAGGCTAGGCAATGCACGACAATGCAAGGAAAGCTTAAAGCAAAGGAAGGCACGGTCAGTCGAGATAAGGCTAAGGCACGACAACGCAAGGATAGGCAATGCACGGAAGGCAAGCAAAGAGTAACGGAAGGTAAGGAAGGCAAGGGAAAGCAAGGAAAGGCAATGGTAACGGAAGGAACGGCACGGCAAGGGGAAACAAGGCTAAGGCACGACAACGCACGCTAGGCAATGCACGGCAAGGCAAGGAAAGGGTAACGCATGTGAAAGCACGGTCAGGCGAGGCAAGGCTAAGGCACGACAACTCAAGGCTAGGCAATGCACGGAAGGCAAGCAAAGAGCAACGGAAGGTAAGGAAGGAAAGGGAAAGCAAAGAAAGGCAAGTGTAACGGAAGGAACGGCACGGCAAGGGGAAACAAGGCTAAGGCACGACAACGCACGGCTAGGCAATGCACGGCAAGGCAAGCAAAGGGTAAAGCAAGGAAAGGCACGGTGAGGCTAGGCAAGGCTAATGCACGAAAACGCAAGGCTAGGCAATGCACGACAATGCAAGGAAAGCTTAAAGCAAAGGAAGGCACGGTCAGGCGAGATAAGGCTAAGGCACGACAACGCAAGGCTAGGCAATGCACGGAAGGCAAGCAAAGAGTAACGGAAGGTAAGGAAGGCAAGGAAAAGGAAGGAAAGGCAAGTGTAACGGAAGGAACTGCACGGCAAGGGGAAACAAGGCTAAGGCACGACACCGAACGCTAGGCAATTAACGGCAAGGCAAGGAAAGGGTAACGCATGGGAAAGCACGGTCAGGCGAGGCAAGGCTAGTCAATGCACGGAAGGCAAGCAAAGAGTAACGGAAGGTAAGGAAGGCAAGGGAAAGCAAGGAAAGGCAAGTGTATTGGAAGGAACGGCACGGCAAGGGGAAACAAGGCTGAGGCACGACAACGCACGCTAGGCAATGCACGGCAAGGCAAGGAAAGGGTAACGCATGTGAAAGCACGGTCAGGCGAGGCAAGGCTAAGGCACGACAACGCAAGGCTAGGCAATGCACGGAAAGCAAGCTAAGAGTAACGGAACGCAAGGAAGGCAAGGGAAAGCAAGGGAAGGCAAGGGTAACGGAAGGAACGGCACGGCAAGGGGAAACAAGGCTAAGGAACGACAACGCAGGGCTAGGCAATGCACGGCAAGGCAAGGAAAGGGTAACGCAGGGGAAGGCACGGTCAGGTGAGGCAAGGATAAGGCACGACAATGCAAGGCTAGGCAATGCTCGGCAAGGCAAGGAAAGAGTAACGGAAGGAAAGGAAGACAAGGCAAAGCCAGGCAAGGCAAGTGTAACAAAAGGCACGCAACGGCAAGGTGAAACAAGGCTAAGAGACGAAAACACACGGCTAGGAAATGCACGGCAAGGCAAGTAAAGGGTAACGCAAGGCAAGGCACGGTGAGGCTAGGCAAGGCTAATGCACGACAACGCAAGGCTAGGCAATGCACGACAATGCAAGTAAAGCTTAAAGCAAAGGAAGGCACGGTCAGAAGAGATAAGGCTAAGGCACGACAACGCAAGGCTAGGCAATGCACGGAAGGCAAGCAAAGAGTAACGGAAGTTAAGGAAGGCAAGGGAAAGCGAGGAAAGGCAATGGTAACGGAAGGAACGGCACGGCAAGGGGAAACAAGGTTAAGGCACGACAACGCACGATAGGCAATGCACGGCAAGGCAAGGAAAGGGTAACGCATGGGAAAGCACGGTCAGGCGAAGCAAGGCTAAGGCATGACAACGCAAGGCTAGGCAATGCACGGAAAGCAAGCAAAGAGTAACGGAACGCAAGGAAGGCAAGGGAAAGCAAGGGAAGGCAAGGGTAACGGAAGGAACGGCACGGCAAGGGGAAACAAGGCTAAGGCACGGCAACGTAGGCTAGGCAATGAACGGCAAGGCAAGGAAAGGGTAACGCATGGAAAGCACGGGCAGGCGACGCAAGGCTAAGGCACCACAACGCAAGGCTAGGCAATGCACGGAAGGCAAGCAAAGAGTAACGGAAGGTAAGGAAGGCAAGGGAAAGCAAGGAAAGGCAAGTGTAACGGAAGGAACGTCACGGCAAGGGGAAACAAGGCTAAGGCACGACAACGCACGGCTAGGCAATGCACGGCAAGGCAAGGGTAACGCATGGGAAAGCACGGTCAGGCGAGGCAAGGCTAAGGCATGACAACGCAAGGCTAGGCAATGCACGGAAAGCAAGCAAAGAGTAACGGAACGCAAGGAAGGCAAGGGAAAGCAAGGGAAGGCAAGGGTAACGGAAGGAACGACACGGCAAGGGGTAACAAGGCTAAGGCACGACAACGCAGGGCTAGGAAATGCACGGCAAGGCAAGGAAAGGGTAACGCAACGGATGGCACGGTCAGGTGAGGCAAGGATAAGGCACGAAAATGCAAGGCTAGGCAATGCACGGCAAGGGAAGGAAAGAGTAACGGAAGGAAAGGAAGGCAAGGCAAAGCCAGGCAAGGCAAGTGTAAAAAAAGGCACGCCACGGCAAGGGGAAACAAGGCTAAGGCACGACAACGCACGGCTAGGCCATGCACGGAAAGGCAAGGAAAGGGTAACGCAAGGCAAGGCACGGTGAGGCTAGGCACGGCTAATGCACCACAACGCAAGGCTAGGCAATGCACGACAATCCAACGAAAGCTTAAAGCAAAGGAAGGCACGGTCAGGCGAGATAAGGCTAAGGCACGACAACGCAAGGCTAGGCAATGCAGGGAAGGGAAGCAAAGAGTAACGGAAGGTAAGCAAGGCAAGGAAAAGCAAGGAAAGGCAAGGGTAACGGAAGGAACGTCACGGCAAGCGCAAAGAAGGCTAAGGCACGACAGCGCACGCTAGGCAATGCACGGCAAGGCAAGGAAAGGGTAACGTATGGGAAAGCACGATCAGGCGAGGCAAGGCTAAGGCATGAGAACGCAAGGCTAGGCAATGCACGGAAAGCAAGCAAGGAGTAACGGAACGCAAGGAAGGATAGGGAAAGCAAGGGAAGGCAAGGGTAACGGAAGGAACGGCACGGCAAGTGGTAACAAGGCTAAGGCACGACAACGGAGGGCTAGGCATTGCACGGCAAGGCAAGGAAATGGTAACGCAGGGGAAGGCACGGTCAGGTGAGGCAAGGATAAGGCACGACAATGCAAGGCTAGGCAACGCACGGCAAGGCAAGGAAAGAGTAACGGAAGGAAAGGAAGGCAAGGCAAAGCCAGGGAAGGCAAGTGTAACAAAAGGCACGCAACGGCAAGGGGAAACAAGGCTAAGGCACGACAACACACGGCTAGGAAATGCACGGCAAGGCAAGTAAAGGGTAACGCAAGGCAAGGCACGGTGAGGCTAGGCAAGGCTAATGCACGACAACGCAAGGCTAGGCAATGCACGACAATGCAAGGAAAGCTTAAAGCAAAGGAAGGCACGGTCAGGCGAGATAAGGCTAAGGCACGACAACGCAAGGCTAGGCAATGCAGGGAAGGGAAGCAAAGAGTAACGGAAGGTAAGCAAGGCAAGGAAAAGCAAGGAAAGGCAAGGGTAACGGAAGGAACTGCACGGCAAGGGGAAACAAGGCTAAGGCACGGCAACGCAGGCTGTGCAATGCACGGCAAGGCAAGGAAAGGGTAACGCATGGGAAAGCACGTTCAGGCGAGGCAATGCTACGGCACGACAACGCAAGGCTAGGCAATGCACGGAAGGCAAGCAAAGAGAAACGGAAGGTAAGGAAGGCAAGGGAAGGCAAAGAAAGGCAAGTGTAACGGAAGGACCTGCACGGCAAGGGGAAACAAGGCTAAGGCACGACAACGCACGGCTAGGTAATGCACGGCAAGGCAAGCAAAGGGTAACGCAAGGCAAGGCACGGTGAGGCTAGGCAAGGCTAATGCACGAAAACGCAAGGCTAGGCAATGCACGACAATGCAAGGAAAGCTTAAAGCAAAGGAAGGCAAGGTCAGGCGAGATAAGGCAAAGGCACGACAACGCAAGGCTAGGCAATTCAGGGAAGGCAAGCAAAGAGTAACGGAAGGTAAGCAAGGCAAGGAAAAGCAAGGAAAGGCAAGGGTAACGGAAGGAACGGCACGGCAAGGGGAAACAAGTCTAAGGCACGACACCGAACGCTAGGCAATGAACGGCAAGGCAAGGAAAGGGTTACGCATGGGAAAGCACGGTCAGGCGAGGCAAGGCTAAGGCACGACAACGCAAGCTAGGCAATGCACGGAAGGCAAGCAAAGAGTAACGGAAGGTAAGGAAGGCAAGGGAAAGCAAGGAAAGGCAAGTGTAACGGAAGGAACGGCACGGCAAGGGGAAACAAGGCTAAGGCACGACAACGCACGGCTAGGCAATGCACGGCAAGGCAAGGAAAGGGTAACGCAAGGCAAGGCACGTTGAGGCTAGGCAAGGCTAATGCACGACAACGCAAGGCTAGGCAATGCACGACAATGCATGGAAAGCTTAAAGCAAAGGAAGGCACGGTCAGGCGAGATAAGGCTAAGGCACGACAGCGCAAGGCTAGGCAATGCAGGGAAGGGAAGCAAAGAGTAAAGGAAGGTAAGCAAGGCAAGGAAAAGCAAGGAAAGGCAAGGGTAACGGAAGGAAAGGCACGGCAAGGGGAAACAAGACTAAGGCACGGCAACGCAGGCTAGGCAATGCACGGCAAGGCAAGGAAAGGGTAACGCATGGGAAAGCACGGTCAGGCGAGGCAAGGCTAAGGCACGACAACGCAAGGCTAAGCAATGCACGGAAGGCAAGCAAAGAGTAACGGAAGGTAAGGAAGGCAAGGGAAAGCAAAGAAAGGCAAGTGTAACGAAAGGAACGGCACGGCAAGGAGAACCAAGGCTAAGGCACGACAACGCACGGCCAGGCAATGCACGGCAAGGCAAGGAAAGTGTAACGCAAGGCAAGGTACTGTGAGGCTAGGCAAGGCTAATGCACGAAAACGCAAGGCTAGGCAATGCACGACAATGCAAGGAAAGCTTAAAGCAAAGGAAGGCAAGGTCAGGCGAGATAAGGCTAAGGCACGACAACGCAAGGCTAGGCAATTCAGGGAAGGCAAGCAAAGAGTAACGGAAAGTAAGCAAGGCAAGGAAAAGCAAGGAAAGGCAAGGGTAACGGAAGGAACGGCACGGCACGGGGAAACAAGTCTAAGGCACGACACCGAACGCTAGGCAATGCACGGCAAGGCAAGGAAAGGGTAACGCATGGGAAAGCACGGTCAGGCGAGGCAAGGCTAAGGCGTGACAACGCAAGGCTAGGCAATGCACGGAAAGCAAGCAAAGAGTAACGGAACGCAAGGAAGGCAAGGGAAAGCAAGGGAAGGCAAGGGTAACGGAAGGAACGGCACGGCAAGGGGAAACAAGGCTAAGGCACGGCAACGTAGGCTAGGCAATGAACGGCAAGGCAAGGAAAGGGTAACGCATGGAAAGCACGGGCAGGCGACGCAAGGCTAAGGCACGACAACGCAAGGCTAGGCAATGCACGGAAGGCAAGCAAAGAGTAACGGAAGGTAAGGAAGGCAAGGGAAAGCAAGGAAAGGCAAGTGTAACGGAAGGAACGGCACGGCAAGGGGAAACAAGGCTAAGGCACGACAACGCACGCTAGGCAATGCACGGCAAGGCAAGGAAAGGGTAACGAATGGGAAAGCACGGTCAGGCGAGGCAAGGCTAAGGCATGACAACGCAAGGCTAGGCAATGCACGGAAAGCAAGCAAGGAGTAACGGAATGCAAGGAAGGAAAGGGAAAGCAAGGGAAGGCAAGGGTAACGGAAGGAACGGCACGGCAAGGGTTAACAAGGCTAAGGCACGACAACACACGGCTAGGAAATGCACGGCAAGGCAAGGAAAGGGTAACGCAAGGCAAGGCACGCTGAGGCTAGGCAAGGTTAATGCACGACAACGCAAGGCTAGGCAATGCACGACAATGCAAGGAAAGCTTAAAGCAAAGGAAGGCACGGTCAGTCGAGATAAGGCTAAGGCACGACAACGCAAGGATAGGCAATGCACGGAAGGCAAGCAAAGAGTAACGGAAGGTAAGGAAGGCAAGGGAAAGCAAGGAAAGGCAATGGTAACGGAAGGAACGGCACGGCAAGGGGAAACAAGGCTAAGGCACGACAACGCACGGCTAGGCAATGCACGGCAAGGCAAGGAAAGGGTAACGCATGGGAAAGCACGGTCAGGCGAGGCAAGGCTAAGGCATGACAACGCAAGGCTAGGCAATGCACGGAAAGCAAGCAAAGAGTAACGGAAGGCAAGGAAGGCAAGGGAAAGCAAGGGAAGGCAAGGGTAACGGAAGGAACGACACGGCAAGGGGTAACAAGGCTAAGGCACGACAACGCAGGGCTAGGAAATGCACGGCAAGGCAAGGAAAGGGTAACGCAACGGATGGCACGGTCAGGTGAGGCAAGGATAAGGCACGAAAATGCAAGGCTAGGCAATGCACGGCAAGGGAAGGAAAGAGTAACGGAAGGAAAGGAAGGCAAGGCAAAGCCAGGCAAGGCAAGTGTAAAAAAAGGCACGCCACGGCAAGGGGAAACAAGGCTAAGGCACGACAACGCACGGCTAGGCCATGCACGGAAAGGCAAGGAAAGGGTAACGCAAGGCAAGGCACGGTGAGGCTAGGCACGGCTAATGCACCACAACGCAAGGCTAGGCAATGCACGACAATCCAACGAAAGCTTAAAGCAAAGGAAGGCACGGTCAGGCGAGATAAGGCTAAGGCACGACAACGCAAGGCTAGGCAATGCAGGGAAGGGAAGCAAAGAGTAACGGAAGGTAAGCAAGGCAAGGAAAAGCAAGGAAAGGCAAGGGTAACGGAAGGAACGTCACGGCAAGCGCAAAGAAGGCTAAGGCACGACAGCGCACGCTAGGCAATGCACGGCAAGGCAAGGAAAGGGTAACGTATGGGAAAGCACGATCAGGCGAGGCAAGGCTAAGGCATGAGAACGCAAGGCTAGGCAATGCACGGAAAGCAAGCAAGGAGTAACGGAACGCAAGGAAGGATAGGGAAAGCAAGGGAAGGCAAGGGTAACGGAAGGAACGGCACGGCAAGTGGTAACAAGGCTAAGGCACGACAACGGAGGGCTAGGCATTGCACGGCAAGGCAAGGAAATGGTAACGCAGGGGAAGGCACGGTCAGGTGAGGCAAGGATAAGGCACGACAATGCAAGGCTAGGCAACGCACGGCAAGGCAAGGAAAGAGTAACGGAAGGAAAGGAAGGCAAGGCAAAGCCAGGGAAGGCAAGTGTAACAAAAGGCACGCAACGGCAAGGGGAAACAAGGCTAAGGCACGACAACACACGGCTAGGAAATGCACGGCAAGGCAAGTAAAGGGTAACGCAAGGCAAGGCACGGTGAGGCTAGGCAAGGCTAATGCACGACAACGCAAGGCTAGGCAATGCACGACAATGCAAGGAAAGCTTAAAGCAAAGGAAGGCACGGTCAGGCGAGATAAGGCTAAGGCACGACAACGCAAGGCTAGGCAATGCAGGGAAGGGAAGCAAAGAGTAACGGAAGGTAAGCAAGGCAAGGAAAAGCAAGGAAAGGCAAGGGTAACGGAAGGAACTGCACGGCAAGGGGAAACAAGGCTAAGGCACGGCAACGCAGGCTGTGCAATGCACGGCAAGGCAAGGAAAGGGTAACGCATGGGAAAGCACGTTCAGGCGAGGCAATGCTACGGCACGACAACGCAAGGCTAGGCAATGCACGGAAGGCAAGCAAAGAGAAACGGAAGGTAAGGAAGGCAAGGGAAGGCAAAGAAAGGCAAGTGTAACGGAAGGACCTGCACGGCAAGGGGAAACAAGGCTAAGGCACGACAACGCACGGCTAGGTAATGCACGGCAAGGCAAGCAAAGGGTAACGCAAGGCAAGGCACGGTGAGGCTAGGCAAGGCTAATGCACGAAAACGCAAGGCTAGGCAATGCACGACAATGCAAGGAAAGCTTAAAGCAAAGGAAGGCAAGGTCAGGCGAGATAAGGCAAAGGCACGACAACGCAAGGCTAGGCAATTCAGGGAAGGCAAGCAAAGAGTAACGGAAGGTAAGCAAGGCAAGGAAAAGCAAGGAAAGGCAAGGGTAACGGAAGGAACGGCACGGCAAGGGGAAACAAGTCTAAGGCACGACACCGAACGCTAGGCAATGAACGGCAAGGCAAGGAAAGGGTTACGCATGGGAAAGCACGGTCAGGCGAGGCAAGGCTAAGGCACGACAACGCAAGCTAGGCAATGCACGGAAGGCAAGCAAAGAGTAACGGAAGGTAAGGAAGGCAAGGGAAAGCAAGGAAAGGCAAGTGTAACGGAAGGAACGGCACGGCAAGGGGAAACAAGGCTAAGGCACGACAACGCACGGCTAGGCAATGCACGGCAAGGCAAGGAAAGGGTAACGCAAGGCAAGGCACGTTGAGGCTAGGCAAGGCTAATGCACGACAACGCAAGGCTAGGCAATGCACGACAATGCATGGAAAGCTTAAAGCAAAGGAAGGCACGGTCAGGCGAGATAAGGCTAAGGCACGACAGCGCAAGGCTAGGCAATGCAGGGAAGGGAAGCAAAGAGTAAAGGAAGGTAAGCAAGGCAAGGAAAAGCAAGGAAAGGCAAGGGTAACGGAAGGAAAGGCACGGCAAGGGGAAACAAGACTAAGGCACGGCAACGCAGGCTAGGCAATGCACGGCAAGGCAAGGAAAGGGTAACGCATGGGAAAGCACGGTCAGGCGAGGCAAGGCTAAGGCACGACAACGCAAGGCTAAGCAATGCACGGAAGGCAAGCAAAGAGTAACGGAAGGTAAGGAAGGCAAGGGAAAGCAAAGAAAGGCAAGTGTAACGAAAGGAACGGCACGGCAAGGAGAACCAAGGCTAAGGCACGACAACGCACGGCCAGGCAATGCACGGCAAGGCAAGGAAAGTGTAACGCAAGGCAAGGTACTGTGAGGCTAGGCAAGGCTAATGCACGAAAACGCAAGGCTAGGCAATGCACGACAATGCAAGGAAAGCTTAAAGCAAAGGAAGGCAAGGTCAGGCGAGATAAGGCTAAGGCACGACAACGCAAGGCTAGGCAATTCAGGGAAGGCAAGCAAAGAGTAACGGAAAGTAAGCAAGGCAAGGAAAAGCAAGGAAAGGCAAGGGTAACGGAAGGAACGGCACGGCACGGGGAAACAAGTCTAAGGCACGACACCGAACGCTAGGCAATGCACGGCAAGGCAAGGAAAGGGTAACGCATGGGAAAGCACGGTCAGGCGAGGCAAGGCTAAGGCGTGACAACGCAAGGCTAGGCAATGCACGGAAAGCAAGCAAAGAGTAACGGAACGCAAGGAAGGCAAGGGAAAGCAAGGGAAGGCAAGGGTAACGGAAGGAACGGCACGGCAAGGGGAAACAAGGCTAAGGCACGGCAACGTAGGCTAGGCAATGAACGGCAAGGCAAGGAAAGGGTAACGCATGGAAAGCACGGGCAGGCGACGCAAGGCTAAGGCACGACAACGCAAGGCTAGGCAATGCACGGAAGGCAAGCAAAGAGTAACGGAAGGTAAGGAAGGCAAGGGAAAGCAAGGAAAGGCAAGTGTAACGGAAGGAACGGCACGGCAAGGGGAAACAAGGCTAAGGCACGACAACGCACGCTAGGCAATGCACGGCAAGGCAAGGAAAGGGTAACGAATGGGAAAGCACGGTCAGGCGAGGCAAGGCTAAGGCATGACAACGCAAGGCTAGGCAATGCACGGAAAGCAAGCAAGGAGTAACGGAATGCAAGGAAGGAAAGGGAAAGCAAGGGAAGGCAAGGGTAACGGAAGGAACGGCACGGCAAGGGTTAACAAGGCTAAGGCACGACAACACACGGCTAGGAAATGCACGGCAAGGCAAGGAAAGGGTAACGCAAGGCAAGGCACGCTGAGGCTAGGCAAGGTTAATGCACGACAACGCAAGGCTAGGCAATGCACGACAATGCAAGGAAAGCTTAAAGCAAAGGAAGGCACGGTCAGTCGAGATAAGGCTAAGGCACGACAACGCAAGGCTAGGCAATGCAGGGAAGGGAAGCAAAGAGTAACGGAAGGTAAGCAAGGCAAGGAAAAGCAAGGAAAGGCAAGGGTAACGAAAGGAACGGCACGGCAAGGGGAAACAAGGCTAAGGCACGACAACGCAAGGCTAGGCAATGCACGGCAAGGCAAGGAAAGGGTAACGCATGGGAAAGCACGGTCAGGCGAGGCAAGGCTAAGGCACGACAACTCAAGGCTAGGCAATGCACGGAAGGCAAGCAAAGAGTAACGGAAGGTAAGGAAGGCAAGGGAAAGCAAAGAAAGGCAAGTGTAACGAAAGGAACGGCACGGCAAGGGGAAACAAGGCTAAGGCACGACAACGCAGGGCTAGGCAATGCACGGCAAGGCAAGGAAAGGGTAACGCATGGGAAAGCACGGTCAGGCGAGGCAAGGCTAAGGCACGACAACGCAAGGCTAGGCAATGCACGGAAGGCAAGCAAAGAGTAACGGAAGGTAAGGAAGGCAAGGGAAAGCAAAGAAAGGCAAGTGTAACGAAAGGAACGGCACGGCAAGGGGAAACAAGGCTAAGGCACGACAACGCACGGCTAGGCAATGCACGGCAAGGCAAGGAAAGTGTAACGCAAGGCAAGGTACTGTGAGGCTAGGCAAGGCTAATGCACGAAAACGCAAGGCTAGGCAATGCACGAAAATGCAAGGAAAGCTTAAAGCAAAGGAAGGCAAGGTCAGGCGAGATAAGGCAAAGGCACGACAACGCAAGGCTAGGCAATTCAGGGAAGGCAAGCAAAGAGTAACGGAAAGTAAGCAAGGCAAGGAAAAGCAAGGAAAGGCAAGGGTAACGGAAGGAACGGCACGGCACGGGGAAACAAGTCTAAGGCACGACACCGAACGCTAGGCAATGCACGGCAAGGCAAGGAAAGGGTAACGCATGGGAAAGCACGGTCAGGCGAGGCAAGGCTAAGGCGTGACAACGCAAGGCTAGGCAATGCACGGAAAGCAAGCAAAGAGTAACGGAACGCAAGGAAGGCAAGGGAAAGCAAGGGAAGGCAAGGGTAACGGAAGGAACGGCACGGCAAGGGGAAACAAGGCTAAGGCACGGCAACGTAGGCTAGGCAATGAACGGCAAGGCAAGGAAAGGGTAACGCATGGAAAACACGGGCAGGCGACGCAAGGCTAAGGCACGACAACGCAAGGCTAGGCAATGCACGGAAGGCAAGCAAAGAGTAACGGAAGGTAAGGAAGGCAAGGGAAAGCAAGGAAAGGCAAGTGTAACGGAAGGAACGGCACGGCAAGGGGAAACAAGGCTAAGGCACGACAACGCACGCTAGGCAATGCACGGCAAGGCAAGGAAAGGGTAACGCATGGGAAAGCACGGTCAGGCGAGGCAAGGCTAAGGCATGACAACGCAAGGCTAGGCAATGCACGGAAAGCAAGCAAGGAGTAACGGAATGCAAGGAAGGAAAGGGAAAGCAAGGGAAGGCAAGGGTAACGGAAGGAACGGCACGGCAAGGGTTAACAAGGCTAAGGCACGACAACACACGGCTAGGAAATGCACGGCAAGGCAAGGAAAGGGTAACGCAAGGCAAGGCACGCTGAGGCTAGGCAAGGTTAATGCACGACAACGCAAGGCTAGGCAATGCACGACAATGCAAGGAAAGCTTAAAGCAAAGGAAGGCACGGTCAGTCGAGATAAGGCTAAGGCACGACAACGCAAGGATAGGCAATGCACGGAAGGCAAGCAAAGAGTAACGGAAGGTAAGGAAGGCAAGGGAAAGCAAGGAAAGGCAAGGGTAACGGAAGGAACGGCACGGCAAGGGGAAACAAGTCTAAGGCGTGACAACGCACGCTAGGCAATGCACGGCAAGGCAAGGAAAGGGTAACGCATGTGCAACCACGGTCAGGCGAGGCAAGGCTAAGGCACGACAACACAAGGCTAGGCAATGCACGGAAGGCAAGCAAAGAGTAACGGAAGGTAAGGAAGGCAAGGGAAAGCAAAGAAAGGCAAGTGTAACGGAAGGAACGGCACGGCAAGGGGAAACAAGGCTAAGGCACGACACCGAACGCTAGGCAATGAACGGCAAGGCAAGGTAAGGGTAACGCATGGGAAAGCACGGTCAGGCGAGGCAAGGCTAGTCAATGCACGGAAGGCAAGCAAAGAGTAACGGAAGGTAAGGAAGGCAAGGGAAAGCAAGGAAAGGCAAGTGTAATGGAAGGAACGGCACGGCAAGGGGAAACAAGTCTAAGGCACGACAACGAACGCTAGGCAATGCACGGCAAGGCAAGGAAAGGGTAACGCATGTGAAAGCACGGTCAGGCGAGGCAAGGCTAAGGCACGACAACGCAAGGCTATGCAATGCACGGAAAGCAAGCAAAGAGTAACGGAACGCAAGGAAGGCAAGGGAAAGCAAGGAAAGGCAAGGGTAACGGAAGGAACGGCACGGCAAGGGGAAACAAGGCTAAGGAACGACAACGCAGGGCTAGGCAATGCACGGCAAGGCAAGGAAAGGGTAACGCAGGGGAAGGCACGGTCAGGTGAGGCAAGCATAAGGCACGACAATGCAAGGCTAGGCAATGCTCGGCAAGGCAAGGAAAGAGTAACGGAAGGAAAGGAAGGCAAGGGAAAGCCAGGCAAGGCAAGTGTAACAAAAGGCACGCAACGGCAAGGTGAAACAAGGCTAAGGGACGAAAACACACGGCTAGGAAATACACGGCAAGGCAAGTAAAGGGTAACGCAAGGCAAGGCACGGTGAGGCTAGGCAAGGCTAAGGCACGACAACGCAAGGCTAGGCAATGCACGACAATGCAAGTAAAGCTTAAAGCAAAGGAAGGCACGGCCAGAAGAGATAAGGCTAAGGCACGACAACGCAAGGCTAGGCAATGCAGGGAAGGCAAGGAAAGAGTAACGGAAGGTAAGGAAGGCAAAGGAAAGCAAGGAAAGGCAATGGTAACGGAAGGAACGGCACGGCCAGGGGAAACAAGGCTAAGGCACGACAACGCACGCTAGGCAATGCACGGCAAGGGAAGGAAAGGGTAACGCATGGGAAAGAACGGTCAGGGGAGGCAACCCTAAGGCACGACAACGCAAGGCTTGGCAATGCACGGAAGGCAAGCAAAGAGTAACGGAATGTAAGGAAGGCAAGGGAAAGCAAGGAAAGGCAATGGTAACGGAAGGAACGGCACGGCAAGGGGAAACAAGGCTAAGGCACGACAACGCACGCTAGGCAATGCACGGCAAGGCAAGGAAAGGGTAACGCATGGGAAAGCACGGTCAGGCGAGGCAAGGCTAAGGCATGACAACGCAAGGCTAGGCAATGCACGGAAAGCAAGCAAAGAGTAACGGAACGCAAGGAAGGCAAGGGAAAGCAAGGGAAGGCAAGGGTAATGGAAGGAACGGCACGGCAAGGGGAAACAAGGCTAAGGCACGGCAACGTAGGCTAGGCAATGCACGGCAAGGCAAGGAAAGGGTAACGCCTGGGAAAGCACGTTCAGGCGAGGCAAGGCTAAGGTACGACAACGCAAGGCTAGGCAATGCACGGAAGGCTAGCAAAGAGTAACGGAAGGTAAGGAAGGCAAGGGAAAGCAAAGAAAGGCAAGTGTAACGGAAGGAACAGCACGGCGAGGGGAAACAAGGCCAAGGCACGACAACGCACGGCTAGGCAATGCACGGCAAGGCAAGCAAAGGGTAACGCAAGGAAAGGCACGGTGAGGCTAGGCAAGGCTAATGCACGAAAACGCAAGGCTAGGCGATGCACGACAATGCAAGGAAACTTAAAGCAAAGGAAGGCAAGGTCAGGCGAGATAAGGCTAAGGCACGACAAGGCAAGGCTAGGAAATTCAGGGAAGGCAAGCAAAGAGTAACGGAAGGTAAGCAAGGCAAGGAAAAGGAAGGAAAGGCCAGGGTAACGGAAGGAACGGCACGGCAAGGGGAAACAAGTCTAAGGCACGACACCGAACGCTAGGCAATGAACGGCAAGGCAAGGAAAGGGTAACGCATTTGAAAGCACGGTCAGGCGAGGCAACGCTAAGGCACGACAACGCAAGGCTAGGCAATGCAGGGAAGGCAAGCAAAGGGTAACGGAAGGTAAGGAAGGCAAGGGAAAGCAAGGAAAGGCAAGGGTAACGGAAGGAACGGCACGGCAAGGCGAAACAAGGCTAAGGCACGACAACGCAAGGCTAGGCAATGCACGGAAGGCAAGCAAAGAGTAACGGAAGGTAAGGAAGGCAAGGGAAAGCAAAGAAAGGCAAGTGTAACGGAAGGAACTGCACGGCAAGGGGAAACAAGGCTAAGGCACGACACCGAACGCTAGGCAATGAACGGCAAGGCAAGGAAAGGGTAACGCATGGGAAAGCACGGTCAGGCGAGGCAAGGCTAGTCAATGCACGGATGGCAAGCAAAGAGTAACGGAAGGTAAGGAAGGCAAGGGAAAGCAAGGAAAGGCAAGTGTAATGGAAGGAACGGCACGGCAAGGGGAAACAAGGCTGAGGCACGACAACGCACGCTAGGCAATGCACGGCAAGGCAAGGAAATGGTAGCGCATGGGAAAGCACGGTCAGGCGAGGCAAGGCTAAGGCATGACAACGCAAGGCTCGGCAATGCACGGAAAGCAAGGAAAGTGTAACAGAACGCAAGGAAGGCAAGGGAAGGCAAGGGTAACGGAAGGAACGGCACGGCAAGGGGTAAGAAGGCTAAGGCACGACAACGCAGGGCTAGGCATTGCACGGCAAGGCAAGGAAAGGGTAACGCAGGGGAAGGCACGGTCAGGTGAGGCAAGGATAAGGCACGACAATGCAAGGCTAGGCAATGCACGGCAAGGCAAGGAAAGAGTAACGGAAGGAAAGGAAGGCAAGGCAAAGCCAGGCAAGGCAAGTGTAACAAAAGGCACGCCACGGCAAGGGGAATCAAGGCTAAGGCACGACAACGCACGGCTAGGCAATGCACGGCAAGGCAAGGAAAGGGTAACGCAAGGCAAGGCACGGGGAGGCTAGGCAAGGCTAATGCACGACAACGCAAGGCTAGGCAATGCACGACAATGCAAGGAAAGCTTAAAGCAAAGGAAGGCACGGTCAGGCGAGATAATGCTAAGGCTCGACAACGCAAGGCTAGGCAATGCACGGAAGGCAAGCAAAGAGTAACGGAAGGTAAGGAAGGCAAGGGAAAGCAAGGAAAGGCAAGTGTAACGGAAGGAACGGCACGGCAAGGGGAAACAAGGCTAAGGCACGACAACACACGCTAGGCAATGCACGGAAGGCAAGCAAAGAGTAACGGAAGGTAAGGAAGGGAAGGGAAAGCAAAGAAAGCCAAGTGTAACGGAAGGAACTGCACGGCAAGGGGAAACAAGGCTAAGGCACGACACCGAACGCTAGGCAATGAACGGCAAGGCAAGGAAAGGGTAACGCATGGGAAAGCACGGTAAGGCGAGGCAAGGCTAGTCAATGCACGGATGGCAAGCAAAGAGTAACGGAAGGTAAGGAAGGCAAGGGAAAGCAAGGAAAGGCAAGTGTAATGGAAGGAACGGCACGGCAAGGGGAAACAAGGCTAAGGCACGACAACGCACGCTAGGCAATGCACGGCAAGGCAAGGAAAGGGTAGCGCATGGGAAAGCACGGTCAGGCGAGGCAAGGCTAAGGCATGACAACGGAAGGCTCGGCAATGCACGGAAAGCAAGGAAAGTGTAACGGAACGCAAGGAAGGCAAGGGAAAGCAAGGGAAGGCAAGGGTAACGGAAGGAACGGCACGGCAAGGGGTAAGAAGGCTAAGGCACGACAACGCAGGGCTAGGCATTGCACGGCAAGGCAAGGAAAGGGTAACGCAGGGGAAGGCACGGTCAGGTGAGGCATGGATAAGGCACGACAATGCAAGGCTAGGCAATGCACGGCAAGGCAAGGAAAGAGTAACGGAAGGAAAGGAAGGCAAGGCAAAGCCAGGCAAGGCAAGTGTAACAAAAGGCACGCCACGGCAAGGGGAATCAAGGCTAAGGCACGACAACGCACGGCTAGGCAATGCACGGCAAGGCAAGGAAATGGTAACGCATGGCAAGGCACGGTGAGGCTAGGCAAGGCTAATGCACGACAACGCAAGGCTAGGCAATGCACGACAATGCAAGGAAAGCTTAAAGCAAAGGAAGGCACGGTCAGGCGAGATAAGGCTAAGGCACGACAACGCAAGGCACGGTCAGGCGAGATAAGGCTAAGGCACGACAACGCAAGGCTAGGCAATGCACGGAAGGCAAGCAAAGAGTAACGGAAGGTAAGGAAGGCAAGGGAAAGCAAGGAAAGGCAAGTGTAACGGAAGGAACGGCACGGCAAGGGGAAACAAGGCTAAGGCACGACAACACACGCTAGGCAATGCACGGCAAGTCAAGGAAAGGGTAACGCATGGGAAAGCACGGTCAGGCGAGGCAAGCTTAAGGCATGACAACGCAAGGCTAGGCAATGCACGGAAAGCAAGCAAAGAGTAACGGAACGCAAGGAAGGAAAGGGAAAGCAAGGGAAGGCAAGGGTAACGGAAGGAACGGCACGGCAAGGGGTAACAAGGCTAAGGCACGACAACGCAGGGCTAGGCAATGCACGGCAAGGCAAGGAAAGAGTAACGGAAGGAAAGGAAGGATAGGCAAAGCGAGGCAAGGCAAGTGTAACAGAAGGCACGCAACGGCAAGGGGAAACAAGGCTAAGGCACGACAACAGACGGCAAGGAAATGCACGGCAAGGCAAGTAGAGGGTAACGCAAGGCAAGGCACGGTGAGGCTAAGCAAGGCTAATGCACGACAACGCAAGGCTAGGCAATGCACGACAATGCAAGGAAAGCTTAAAGCAAAGGAAGGCACGGTCAGAAGAGATAAGGCTAAGGCACGACAACGCAAGGCTAGGCAATGCAGGGAAGGGAAGCAAAGAGTAACGGAAGGTAAGCAAGGCAAGGAAAAGCAAGGAAAGGCAAGGGTAACGGAAGGAACGGCACGGCAAGGGGAAACAAGACTAAGGCACGGCAACGCAGGCTAGGCAATGCACGGCAAGGCAAGGAAAGGGTAACGCATGGGAAAGCACGGTCAGGCGAGGCAAGGCTAAGGCACGACAACGCAAGGCTTGGCAATGCACGGAAGGCAAGCAAAGAGTAACGGAAGGTAAGGAAGGCAAGGGAAAGCAAGGAAAGGCAATGGTAACGGAAGGAACGGCACGGCAAGGGGAAACAAGGCTAAGGCACGACAACGCACGCTAGGCAATGCACGGCAAGGCAAGGAAAGGGTAACGCATGGGAAAGCACGGTCAGGCGAGGCAAGGCTAAGGCATGACAACGCAAGGCTAGGCAATGCACGGAAAGCAAGCAAAGAGTAACGGAACGCAAGGAAGGCAAGGGAAAGCAAGGGAAGGCAAGGGTAATGGAAGGAACGGCACGGCAAGGGGAAACAAGGCTAAGGCACGGCAACGTAGGCTAGGCAATGCACGGCAAGGCAAGGAAAGGGTAACGCATGGGAAAGCACGTTCAGGCGAGGCAAGGCTAAGGTACGACAACGCAAGGCTAGGCAATGCACGGAAGGCTAGCAAAGAGTAACGGAAGGTAAGGAAGGCAAGGGAAAGCAAAGAAAGGCAAGTGTAACGGAAGGAACGGCACGGCAAGGGGAAACAAGGCCAAGGCACGACAACGCACGGCTAGGCAATGCACGGCAAGGCAAGCAAAGGGTAACGCAAGGAAATGCACGGTGATGCTAGGCAAGGCTAATGCACGAAAACGCAAGGCTAGGCGACGCACGACAATGCAAGGAAACTTAAAGCAAAGGAAGGCAAGGTCAGGCGAGATAAGGGTAAGGCACGACAAGGCAAGGCTAGGAAATTCAGGGAAGGCAAGCAAAGAGTAACGGAAGGTAAGCAAGGCAAGGAAAAGGAAGGAAAGGCCAGGGTAACGGAAGGAACGGCACGGCAAGGGGAAACAAGTCTAAGGCACGACACCGAACGCTAGGCAATGAACGGCAAGGCAAGGAAAGGGTAACGCATTTGAAAGCACGGTCAGGCGAGGCAACGCTAAGGCACGACAACGCAAGGCTAGGCAATGCAGGGAAGGCAAGCAAAGGGTAACGGAAGGTAAGGAAGGCAAGGGAAAGGAAGGGAAGGCAAGTGTAATGGAAGGAACGGCACGGCAAGGGGAAACAAGGCTGAGGCGCGACAACGCACGCTAGGCAATGCACGGCAAGGCAAGGAAAGGGTAGCGCATGGGAAAGCACGGTCAGGCGAGGCAAGGCTAAGGCATGACAACGCAAGGCTCGGCAATGCACGGAAAGCAAGCAAAGTGTAACGGAACGCAAGGAAGGCAAGGGAAAGCAAGGGAAGGCAAGGGCAACGGAAGGAACGGCACGGCAAGGGGTAAGAAAGCTAAGGCACGACAACGCAGGGCTAGGCATTGCACGGCAAGGCAAGGAAAGGGTAACGCAGGGGAAGGCACGGTCAGGTGAGGCAAGGATAAGGCACGACAATGCAAGGCTAGGCAATGCACGACAATGCAAGGAAAGCTTAAAGCAAAGGAAGGCACGGTCAGGCGAGGCAAGGCTAAGGCACGACAACGCAAGGCTAGGCAATGCACGGAAGGCAAGCAAAGAGTAACGGAAGGCAAGGAATGCAAGGGAAAGCAAGGAGAGGCAAGTGTAACGGAAGAACGGCACGGCAAGGGGAAACAAGGCTAAGGCACGACAACACACGCTAGGCAATGCACGGCAAGGCAAGGAAAGGGGAACGCATGGGAAAGCACGGTCAGGCGAGGCAAGGCTAAGGCATGACAACGCAAGGCTAGGCAATGCACGGAAAGCAAGCAAAGAGTAACGGAACGCAAGGAAGGCAAGGGAAAGCAAGGGAAGGCAAGGGTAACGGAAGGAACGGCACGGCAAGGGGTAACAAGGCTAAGGCACGACAACGCAGGGCTAGGCAATGCACGGCAAGGCAAGGAAAGAGTAACGGAAGGAAAGGAAGGCAATGCAAAGCGAGGCAAGGCAAGTGTAACAAAAGGCACGCAACGGCAAGGGGAAACAAGGCTAAGGCACGACAACAGACGGCAAGGAAATGCACGGCAAGGCAAGTAGAGGGTAACGCAAGGCAAGGCACGGTGAGGCTAAGCAAGGCTAATGCACGACAACGGAAGGCTAGGCAATGCACGACAATGCAAGGAAAGCTTAAAGCAAAGGAAGGCACGGTCAGAAGAGATAAGGCTAAGGCACGACAACGTAAGGCTAGGCAATGCAGGGAAGGGAAGCAAAGAGTAACGGAAGGTAAGCAAGGCAAGGAAAAGCAAGGAAAGGCAAGGGTAACGGAAAGAACGGCACGGCAAGGGGAAACAAGGCTAAGGCACGGCAACGCAGGCTAGGCAATGCACGGCAAGGCAAGGAAAGGGTAACGCATGGGAAAGCACGGTCAGGCAAGGCAAGGCTAAGGCATGACAACGGAAGGCATAAGCAATGCACTGAAGGCAAGCAAAGAGTAACGGAAGGTAAGGAAGGCAAGGGAAAGAAAAGAAAGGCAAGTGTAACGAAAGGAACGGCACGGCAAGGGGAACCAAGGCTAAGGCACGACAACGCACGGCCAGGCAATGCACGGCAAGGGAAGGAAAGTGTAACGCAAGGCAAGGTGCTGTGAGGCTAGGCAAGGCTAATGCACGAAAACGCAAGGCTAGGCAATGCACGACAATGCAAGGAAAGCTTAAAGCAAAGGAAGGCAAGGTCAGGCGAGATAAGACTAAGGCACGACAACGCAAGGCTAGGCAATTCAGGGAAGGCAAGCAAAGAGTATCGGAAGGTAAGCAAGGCAAGGAAAAGCAAGGAAAGGCAAGGGTAACGGAAGGAACGGCACGGCAAGGGGAAACAAGGCTAAGGCACGACAACGCACGCTAGGCAATGCACGGCAAGGCAAGGAAAGGGTAACGCATGGGAAAGCACGGTCAGGCGAGGCAAGGAAAAGGCACGAAAATGCAAGGCTAGGCAATGCACGGCAAGGCAAGGAAAGAGTAAGGGAAGGAATGGAAGGCAAGGCAAAGCCAGGCAAGGCAAGTGTAACAAAAGGCACGCCACGGCAAGGGGAAACAAGGCTAAGGCACGACAACGCACGGCTAGGCCATGCACGGCAAGGCAAGGAAAGGGTAACGCAAGGCAAGGCACGGTGAGGCTAGGCACGGCTAATGCACGACAACGCAAGGCTAGGCAATGCACGACAATCCAAGGAAAGCTTAAAGCAAAGGAAGGCACGGTCAGGCGAGATAAGGCTAAGGCACGACAACGCAAGGCTAGGCAATGCAGGGAAGTGAAGCAAAGAGTAACGGAAGGTAAGGAAGGCAAGGAAAAGCAAGGAAATGCAAGGGTAACGGAAGGAACGGCACGGCAAGGGCAAACAAGGTTAAGGCACGACAAGGCACGCTAGGCAATGCACGGCAAGGCAAGGAAAGGGTAACGGATGGGAAAGCACGGTCAGGCGAGGCAAGGCTAAGGCATGACAACGCAAGGCTAGGCAATGCACGGAAAGCAAGCAAAGAGTAACGGAACGCAAGGAAGGCAAGGGAAAGCAAGGGAAGGCAAGGGTAACGGAAGGAACGACACGGCAAGGGGTAACAAGGCTAAGGCACGACAACGCGGGGCTAGGAAATGCACGGCAAGGCAAGGAAAGGGTAACGCAACGGATGGCACGGTCAGGTGAGGCAAGGATAAGGCACGAAAATGCAAGGCTAGGCAATGCACGGCAAGGCAAGGAAAGAGTAACGGAAGGAAAGGAAGGCAAGGCAAAGCCAGGCAAGGCAAGTGTAAAAAAAGGCACGCCACGGCAAGGGGAAACAAGGCTAAGGCACGACAACGCACGGCTAGGCCATGCACGGAAAGGCAAGGAAAGGGTAACGCAAGGCAAGGCACGGTGAGGCTAGGCAAGGCTAATGCACCACAACGCAAGGCTAGGCAATGCACGACAATCCAAGGAAAGCTTAAAGCAAAGGAATGCACGGTCAGGCGAGATAAGGCTAAGGCACGACAACGCAAGGCTAGGCAATGCAGGGAAGGCAAGCAAAGAGTAACGGAAGGTAAGGAAGGGAAGGGAAAGCAAGGAAAGGCAAGGGTAACGGAAGGAACGGCACGGCAAGCGCAAACAAGGCTAAGGCACGACAGCGCACGCTAGGCAATGCACGGCAAGGCAAGGAAAGGGTAACGTATGGGAAAGCACGATCAGGCGAGGCAAGGCTAAGGCATGACAACGCAAGGCTAGGCAATGCACGGAAAGCAAGCAAGGAGTAACGGAACGCAAGGAAGGAAAGGGAAAGCAAGGGAAGGCAAGGGTAACGGAAGGAACGGCACGGCAAGTGGTAACAAGGCTAAGGCACGACAACGGAGGGCTAGGCATTGCACGGCAAGGCAAGGAAATGGTAACGCAGGGGAAGGCACGGTCAGGTGAGGCAAGGATAAGGCACGACAATGCAAGGCTAGGCAACGCACGGCAAGGCAAGGAAAGAGTAACGGAAGGAAAGGAAGGCAAGGCAAAGCCAGGCAAGGCAAGTGTAACAAAAGGCACGCAACGGCAAGGGGAAACAAGGCTAAGGCACGACAACACACGGCTAGGAAATGCACGGCAAGGCAAGTAAAGGGTAACGCAAGGCAAGGCACGGTGAGGCTAGGCAAGGCTAATGCACGACAACGCAAGGCTAGGCAATGCACGACAATGCAAGGAAAGGTTAAAGCAAAGGAAGGCACGGTCAGGCGAGATAAGGCTAAGGCACGACAACGGAAGGCTAGGCAATGCACGGAAGGCAAGCAAAGAGTAACGGAAGGTAAGGAAGGCAAGGAAAAGCAAGGAAAGGCAAGGGTAACGGAAGGAACTGCACGGCAAGTGGAAACAAGGCTAAGGCACGGCAACGCAGGCTGTGCAATGCACGGCAAGGCAAGGAAAGGGTAACGCATGGGAAAGCACGGTCAGGCGAGGCAAGGCTAAGGCACGACAACGCAAGGCTAGGCAATGCACGGAAGGCAAGCAAAGAGAAACGGAAGGTAAGGAAGGCAAGGGAAGGCAAAGAAAGGCAAGTGTAACGGAAGGACCTGCACGGCAAGGGGAAACAAGGCTAAGGCACGACAACGCACGGCTAGGTAATGCACGGCAAGGCAAGCAAAGGGTAACGCAAGGCAAGGCACGGTGAGGCTAGGCAAGGCTAATGCACGAAAACGCAAGGCTAGGCAATGCACGACAATGCAAGGAAAGCTTAAAGCAAAGGAAGGCAAGGTCAGGCGAGATAAGGCAAAGGCACGACAACGCAAGGCTAGGCAATTCAGGGAAGGCAAGCAAAGAGTAACGGAAGGTAAGCAAGGCAAGGAAAAGCAAGGAAAGGCAAGGGTAACGGAAGGAACGGCACGGCAAGGGGAAACAAGTCTAAGGCACGACACCGAACGCTAGGCAATGAACGGCAAGGCAAGGAAAGGGTTACGCATGGGAAAGCACGGTCAGGCGAGGCAAGGCTAAGGCACGACAACGCAAGGCTAGGCAATGCACGGAAGGCAAGCAAAGAGTAACGGAAGGTAAGGAAGGCAAGGGAAAGCAAAGAAAGGCAAGGGTAACGGAAGGAACGGCACGGCAAGGGGAAACAAGGCTAAGGCACGACAACGCACGGCTAGGCAATGCACGGCAAGGCAAGGAAAGGGTAACGCAAGGCAAGGCACGTTGAGGCTAGGCAAGGCTAATGCACGACAACGCAAGGCTAGGCAATGCACGACAATGCATGGAAAGCTTAAAGCAAAGGAAGGCACGGTCAGGCGAGATAAGGCTAAGGCACGACAACGCAAGGCTAGGCAATGCAGGGAAGGCAAGCAAAGAGTAACGGAAGGTAAGCAAGGCAAGGAAAAGCAAGGAAAGGCAAGGGTAACGGAAGGAACGGCACGGCAAGGGGAAACAAGTCTAAGGCACGACACCGAACGCTAGGCAATGAACGGCAAGGCAAGGAAAGGGTTACGCATGGGAAAGCACGGTCAGGCGAGGCAAGGCTAAGGCACGACAACGCAAGGCTAGGCAATGCACGGAAGGCAAGCAAAGAGTAACGGAAGGTAAGGAAGGCAAGGGAAAGCAAGGAAAGGCAAGGGTAACGGAAGGAACGGCACGGCAAGGGGAAACAAGGCTAAGGCACGACAACGCACGGCTAGGCAATGCACGGCAAGGCAAGGAAAGGGTAACGCAAGGCAAGGCACGTTGAGGCTAGGCAAGGCTAATGCACGACAACGCAAGGCTAGGCAATGCACGACAATGCATGGAAAGCTTAAAGCAAAGGAAGGCACGGTCAGGCGAGATAAGGCTAAGGCACGACAACGCAAGGCTAGGCAATGCAGGGAAGGCAAGCAAAGAGTAAAGGAAGGTAAGCAAGGCAAGGAAAAGCAAGGAAAGGCAAGGGTAACGGAAGGAAAGGCACGGCAAGGGGAAACAAGACTAAGGCACGACAACGCACGGCTAGGCAATGCACGGCAAGGCAAGGAAAGGGTAACGCAAGGCAAGGCATGGTCAGGCGAGGCAAGGCTAAGGCACGACAACGCAAGGCTAGGCAATGCACGGAAGGCAAGCAAAGAGTAACGGAAGGTAAGGAAGGCAAGGGAAAGCAAAGAAAGGCAAGTGTAACGAAAGGAACGGCACGGCAAGGGGAAACAAGGCTAAGGCACGACAACGCACGGCTAGGCAATGCACGGCAAGGCAAGGAAAGTGTAACGCAAGGCAAGGTACTGTGAGGCTAGGCAAGGCTAATGCACGAAAACGCAAGGCTAGGCAATGCACGACAATGCAAGGAAAGCTTAAAGCAAAGGAAGGCAAGGTCAGGCGAGATAAGGCTAAGGCACGACAACGCAAGGCTAGGCAATTCAGGGAAGGCAAGCAAAGAGTAACGGAAGGTAAGCAAGGCAAGGAAAAGCAAGGAAAGGCAAGGGTAACGGAAGGAACGGCACGGCACGGGGAAACAAGTCTAAGGCACGACACCGAACGCTAGGCAATGCACGGCAAGGCAAGGAAAGGGGAACGCATGGGAAAGCACGGTCAGGCGAGGCAAGGCTAAGGCGTGACAACGCAAGGCTAGGCAATGCACGGAAAGCAAGCAAAGAGTAACGGAACGCAAGGAAGGCAAGGGAAAGCAAGGGAAGGCAAGGGTAACGGAAGGAACGGCACGGCAAGGGGAAACAAGGCTAAGGCACGGCAACGTAGGCTAGGCAATGAACGGCAAGGCAAGGAAAGGGTAACGCATGGAAAGCACGGGCAGGCGACGCAAGGCTAAGGCACGACAACGCAAGGCTAGGCAATGCACGGAAGGCAAGCAAAGAGTAACGGAAGGTAAGGAAGGCAAGGAAAAGCAAGGAAAGGCAAGTGTAACGGAAGGAACGGCACGGCAAGGGGAAAGAAGGCTAAGGCACGACAACGCACGCTAGGCAATGCACGGCAAGGCAAGGAAAGGGTAACGCATGGGAAAGCACGGTCAGGCGAGGCAAGGCTAAGGCATGACAACGCAAGGCTAGGCAATGCACGGAAAGCAAGCAAGGAGTAACGGAATGCAAGGAAGGAAAGGGAAAGCAAGGGAAGGCAAGGGTAACGGAAGGAACGGCACGGCAAGGGTTAACAAGGCTAAGGTACGACAACACACGGCAAGGAAATGCACGGCAAGGCAAGGAAAGGGTAACGCAAGGCAAGGCACGCTGAGGCTAGGCAAGGTTAATGCACGACAACGCAAGGCTAGGCAATGCACGACAATGCAAGGAAAGCTTAAAGCAAAGGAAGGCACGGTCAGTCGAGATAAGGCTAAGGCACGACAAAGCAAGGATAGGCAATGCACGGAAGGCAAGCAAAGAGTAACGGAAGGTAAGGAAGGCAAGGGAAAGCAAGGAAAGGCAATGGTAACGGAAGGAACGGCACGGCAAGGGGAAACAAGGCTAAGGCACGACAACGCACGCTAGGCAATGCACGGCAAGGCAAGGAAAGGGTAACGCATGTGAAAGCACGGTCAGGCGAGGCAAGGCTAAGGCACGACAACTCAAGGCTAGGCAATGCCCGGAAGGCAAGCAAAGAGTAACGGAAGGTAAGGAAGGCAAGGGAAAGCAAAGAAAGGCAAGGGTAACGGAAGGAACGGCACGGCAAGGGGAAACAAGGCTAAGGCACGACAACGCACGCTAGGCAATGCACGGCAAGGCAAGGAAAGGGTAACGCATGTGAAAGCACGGTCAGGCGAGGCAAGGCTAAGGCACGACAACGCAAGGCTAGGCAATGCACGGAAGGCAAGCAAAGAGTAACGGAACGCAAGGAAGGCAAGGGAAAGCAAGGGAAGGCAAGGGTATCGGAAGGAACGGCACGGCAAGGGGAAACAAGGCTAAGGAACGACAACGCAGGGCTAGGCAATGCACGGCAAGGCAAGGAAAGGGTAACGCAGGGGAAGGCACGGTCAGGTGAGGCAAGCATAAGGCACGACAATGCAAGGCTAGGCAATGCTCGGCAAGGCAAGGAAAGAGTAACGGAAGGAAAGGAAGGCAAGGGAAAGCCAGGCAAGGCAAGTGTAACAAAAGGCACGCAACGGCAAGGTGAAACAAGGCTAAGAGACGAAAACACACGGCTAGGAAATGCACGGCAAGGCAAGTAAAGGGTAACGCAAGGCAAGGCACGGTGAGGCTAGGCAAGGCTAATGCACGACAACGCAAGGCTAGGCAATGCACGACAATGCAAGTAAAGTTTAAAGCAAAGGAAGGCACGGCCAGAAGAGATAAGGCTAAGGCACGACAACGCAAGGCTAGGCAATGCAGGGAAGGCAAGGAAAGAGTAACGGAAGGTAAGGAAGGCAAAGGAAAGCAAGGAAAGGCAATGGTAACGGAAGGAACGGCACGGCCAGGGGAAACAAGGCTAAGGCACGACAACGCACGCTAGGCAATGCACGGCAAGGGAAGGAAAGGGTAACGCATGGGAAAGAACGGTCAGGGGAGGCAACGCTAAGGCACGACAACGCAAGGCTTGGCAATGCACGGAAGGCAAGCAAAGAGTAACGGAAGGTAAGGAAGGCAAGGGAAAGCAAGGACAGGCAATGGTAACGGAAGGAACGGCACGGCAAGGGGAAACAAGGCTAAGGCACGACAACGCACGCTAGGCAATGCACGGCAAGGCAAGGAAAGGGTAACGCATGGGAAAGCACGTTCAGGCGAGGCAAGGCTAAGGCATGACAACGCAAGGCTAGGCAATGCACGGAAAGCAAGCAAAGAGTAACGGAACGCAAGGAAGGCAAGGGAAAGCAAGGGAAGGCAAGGGTAATGGAAGGAACGGCACGGCAAGGGGAAACAAGGCTAAGGCACGGCAACGTAGGCTAGGCAATGCACGGCAAGGCAAGGAAAGGGTAACGCCTGGGAAAGCACGTTCAGGCGAGGCAAGGCTAAGGTACGACAACGCAAGGCTAGGCAATGCACGGAAGGCTAGCAAAGAGTAACGGAAGGTAAGGAAGGCAAGGGAAAGCAAAGAAAGGCAAGTGTAACGGAAGGAACGGCACGGCAAGGGGAAACAAGGCCAAGGCACGACAACGCACGGCTAGGCAATGCACGGCAAGGCAAGCAAAGGGTAACGCAAGGAAAGGCACGGTGAGGCTAGGCAAGGCTAATGCACGAAAACGCAAGGCTTGGCGATGCACGACAATGCAAGGAAACTTAAAGCAAAGGAAGGCAAGGTCAGGCGAGATAAGGCTAAGGCACGACAAGGCAAGGCTAGGAAATTCAGGGAAGGCAAGCAAAGAGTAACGGAAGGTAAGCAAGGCAAGGAAAAGGAAGGAAAGGCCAGGGTAACGGAAGGAACGGCACGGCAAGGGGAAACAAGTCTAAGGCACGACACCGAACGCTAGGCAATGAACGGCAAGAAAGGAAAGGGTAACGCATTTGAAAGCACGGTCAGGCGAGGCAACGCTAAGGCACGACAACGCAAGGCTAGGCAATGCAGGGAAGGCAAGCAAAGGGTAACGGAAGGTAAGGAAGGCAAGGAAAAGCAAGGAAAGGCAAGGGTAACGGAAGGAACGGCACGGGAAGCCGAAACAAGGCTAAGGCACGACAACGCAAGGCTAGGCAATGCACGGAAGGCAAGCAAAGAGTAACGGAAGGTAAGGAAGGCAAGGCAAAGGAAGGCAAGGTCAGGCGAGATAAGGCTAAGGCACGACAAGGCAAGGCTAGGAAATTCAGGGAAGGCAAGCAAAGAGTAACGGAAGGTAAGCAAGGCAAGGAAAAGGAAGGAAAGGCCAGGGTAACGGAAGGAACGGCACGGCAAGGGGAAACAAGGCTAAGGCACTACACCGAACGCTAGGCAATGAACGGCAAGGCAAGGAAAGGGTAACGCATGGGAAAGCACGGTCAGGCGAGGCAAGGCTAGTCAATGCACGGATGGCAAGCAAAGAGTAACGGAAGGTAAGGAAGGCAAGGGAAAGCAAGGAAAGGCATGTGTAATGGAAGGAACGGCACGGCAAGGGGAAACAAGGCTGAGGCACGACAACGCACGCTAGGCAATGCACGGCAAGGCAAGGAAAGGGTAGCGCATGGGAAAGCACGTCAGGCGAGGCAAGGCTAAGGCATGACAACGCAAGGCTCGGCAATGCACGGAAAGCAAGGAAAGTGTAACGGAACGCAAGGAAGGCAAGGGAAAGCAAGGGAAGGCAAGGGTAACGGAAGGAACGGCACGGCAAGGGGTAAGAAGGCTAAGGCACGACAACGCAGGGCTAGGCATTGCACGGCAAGGCAAGGAAAGAGTAACGGAAGGAAAGGAAGGCAAGGCAAAGCGAGGCAAGGCAAGTGTAACAAAAGGCACGCAACGGCAAGGGGAAACAAGGCTAAGGCACGACAACAGACATCAAGGAAATGCACGGCAAGGCAAGTAGAGGGTAACGCAAGGCAAGGCACGGTGAGGCTAAGCAAGGCTAATGCACGACAACGCAAGGCTAGGCAATGCACGACAATGCAAGGAAAGCTTAAAGCAAAGGAAGGCACGGTCAGAAGAGATAAGGCTAAGGCACGACAACGCAAGGCTAGGCAATGCAGGGAAGGGAAGCAAAGAGTAACGGAAGGTAAGCAAGGCAAGGAAAAGCAAGGAAAGGCAAGGGTAACGGAAAGAACGGCACGGCAAGGGGAAACAAGACTAAGGCACGGCAACGCAGGCTAGGCAATGCACGGCAAGGCAAGGAAAGGGTAACGCATGGGAAAGCACGGTCAGGCGAGGCAAGGCTAAGGTACGACAACGCAAGGCTAAGCAATGCACGGAAGGCAAGCAAAGAGTAACGGAAGGTAAGGAAGGCAAGGGAAAGAAAAGAAAGGCAAGTGTAACGAAAGGAACGGCACGGCAAGGGGAACCAAGGCTAAGGCACGACAACGCACGGCCAGGCAATGCACGGCAAGGGAAGGAAAGTGTAACCCAAGGCAAGGTACTGTGATGCTAGGGAAGGCTAATGCACGAAAACGCAAGGCTAGGCAATGCACGACAATGCAAGGAAAGCTTAAAGCAAAGGAAGGCAAGGTCAGGCGAGATAAGGCTAAGGCACGACAACGCAAAGCTAGGCAATTCAGGGAAGGCAAGCAAAGAGTAACGGAAGGTAAGCAAGGCAAGGAAAAGCAAGGAAAGCCAAGGGAAACGGAAGGAACGGCACGGCACGGAGAAACAAGTCTAAGGCACGACACCGAACGCTAGGCAATGAACGGCAAGGCAAGGAAAGGGTAACGCATGGGAAAGCACGGTCAGGTGAGGCAAGGCTAAGGCACGACAACGCAAGGCTAGGCATTGCACGGAAGGCAAGCAAAGAGTAACGGAAGGTAAGGAAGGCAAGGGAAAGCAAGGAAAGGCAAGTGTAACGGAAGGAACGGCACGGCAAGGGGAAACAAGGCTAAGGCACGACAACGCACGCTAGGCAATGCACGGCAAGGCAAGGAAAGGGTAACGCATGGGAAAGCACGGTCAGGCGAGGCAAGGATAAGGCACGAAAATGCAAGGCTAGGCAATGCACGGCAAGGCAAGGAAAGAGTAACGGAAGGAAAGGAAGGCAAGGCAAAGCCAGGGAAGGCAAGTGTAACAAAAGGCACGCAACGGCAAGGGGAAACAAGGCTAAGGCACGACAACACATGGCTAGGAAATGCACGGCAAGTCAAGTAAAGGGTAACGCAACGCAAGGCACGGTGAGGCTAGGCAAGGCTAATGCACGACAACGCAAGGCTAGGCAATGGACGACAATGCAAGTAAAGCTTAAAGCAAAGGAAGGCACGGTCAGAAGAGATAAGGCTAAGGCACGACAACGCAAGGCTAGGCAATGCACGGAAGGCAAGCAAAGAGTAACGGAAGCTAAGGAAGTCAAGGGAAAGCAAGGAAAGGCAATGGTAACGGAAGGAACGGCACGGCAAGGGGAAACAAGGCTAAGGCACGACAACGCACGCTAGGCAATGCACGGCAAGGCAAGGAAAGGGTAACGCATGGGAAAGCACGGTCAGGCGAGGCAAGGCTAAGGCGTGACAACGCAAGGCTAGGCAATGCACGGAAAGCAAGCAAAGAGTAACGGAACGCAAGGAAGGCAAGGGAAAGCAAGGGAAGGCAAGGGTAACGGAAGGAACGGCACGGCAAGGGGAAACAAGGCTAAGGCACGGCAACGTAGGCTAGGCAATGAACGGCAAGGCAAGGAAAGGGTAACGCATGGAAAGCACGGGCAGGCGACGCAAGGCTAAGGCACGACAACGCAAGGCTAGGCAATGCACGGAAGGCAAGCAAAGAGTAACGGAAGGTAAGGAAGGCAAGGGAAAGCAAGGAAAGGCAAGTGTAACGGAAGGAACGTCACGGCAAGGGGAAACAAGGCTAAGGCACGACAACGCACGCTAGGCAATGCACGGCAAGGCAAGGAAAGGGTAACGCATGGGAAAGCACGGTCAGGCGAGGCAAGGCTAAGGCATGACAACGCAAGGCTAGGCAATGCACGGAAAGCAAGCAAAGAGTAACGGAACGCAAGGAAGGCAAGGGAAAGCAAGGGAAGGCAAGGGTAACGGAAGGAACGACACGGCAAGGGGTAACAAGGCTAAGGCACGACAACGCAGGGCTAGGCAATGCACGGCAAGGCAAGGAAAGGGTAACGCAACGGATGGCACGGTCAGGTGAGGCAAGGATAAGGCACGAAAATGCAAGGCTAGGCAATGCACGGCAAGGCAAGGAAAGAGTAACGGAAGGAAAGGAAGGCAAGGCAAAGCCAGGCAAGGCAAGTGTAAAAAAAGGCACGCCACGGCAAGGGGAAACAAGGCTACGGCACGACAACGCACGGCTAGGCCATGCACGGAAAGGCCAGGAAAGGGTAACGCAAGGCAAGGCACGGTGAGGCTAGGCACGGCTAATGCACCACAACGCAAGGCTAGGCAATGCACGACAATCCAAGGAAAGCTTAAAGCAAAGGAAGGCACGGTCAGGCGAGATAAGGCTAAGGCACGACAACGCAAGGCTAGGCAATGCAGGGAAGGGAAGCAAAGAGTAACGGAAGGTAAGCAAGGCAAGGAAAAGCAAGGAAAGGCAAGGGGAACGGAAGGAACGTCACGGCAAGCGCAAACAAGGCTAAGGCACGGCAACGCAGGCTGTGCAATGCACGGCAAGGCAAGGAAAGGGTAACGCATGGGAAAGCACGTTCAGGCGAGGCAATGCTACGGCACGACAACGCAAGGCTAGGCAATGCACGGAAGGCAAGCAAAGAGAAACGGAAGGTAAGGAAGGCAAGGGAAAGCAAAGAAAGGCAAGTGTAACGGAAGGACCTGCACGGCAAGGGGAAACAAGGCTAAGGCACGACTACGCATGGCTAGGCAATGCACGGCAAGGCAAGCAAAGGGTAACGCAAGGCAAGGCACGGTGAGGCTAGGCAAGGCTAATGCACGAAAACGCAAGGCTAGGCAATGCACGACAATGCAAGGAAAGCTTAAAGCAAAGGAAGGCAAGGTCAGGCGAGATAAGGCAAAGGCACGACAACGCAAGGCTAGGCAATTCAGGGAAGGCAAGCAAAGAGTAACGGAAGGTAAGCAAGGCAAGGAAAAGCAAGGAAAGGCAAGGGTAACGGAAGGAACGGCACGGCAAGGGGAAACAAGTCTAAGGCACGACACCGAACGCTAGGCAATGAACGGCAAGGCAAGGAAAGGGTAACGCATGGGAAAGCACGGTCAGGCGAGGCAAGGCTAAGGCACGACAACGCAAGGCTAGGCAATGCACGGAAGGCAAGCAAAGAGTAACGGAAGGTAAGGAAGGCAAGGGAAAGCAAGGAAAGGCAAGTGTAACGGAAGGAACGGCACGGCAAGGGGAAACAAGGCTAAGGCACGACAACGCACGGCTAGGCAATGCACGGCAGGCAATGCACGGCAAGGCAAGGAAAGGGTAACGCAGGGGAAGGCACGTTGAGGCTAGGCAAGGCTAATGCACGACAACGCAAGGCTAGGCAATGCACGACAATGCATGGAAAGCTTAAAGCAAAGGAAGGCACGGTCAGGCGAGATAAGGCTAAGGCACGACAACGCAAGGCTAGGCAATGCAGGGAAGGGAAGCAAAGAGTAACGGAAGGTAAGCAAGGCAAGGAAAAGCAAGGAAAAGCAAGGGTAACGGAAGGAACGGCACGGCAAGGGGAAACAAGACTAAGGCACGGCAACGAAGGCTAGGCAATGCACGGCAAGGCAAGGAAAGGGTAACGCATGGGAAAGCACAGTCAGGCGAGGCAAGGCTAAGGCACGACAACGCAAGGCTAAGCAATGCACGGAAGGCAAGCAAAGAGTAACGGAAGGTAAGGAAGGCAAGGGAAAGCAAAGAAAGGCAAGTGTAACGAAAGGAATGGCACGTCAAGGAGAACCAAGGCTAAGGCACGACAACGCACGGCCAGGCAATGCACGGTAAGGCAAGGAAAGTGTAACGCAAGGCAAGGTACTGTGAGGCTAGGCAAGGCTAATGCACGAAAACGCAAGGCTAGGCAATGCACGACAATGCAAGGAAAGCTTAAAGCAAAGGAAGGCAAGGTCAGGCGAGATAAGGCTAAGGCACGACAACGCAAGGCTAGGCAATTCAGGGAAGGCAAGCAAAGAGTATCGGAAGGTAAGCAAGGCAAGGAAAAGCAAGGAAAGGCAAGGGTAACGGAAGGAACGGCACGGCACGGGGAAACAAGTCTAACGCACGACACCGAACGCTAGGCAATGAACGGCAAGGCAAGGAAAGGGTAACGCATGGGAAAGCAAGGTCAGGCGTGGCAAGGCTGTGGCACGACAACGCAAGGTTAGGCAATGCACGGAAGGCAAGCAAAAAGTAACGGAAGGTAAGGAAGGCAAGGGAAAGCAAGGAAAGGCAAGTGTAACGGAAGGAACGGCACGGCAAGGGGAAACAAGGCTAAGGCACGACAACGCACGCTAGGCAATGCACGGCAAGGCAAGGAAAGGGTAACGGAAGGTAAGGAAGGCAAGGGAAAGCAAGGAAAGGCAAGTGTAACGGAAGGAACCGCACGGCAAGGGGAAACAAGGCTAAGGCACGACACCGAACGCTAGGCAATGAACGGCAAGGCAAGGAAAGGGTAACGCATGGGAAAGCACGGTCAGGCGAGGCAAGGCTAGTCAATGCACGGAAGGCAAGCAAAGAGTAACGGAAGGTAAGGAAGGCAAGGGAAAGCAAAGAAAGGCAAGTGTAACGGAAGGAACTGCACGGCAAGGGGAAACAAGGCTAAGGCACGACAACGCACGCTAGGCAATGCACGGCAAGGCAAGGAAAGGGTAACGCATGGGAAAGCACGGTCAGGCGAGGCAAGGCTAAGGCATGACAACGCAAGGCTAGGCAATGCACGGAAAGCAAGCAAAGAGTAACGGAACGCAAGGAAGGCAAGGGAAAGCAAGGGAAGGCAAGGGTAACGGAAGGAACGGCACGGCAAGGGGTAAGAAGGCTAAGGCACGACAACGTAGGCTAGGCATTGCACGGCAAGGCAAGGAAAGGGTAACGCATGGAAAAGCACGGTCAGGCGAGGCAAGGCCAAGGAAAGCCAACGCAAGGCTAGGCAATGCACGGAAAGCAAGCAAGGAGTAACGGAATGCAAGGAAGGAAAGGGAAAGCAAGGGAAGGCAAGGGTAACGGAAGGAACGGCACGGCAAGGGTTAACAAGGCTAAGGCACGACAACACACGGCTAGGAAATGCACGGCAAGGCAAGGAAAGGGTAACGCAAGGCAAGGCACGCTGAGGCTAGGCAAGGTTAATGCACGACAACGCAAGGCTAGGCAATGCACAACAATGCAAGGAAAGCTTAAAGCAAAGGAAGGCACGGTCAGGCGAGATAAGGCTAAGGCTCGACAACGCAAGGCTAGGCAATGCACGGAAGGCAAGCAAAGAGTAACGGAAGGTAAGGAAGGCAAGGGAAAGCAAGGAAAGGCAAGTGTAACGGAAGGAACGGCACGGCAAGGGGAAACAAGGCTAAGGCACGACAACACACGCTAGGCAATGCACGGCAAGGCAAGGAAAGGGTAACGCATGGGAAAGCACGGTCAGGCGAGGCAAGCCTAAGGCATGACAACGCAAGGCTAGGCAATGCACGGAAAGCAAGCAAAGAGTAACGGAACGCAAGGAAGGCAAGGGAAAGCAAGGGAAGGCAAGGGTAACGGAAGGAACGGCACGGCAAGGGGTAACAAGGCTAAGGCACGACAACGCAGGGCTAGGCAATGCACGGCAAGGCAAGGAAAGAGTAACGGAAGGAAAGGAAGGCAATGCAAAGCGAGGCAAGGCAAGTGTAACAAAAGGCACGCAACGGCAAGGGGAAACAAGGCTAAGGCACGACAACAGACGGCAAGGAAATGCACGGCAAGGCAAGTAGAGGGTAACGCAAGGCAAGGCACGGTGAGGCTAAGCAAGGCTAATGCACGACAACGGAAGGCTAGGCAATGCACGACAATGCAAGGAAAGCTTAAAGCAAAGGAAGGCACGGTCAGAAGAGATAAGGCTAAGGCACGACAACGTAAGGCTAGGCAATGCAGGGAAGGGAAGCAAAGAGTAACGGAAGGTAAGCAAGGCAAGGAAAAGCAAGGAAAGGCAAGGGTAACGGAAAGAACGGCACGGCAAGGGGAAACAAGACTAAGGCACGGCAACGCAGGCTAGGCAATGCACGGCAAGGCAAGGAAAGGGTAACGCATGGGAAAGCACGGTCAGGCGAGGCAAGGCTAAGGCACGACAACGCAAGGCTAAGCAATGCACTGAAGGCAAGCAAAGAGTAACGGAAGGTAAGGAAGGCAAGGGAAAGAAAAGAAAGGCAAGTGTAACGAAAGGAACGGCACGGCAAGGGGAACCAAGGCTAAGGCACGACAACGCACGGCCAGGCAATGCACGGCAAGGGAAGGAAAGTGTAACGCAAGGCAAGGTACTGTGAGGCTAGGCAAGACTAATGCACGAAAACGCAAGGCTAGGCAATGCACGACAATGCAAGGAAAGCTTAAAGCAAAGGAAGGCAAGGTCAGGCGAGATAAGACTAAGGCACGACAACGCAAGGCTAGGCAATTCAGGGAAGGCAAGCAAAGAGTAACGGAAGGTAAGCAAGGCAAGGAAAAGCAAGGAAAGGCAAGGGTAACGGAAGGAACGGCACGGCAAGGGGAAACAAGGCTAAGGCACGGCACCGAACGCTAGGCAATGAACGGCAAGGCAAGGAAAGGGTAACGCATGGGAAAGCACGGTCAGGCGAGGCAAGGATAAGGCACGAAAATGCAAGGCTAGGCAATGCACGGCAAGGCAAGGAAAGAGTAAGGGAAGGAATGGAAGGCAAGGCAAAGCCAGGCAAGGCAAGTGTAACAAAAGGCACGCCACGGCAAGGGGAAACAAGGCTAAGGCACGACAACGCACGGCTAGGCCATGCACGGCAAGGCAAGGAAAGGGTAACGCAAGGCAAGGCACGTTGAGGCAAGGCAAGGCTAATGCACGACAACGCAAGGCTAGGCAATGCACGACAATGCAAGGAAAGCTTAAAGCAAAGGAAGGCACGGTCAGGCGAGATAAGGCTAAGGCACGACAACGCAAGGCTAGGCAATGCAGGGAAGGGAAGCAAAGAGTAACGGAAGGTAAGCAAGGCAAGGAAAAGTAAGGAAAGGCAAGGGTAACGGAAGGAACGGCACGGCAAGGGGAAACAAGGCTAAGGCACGGCAACGCAGGCTAGGCAATGCACGGCAAGGCAAGGAAAGGGTAACGCATGGGAAAGCACGGTCAGGCGAGGCAAGGCTAAGGCACGACAACGCAAGGCTAGGCAATGCACGGAAGGCAAGCAAAGAGTAACGGAAGGCAAGGAAGGCAAGGCAAAGCAAGGCAAGGCAAGTGTAACGAAAGGAACGGCACGGCAAGGGGAACCAAGGCTAAGGCACGACAACGCACGGCCAGGCAATGCACGGCAAGGGAAGGAAAGTGTAACGCAAGGCAAGGTACTGTGAGGCTAGGCAAGGCTAATGCACGAAAACGCAAGGCTAGGCAATGCACGACAATGCAAGGAAAGCTTAAAGCAAAGGAAGGCAAGGTCAGGCGAGATAAGACTAAGGCACGACAACGCAAGGCTAGGCAATTCAGGGAAGGCAAGCAAAGAGTAACGGAAGGTAAGCAAGGCAAGGAAAAGCAAGGAAAGGCAAGGGTAACGGAAGGAACGGCACGGCAAGGGGAAACAAGGCTAAGGCACGACAACGCACGCTAGGCAATGCACGGCAAGGCAAGGAAAGGGTAACGCATGGGAAAGCACGGTCAGGCGAGGCAAGGATAATGCACGACAACGCAAGGCTAGGCAGTGCACGGCAATGCAAGGTAAGAGTAACGGAAGGAATGGAAGGCAAGGCAAAGCCAGGCAAGGCAAGTGTAACAAAAGGCACGGCACGGCAAGGGGAAACAAGGCTAAGGCACGACAACGCACGGCTAGGCAATGCACGGCAAGGCAAGGAAAGGGTAACGCAAGGCAAGGCACGGTGAGGCTAGGCAAGGCTAATGCACGACAACGCAAGGCTAGGCAATGCACGACAATGCATGGAAAGCTTAAAGCAAAGGCAAGCCACAGTCAGGCGAGATAAGGCTAAGGCACGACAACGCAAGGCTAGGCAATGCAGGGAAGGCAAGCAAAGAGTAAAGGAAGGTAAGCAAGGCAAGGAAAAGCAAGGAAAGGCAAGGGTAACGGAAGGAACGGCACGGCAAGGGGAAACAAGGCTAAGGCACGACAACGCACGCTAGGCAATGCACGGCAAGGCAAGGAAAGGGTAACGCATGGGAAAGCACGGTCAGGCGAGGCAAGGCTAAGGCACGACAACGCAAGGCTAAGCAATGCACTGAAGGCAAGCAAAGAGTAACGGAAGGTAAGGAAGGCAAGGGAAAGCAAAGAAAGGCAAGTGTAACGAAAGGAGCGGCACGGCAAGGAGAACCAAGGCTAAGGCACGACAACGCACGGCCAGGCAATGCACGGCAAGGCAAGGAAAGTGTAACGCAAGGCAAGGTACTGTGAGGCTGGGCAAGGCTAATGCACGAAAACGCAAGGCTAGGCAATGCACGACAATGCAAGGAAAGCTTAAAGCAAAGGAAGGCAAGGTCAGGCGAGATAAGGCTAAGGCACGACAACGCAAGGCTAGGCCATTCAGGGAAGGCAAGCAAAGAGTAACGGAAGGTAAGCAAGGCAAGGAAAAGCAAGGAAAGGCAAGGGTAACGGAAGGAACGGCACGGCACGGGGAAACAAGTCTAAGGCACGACACCGAACGCTAGGCAATGCACGGCAAGGCAAGGAAAGGGTAACGCATGGGAAAGCACGGTCAGGCGAGGCAAGGCTAAGGCGTGACAACGCAAGGCTAGGCAATGCACGGAAAGCAAGCAAAGAGTAACGGAACGCAAGGAAGGCAAGGGAAAGCAAGGGAAGGCAAGGGTAACGGAAGGAACGGCACGGCAAGGGGAAACAAGGCTAAGGCACGGCAACGTAGGCTAGGCAATGAACGGCAAGGCAAGGAAAGGGTAACGCATGGAAAGCACGGGCAGGCGACGCAAGGCTAAGGCACGACAACGCAAGGCTAGGCAATGCACGGAAGGCAAGCAAAGAGTAACGGAAGGTAAGGAAGGCAAGGAAAAGCAAGGAAAGGCAAGTGTAACGGAAGGAACGACACGGCAAGGGGAAAGAAGGCTAAGGCACGACAACGCACGCTAGGCAATGCACGGCAAGGCAAGGAAAGGGTAACGCATGGGAAAGCACGGTCAGGCGAGGCAAGGCTAAGGCACGACAACGCAAGGCTAGGCAATGCACGGAAGGCAAGCAAAGAGTAACGGAATGCAAGGAAGGCAAGGGAAAGCAAGGGAAGGCAAGGGTAACGGAAGGAACGGCACGGCAAGGGTTAACAAGGCTAAGGCACGACAACACACGGCTAGGAAATGCACGGCAAGGCAAGGAAAGGGTAACGCAAGGCAAGGCACGCTGAGGCTAGGCAAGGTTAATGCACGACAACGCAAGGCTAGGCAATGCACGACAATGCAAGGAAAGCTTAAAGCAAAGGAAGGCACGGTCAGTCGAGATAAGGCTAAGGCACGACAAAGCAAGGATAGGCAATGCACGGAAGGCAAGCAAAGAGTAACGGAAGGTAAGGAAGCAAGGGAAAGCAAGGAAAGGCAATGGTAACGGAAGGAACGGCACGGCAAGGGGAAACAAGGCTAAGGCACGACAACGCACGCTAGGCAATGCACGGCAAGCAAGGAAAGGGTAACGCATGTGAAAGCACCGTCAGGCGAGGCAAGGCTAAGGCACGACAACTCAAGGCTAGGCAATGCACGGAAGGCAAGCAAAGAGCAACGGAAGGTAAGGAAGGAAAGGGAAAGCAAAGAAAGGCAAGTGTAACGGAAGGAACGGCACGGCAAGGGGAAACAAGGCTAAGGCACGACAACGCACGCTAGGCAATGCACGGCAAGGCAAGGAAAGGGTAACGCATGTGAAAGCACGGTCAGGCGAGGCAACGCTAAGGCACGACAACGCAAGGCTAGGCAATGCACGGAAAGCAAGCAAAGAGTAACGGAACGCAAGGAAGGCAAGGGAAAGCAAGGGAAGGCAAGGGTATCGGAAGGAACGGCACGGCAAGGGGAAACAAGGCTAAGGCACGACAACGCAGGGCTAGGCAATGCAGGGCAAGGCAAGGAAAGGGTAACGCAGGCACGGTCAGGTGAGGCAAGCATAAGGCACGACAATGCAAGGCTAGGCAATGCACGGCAAGGCAAGGAAAGAGTAACGGAAGGAAAGGAAGGCAAGGCAAAGCCAGGCAAGGCAAGTGTAACAAAAGGCACGCAACGGCAAGGGGAAACAAGGCTAAGGAACGACAACACACGGCTAGGAAATGCACGGCAAGGCAAGTAAAGGGTAACGCAAGGCAAGGCACGGTGAGGCTAGGCAAGGCTAATGCACGACAACGCAAGGCTAGGCAATGCACGACAATGCAAGTAAAGCTTAAAGCAAAGGAAGGCACGGCCAGAAGAGATAAGGCTAAGGCACGACAACGCAAGGCTAGGAAATTCAGGGAAGGCAAGCAAAGAGTAACGGAAGGTAAGCAAGGCAAGGAAAAGGAAGGAAAGGCCAGGGTAACGGAAGGAACGGCACGGCAAGGGGAAACAAGTCTAAGGCACGACACCGAACGCTAGGCAATGAACGGCAAGGCAAGGAAAGGGTAACGCATTTGAAAGCACGGTCAGGCGAGGCAACGCTAAGGCACGACAACGCAAGGCTAGGCAATGCAGGGAAGGCAAGCAAAGGGTAACGGAAGGTAAGGAAGGCAAGGAAAAGCAAGGAAAGGCAAGGGTAACGGAAGGAACGGCACGGCAAGGGGAAACAAGGCTAAGGCACGACAACGCAAGGCTAGGCAATGCACGGCAAGGCAAGGAAAGAGTAACGGAAGGAAAGGAAGGCAAGGCAAAGCCAGGCAAGGTCAGGCGAGATAAGGCTAAGGCACGACAACGCAAGGCTAGGCAATTCAGGGAAGGCAAGCAAAGAGTAACGGAAGGTAAGCAAGGCAAGGAAAAGGAAGGAAAGGCAAGGGTAACGGAAGGAACGGCACGGCAAGGGGAAACAAGGCTAAGGCACGACACCGAACGCTAGGCAATGAACGGCAAGGCAAGGAAAGGGTAACGCATGGGAAAGCACGGTCCGGCGAGATAGGCTAAGGCACGACAACGCAAGGCTAGGCAATGCACGGAAGGCAAGCAAAGAGTAACGGAAGGTAAGGAAGGCAAGGGAAAGCAAGGAAAGGCAAGTGTAACGGAAGGAACGGCACGGCAAGGGGAAACAAGGCTAAGGCACGACAACGCACGCTAGGCAATGCACGGCAAGGCAAGGAAAGGGTAACGCATGGGAAAGCACGGTCAGGCGAGGCAAGGCTAAGGCATGACAACGCAAGGCTAGGCAATGCACGGAAAGCAAGCAAAGAGTAACGGAACGCAAGGAAGGCAAGGGAAAGCAAGGGAAGGCAAGGGTAACGGAAGGAACGGCACGGCAAGGGGTAACAAGGCTAAGGCACGACAACGCAGGGCTAGGCATTGCACGGCAAGGCAAGGAAAGAGTAACGGAAGGAAAGGAAGGCAAGGCAAAGCGAGGCAAGGCAAGTGTAACAAAAGGCACGCAACGGCAAGGGGAAACAAGGCTAAGGCACGACAACAGACGGCAAGGAAATGCACGGCAAGGCAAGTAGAGGGTAACGCAAGGCAAGGCACGGTGAGGCTAAGCAAGGCTAATGCACGACAACGCAAGGCTAGGCAATGCACGACAATGCAAGGAAAGCTTAAAGCAAAGGAAGGCACGGTCAGAAGAGATAAGGCTAAGGCACGACAACGCAAGGCTAGGCAATGCAGGGAAGGGAAGCAAAGAGTAACGGAAGGTAAGCAAGGCAAGGAAAAGCAAGGAAAGGCAAGGGTAACGGAAAGAACGGCACGGCAAGGGGAAACAAGACTAAGGCACGGCAACGCAGGCTAGGCAATGCACGGCAAGGCAAGGAAAGGGTAACGCATGGGAAAGCACGGTCAGGCGAGGCAAGGCTAAGGTACGACAACGCAAGGCTAAGCAATGCACGGAAGGCAAGCAAAGAGTAACGGAAGGTAAGGAAGGCAAGGGAAAGAAAAGAAAGGCAAGTGTAACGAAAGGAACGGCACGGCAAGGGGAACCAAGGCTAAGGCACGACAACGCACGGCCAGGCAATGCACGGCAAGGGAAGGAAAGTGTAACCCAAGGCAAGGTACTGTGATGCTAGGGAAGGCTAATGCACGAAAACGCAAGGCTAGGCAATGCACGACAATGCAAGGAAAGCTTAAAGCAAAGGAAGGCAAGGTCAGGCGAGATAAGGCTAAGGCACGACAACGCAAAGCTAGGCAATTCAGGGAAGGCAAGCAAAGAGTAACGGAAGGTAAGCAAGGCAAGGAAAAGCAAGGAAAGGCAAGGGTAACGGAAGGAACGGCACGGCAAGGGGAAACAAGTCTAAGGCACGACACCGAACGCTAGGCAATGAACGGCAAGGCAAGGAAAGGGTAACGCATGGGAAAGCACGGTCAGGCGAGGCAAGGCTAAGGCACGACAACGCAAGGCTAGGCAATGCACGGAAGGCAAGCAAAGAGTAACGGAAGGTAAGGAAGGCAAGGGAAAGCAAGGAAAGGCAAGTGTAACGGAAGGAACGGCACGGCAAGGGGAAACAAGGCTAAGGCACGACAACGCACGCTAGGCAATGCACGGCAAGGCAAGGAAAGGGTAACGCAGGGGAAAGCACGGTCAGGCGAGGCAAGGATAAGGCACGACAATGCAAGGCTAGGCAATGCACGGCAAGGCAAGGAAAGAGTAACGGAAGGAAAGGAAGGCAAGGCAAAGCCAGGCAAGGCAAGTGTAACAAAAGGCACGCCACGGCAAGGGGAAACAAGGCTAAGGCACGACAACGCACGGCTAGGCCATGCACGGCAAGGCAAGGAAAGGGTAACGCAAGGCAAGGCACGGTGAGGCTAAGCACGGCTAATGCACGACAACGCAAGGCTAGGCAATGCACGACAATCCAATGAAAGCTTAAAGCAAAGGAAGGCACGGTCAGGCGAGATAAGGCTAAGGCACGACAACGCAAGGCTAGGCAATGCAGGGAAGGGAAGCAAAGAGTAACGGAAGGTAAGTAAGGCAAGGAAAAGCAAGGAAAGGCAAGGGTAACGGAAGGAACGGCACGGCAAGGGGAAACAAGTCTAAGGCACGACAACGCACGCTAGGCAATGCACGGCAAGGCAAGGAAAGGGTAACGCATGGGAAAGCACGGTCAGGCGAGGCAAGGCTAAGGCATGACAACGCAAGGCTAGGCAATGCACGGAAAGCAAGCAAGGAGTAACGGAACGCAAGGAAGGAAAGGGAAAGCAAGGGAAGGCAAGGGTAACGGAAGGAACGGCACGGCAAGTGGTAACAAGGCTAAGGAACGAAAACGGAGGGCTAGGCAATGCACGGCAAGGCAAGGATAGGGTAACACAGGGGAAGGCACGGTCAGGTGAGGCAAGGATAAGGCACGACAATGCAAGGCTAGGCAATGCACGGCAAGGCAAGGAAAGAGCAACGGAAGGAAAGGAAGGCAAGGCAAAGCCAGGGAAGGCAAGTGTAACAAAAGGCACGCAACGGCAAGGGGAAACAAGGCTAAGGCACGACAACACATGGCTAGGAAATGCACGGCAAGTCAAGTAAAGGGTAACGCAACGCAAGGCACGGTGAGGCTAGGCAAGGCTAATGCACGACAACGCAAGGCTAGGCAATGGACGACAATGCAAGTAAAGCTTAAAGCAAAGGAAGGCACGGTCAGAAGAGATAAGGCTAAGGCACGACAACGCAAGGCTAGGCAATGCACGGAAGGCAAGCAAAGAGTAACGGAAGCTAAGGAAGGCAAGGGAAAGGTAACGGAAGGAACGGCACGGCAAGGGGAAACAAGGCTAAGGCACGACAACGCACGATAGGCAATGCACGGCAAGGCAAGGAAAGGGTAACGCATGGGAAAGCACGGTCAGGCGAGGCAAGGCTAAGGCGTGACAACGCAAGGCTAGGCAATGCACGGAAAGCAAGCAAAGAGTAACGGAACGCAAGGAAGGCAAGGGAAAGCAAGGGAAGGCAAGGGTAACGGAAGGAACGGCACGGCAAGGGGAAACAAGGCTAAGGCACGGCAACGTAGGCTAGGCAATGAACGGCAAGGCAAGGAAAGGGTAACGCATGGGAAAGCACGGGCAGGCGAGGCAAGGCTAAGGCACGACAACGCAAGGCTAGGCAATGCACGGAAGGCAAGCAAAGAGTAACGGAAGGTAAGGAAGGCAAGGGAAAGCAAGGAAAGGCAAGTGTAACGGAAGGAACGGCACGGCAAGGGGAAACAAGGCTAAGGCACGACAACGCACGCTAGGCAATGCACGGCAAGGCAAGGAAAGGGTAACGCATGGGAAAGCACGGTCAGGCGAGGCAAGGCTAAGGCATGACAACGCAAGGCTAGGCAATGCACGGAAAGCAAGCAAAGAGTAACGGAACGCAAGGAAGGCAAGGGAAAGCAAGGGAAGGCAAGGGTAACGGAAGGAACGACACGGCAAGGGGTAACAAGGCTAAGGCACGACAACGCAGGGCTAGGCAATGCACGTCAAGGCAAGGAAAGGGTAAAGCAAGGGATGGCACGGTCAGGTGAGGCAAGGATAAGGCACGAAAATGCAAGGCTAGGCAATGCACGGCAAGGCAAGGAAAGAGTAACGGACGGAAAGGAAGGCAAGGCAAAGCCAGGCAAGGCAAGTGTAACAAAAGGCACGCCACGGCAAGGGGAAACAAGGCTAAGGCACGACAACGCACGGATAGGCCATGCACGGCAAGGCAAGGAAAGGGTAACGCAAGGCAAGGCACGGTGAGGCTAGGCACGGCTAATGCACGACAACGCAAGGCTAGGCAATGCACGACAATCCAAGGAAAGCTTAAAGCAAAGGAAGGCACGGTCAGGCGAGATAAGGCTAAGGCACGACAACGCAAGGCTAGGCAATGCAGGGAAGGGAAGCAAAGAGTAACGGAAGGTAAGCAAGGCAAGGAAAAGCAAGGAAAGGCAAGGGGAACGGAAGGAACGTCACGGCAAGCGCAAACAAGGCTAAGGCACGGCAACGCAGGCTGTGCAATGCACGGCAAGGCAAGGAAAGGGTAACGCATGGGAAAGCACGTTCAGGCGAGGCAATGCTAAGGCACGACAACGCAAGGCTAGGCAATGCACGGAAGGCAAGCAAAGAGAAACGGAAGGTAAGCAAGGCAAGGGAAAGCAAAGAAAGGCAAGTGTAACGGAAGGACCTGCACGGCAAGGGGAAACAAGGCTAAGGCACGACAACGCACGGCTAGGCAATGCACGGCAAGGCAAGCAAAGGGTAACGCAAGGCAAGGCACGGTGAGGCTAGGCAAGGCTAATGCACGAAAACGCAAGGCTAGGCAATGCACGACAATGCAAGGAAAGCTTAAAGCAAAGGAAGGCAAGGTCAGGCGAGATAAGGCAAAGGCACGACAACGCAAGGCTAGGCAATTCAGGGAAGGCAAGCAAAGAGTAACGGAAGGTAAGCAAGGCAAGGAAAAGCAAGGAAAGGCAAGGGTAACGGAAGGAACGGCACGGCAAGGGGAAACAAGTCTAAGGCACGACACCGAACGCTAGGCAATGAACGGCAAGGCAAGGAAAGGGTAACGCATGGGAAAGCACGGTCAGGCGAGGCAAGGCTAAGGCACGACAACGCAAGGCTAGGCAATGCACGGAAGGCAAGCAAAGAGTAACGGAAGGTAAGGAAGGCAAGGGAAAAGGAAGGAGGAAGGCAAGGCAAAGCCAGGCAAGGCAAGTGTAACAAAAGGCACGCAACGGCAAGGGGAAACAAGGCTAAGGCACGACAACGCACGGCTAGGCAATGCACGGCAAGGCAAGGAAAGGGTAACGCAAGGCAAGGCACGGTGAGGCTAGGCAAGGCTAATGCACGACAACGCAAGGCTAGGCAATGCACGACAATGCATGGAAAGCTTAAAGCAAAGGAAGGCACGGTCAGGCGAGATAAGGCTAAGGCACGACAACGCAAGGCTAGGCAATGCAGGGAAGGGAAGCAAAGAGTAACGGAAAGCAAGCAAGGCAAGGAAAAGCAAGGAAAGGCAAGGGTAACGGAAGGAACGGCACGGCAAGGGGAAACAAGACTAAGGCACGGCAACGCAGGCTAGGCAATGCACGGCAAGGCAAGGAAAGGGTAACGCATGGGAAAGCACGGTCAGGCGAGGCAAGGCTAAGGCACGACAACGCAAGGCTAGGCAATGCACGGAAGGCAAGCAAAGAGTAACGGAAGGTAAGGAAGGCAAGGGAAAGCAAAGAAAGGCAAGTGTAACGAAAGGAACGGCACGGCAAGGGGAAACAAGGCTAAGGCACGACAACGCACGGCCAGGCAATGCACGGCAAGGCAAGGAAAGTGTAACGCAAGGCAAGGTACTGTGAGGCTAGGCAAGGCTAATGCACGAAAACGCAAGGCTAGGCAATGCACGACAATGCAAGGAAAGCTTAAAGCAAAGGAAGGCAAGGTCAGGCGAGATAAGGCTAAGGCACGACAACGCAAGGCTAGGAAATTCAGGGAAGGCAAGCAAAGAGTATCGGAAGGTAAGCAAGGCAAGGAAAAGCAAGGAAAGGCAAGGGTAACGGAAGGAACGGCACGGCACGGGGAAACAAGTCTAACGCACGACACCGAACGCTAGGCAATGAACGGCAAGGCAAGGAAAGGGTAACGCATGGGAAAGCAAGGTCAGGCGTGGCAAGGCTGTGGCACGACAACGCAAGGTTAGGCAATGCACGGAAGGCAAGCAAAAAGTAACGGAATGTAAGGAAGGCAAGGGAAAGCAAGGAAAGGCAAGTGTAACGGAAGGAACGGCACGGCAAGGGGAAACAAGGCTAAGGCACGACAACGCACGGCTAGGCAATGCACGGCAAGGCAAGGAAAGGGTAACGGAAGGTAAGGAAGGCAAGGGAAAGCAAGGAAAGGCAAGTGTAACGGAAGGAACGGCACGGCAAGGGGAAACAAGGCTAAGGCACGACACCGAACGCTAGGCAATGAACGGCAAGGCAAGGAAAGGGTAACGCATGGGAAAGCACGGTCAGGCGAGGCAAGGCTAGTCAATGCACGGAAGGCAAGCAAAGAGTAACGGAAGGTAAGGAAGGCAAGGGAAAGCAAGGAAAGGCAAGTGTAATGGAAGGAACGGCACGGCAAGGGGAAACAAGGCTAAGGCACGACAACGCACGCTAGGCAATGCACGGCAAGGCAAGGAAAGGGTAACGCATGGGAAAGCACGGTCAGGCGAGGCAAGGCTAAGGCATGACAACGCAAGGCTAGGCAATGCACGGAAAGCAAGGAAAGAGTAACGGAACGCAAGGAAGGCAAGGGAAAGCAAGGGAAGGCAAGGGTAACGGAAGGAACGGCACGGCAAGGGGAAACAAGGCTAAGGCACGACAACGCACGGTTAGACAATGCACGGCAAGGCAAGGAAAGGTTAACGCAGGGGAAGGCACGGTCAGGTGAGGCAAAGATAAGGCACGACAATGCAAGGCTAGGCAATGCACGGCAAGGCAAGGAAAGAGTAACGGAAGGAAAGGAAGGCAAGGCAAAGCCAGGCAAGGCAAGTGTAACAAAAGGCACGCCACGGCAAGGGGAAACAAGGCTAAGGCACGACAACGCACGGATAGGCAAGGCACGGCAAGGTAAGGAAAGGGTAAAGCAAGGGAAGGCACGGTGAGGCAAGGCAAGGCTAATGCACGACAACGCACGGCTAGGCAATGCACGACAATGCAAGGAAAGCTTAAAGCAAAGGAAGGCACGGTCAGGCGAGATAAGGCTAAGGCACGACAACGCAAGGCTAGGCAATGCACGGAACGCAAGCAAAGAGTAACGGAAGGCAAGGAAGGCAAGGGAAAGCAAGGGAAGGCAAGGGTAACGGAAGGAACGGCACGGCAAGGGGAAACAAGGCTAAGGCACGACAACGCACGCTAGGCAATGCACGGCAAGGCAAGGAAAGGGTAACGCATGGGAAAGCACGGTCAGGCGAGGCAAGCCTAAGGCATGACAACGCAAGGCTAGGCAATGCACGGAAAGCAAGCAAGGAGTAACGGAACGCAAGGAAGGAAAGGGAAAGCAAGGGAAGGCAAGGGTAACAGAAGGAACGGCACGGCAAGGGGTAACAAGGCTAAGGCACGACAACGCAGGGCTAGGCAATGCACGGCAAGGCAAGGAAAGAGTAACGGAAGGAAAGGAAGGCAAGGCAAAGCGAGGCAAGGCAAGTGTAACAAAAGGCACGCAACGGCAAGGGGAAACAAGGCTAAGGCACGACAACAGACGGCAAGGAAATGCACGGCAAGGCAAGTAGAGGGTAACGCAAGGCAAGGCACGGTGAGGCTAAGCAAGGCTAATGCACGACAACGCAAGGCTAGGCAATGCACGCACGGCTAACAATGCAAGGAAAG